>NW_028241519.1:1200000-1633244 GCF_964263255.1 Lissotriton vulgaris
TGGTCTGTAGCTGGGTCTGTACTGTGTTTCTCTTTGCAGGCCATGTGTTGTCATTGGTCTGTAGCTGGGTCTGTACTGTGTTTCTGTTTGCAGGCCATGTGTTGTCATTGGTCTGTAGCTGGGTCTGTACTGTGTTTCTGTTTGCAGGCCATGTGTTGTCATTGGTCTGTAGATGGGTCTGTACTGTGTTTCTGTTTGCAGGCCATGTGTTGTCATTTGTCTGTAGCTGGGTCTGTAGAGTTGAAGTGTACAGGCCATGTGTTGTCATTGGTCTGTAGCTGGGTCTGTACTGTGTATCTGTTTGCAGGCCATGTGTTGTCATTGGTCTGTAGCTGGGTCTGTACTGTGTTTCTGTTTGCAGGCCATGTATTGTCATTGGTCTGTAGCTGGGTCTGTAGAGTTGGAGTGTACAGGCCATGTGTTGTCATTGGTCTATAGCTGGGTCAGTACTGTGTTTCTCTTTGCAGGCCATGTGTTGTTATTGGTCTGTAGCTGGGTCTGTAGAGTTAAAGTGTACAGGCCATGTGTTGTCATTGGTCTGTAGCTGGGTCTGTACTGTGTTTCTCTTTGCAGGCCATGTGTTGTCATTGGTCTGTAGCTGGGTCTGTAGAGTTGAAGTGTACAGGCCATGTGTTGTCATTGGTCTGTAACTGGGTCTGTAGAGTTGAAGTGTACAGGCCATGTGTTGTCATTGGTCTGTAGCTGGGTCTGTACTGTGTTTCTCTTTACAGGCCATGTGTTGTCATTGGTCTGTAGGCGGGTCTGTAGAGTTGAAGTGTAGAGGCCATGTGTTGTCATTAGTCTGTAGCTGGGTCTGTAGAGTTGAAGTGTACAGGCCATGTGTTGTCATTGGTCTGTAGCTGGGTCTGTACTGTGTTTCTCTTTGCAGGCCATGTGTTGTCATTGGTCTGTAACTGGGTCTGTAGAGTTGAAGTGTACAGGCCATGTGTTGTCATTGGTCTGTAGCTGGGTCTGTACTGTGTTTCTCTTTGCAGGCCATGTGTTGTCATTGGTCTGTAGCTGGGTCTGTAGAGTTAAAGTGTACAGGCCATGTGTTGTCATTGGTCTGTAGCTTGGTCTGTAATGTGTTTCTCTTTGCAGGCCATGTGTTGTCATTGGTCTGTAGAGTCGAAGTGTACAGGCCATGTGTTGTCATTGGTCTTTAGCTGGGTCTGTACTGTGTTTCTCTTTGCAGGCCATGTGTTGTCATTGGTCTGTAGCTGGGTCTGTACTGTGTTTCTCTTTGTAGGCCATGTGTTGTCATTGGTCTGTAGCTGGGTCTGTAGAGTTGAAGTGTACAGGCCATGTGTTGTCATTGGTCTGTAGCTGGGTCTGTACTGTGTTTCTCTTTGCAGGCCATGTGTTGCCATTGGTCTGTAGCTGGGTCTGTAGAGTTGAAGTGTACAGGCCATGTGTTGTCATTGGTCTGTAGCTGGGTCTGTACTGTGTTTCTCTTTGCAGGCCATGTGTTGGCATTGGTCTGTAGCTTGGTCTGTAGAGTTGAAGTGTACAGGCCATGTGTTGTCATTGGTCTGTAGCTGGGTCTGTACTGTGTTTCTCTTTGCAGGCCATGTGTTGTCATTGGTCTGTAGCTGGGTCTGTACTGTGTTTCTCTTTGCAGGCCATGTGTTGCCATTTGTCTGTAGCTGGGTCTGTACTGTGTTTCTCTTTGCAGGCCATGTGTTGTCATTGGTCTGTAGCTGGGTCTGTACTGTGTTTCTCTTTGCAGGCCATGTGTTGTCATTGGTCTGTAGCTGGGTCTCTAGAGTTGAAGTGCACAGGCCATGTGTTGTCATTGGTCTGTAGCTGGGTCTGTACTGTGTTTCTCTTTGCAGGCCATGTGTTGTCATTGGTCTGTAGCTGGGTCTGTAGAGTTGAAGTGTACAGGCCATGTGTTGTCATTGGTCTGTAGCTGGGTCTGTAGAGTTGAAGTGTACAGGCCATGTGTTGTCATTGGTCTGTAGCTGGGTCTGTACTGTGTTTCTCTTTGCAGGCCATGTGTTTTCATTGGTCTGTAGCTGGGTCTGTAGAGTTGAAGTGTACAGGCCATGTGTTCTCATTGGTCTGTAGCTGGGTCTGTACTGTGTTTCTCTTTGCAGGCCATGTGTTGTCATTGGTCTGTAGCTGGGTCTGTAGAGTTGAAGTGTACAGGCCATGTGTTGTCATTGGTCTGTAGCTGGGTCTGTAGAGTTGAAGTGTACAGGCCATGTGTTGTCATTGGTCTGTATCTGGGTCTGTACTGTGTTCCTCTTTGCAGGCCATGTGTTGTCATTGGTCTGTAGCTGGGTCTGTAGAGTTGAAGTGTACTGGCCATATGTTGTCATTGGTCTGTAGCTGTGTCTGTAGAGTTGAAGTGTACAGGCCATGTGTAGTCATTGGTCTGTAGCTGGGTCTGTACTGTGTTTCTCTTTGCAGGCCATGTGTTGTCATTGGTCTGTAGTTGGGTCTGTAGAGTAGAAGTGTACAGGACATGTGTTGTCATTGGTCTGTAGCTTGGTCTGTAATGTGTTTCTCTTTGCAGGCCATGTGTTGTCATTGGTCTGTAGCTGGGTCTGTAGAGTTGAAGTGTACAGGCCATGTGTTGTCATTGGTCTTTAGCTGGGTCTGTACTGTGTTTCTCTTTGCAGGCCATGTGTTGTCATTGGTCTGTAGCTGGGTCTGTACTGTGTTTCTCTTTGCAGGCCATGTGTTGTCATTGGTCTGTAGCTGGGTCTGTAGAGTTGAAGTGTACAGGCCATGTGTTGTCATTGGTCTGTAGCTGGGTCTGTACTGTGTTTCTCTTTGCAGGCCATGTGTTGCCATTGGTCTGTAGCTGGGTCTGTACTTTGTTTCTCTTTGCAGGGCATGTGTTGTCATTGGTCTGTAGCTGGGTCTGTACTGTGTTTCTCTTTGCAGGCCATGTGTTGTCATTTGTCTGTAGCTGGGTCTGTACTGTGTTTCTCTTTGCAGGCCATGTGTTGTCATTGGTCTGTAGCTGGGTCTGTACTGTGTTTCTCTTTGCAGGCCATGTGTTGTCATTGGTCTGTAGCTGGGTCTCTAGAGTTGAAGTGCACAGGCCATGTGTTGTCATTGGTCTGTAGCTGGGTCTGTACTGTGTTTCTCTTTGCCGGCCATGTGTTGTCATTGGTCTGTAGCTGGGACTGTAGAGTTGAAGTGTACAGGCCATGTGTTGTCATTGGTCTGTAGTTGGGTCTGTAGAGTTGAAGTGTACAGGCCATGTGTTGTCATTGGTTTGTAGCTGGGTCTGTAGAGTTGAAGTGTACAGGCCATGTGTTGTCATTGGTCTGTAGCTGGGTCTGTAGAGTTGAAGTGTACAGGCCATGTGTTGTCATTGGTCTGTAGCTGGGTCTGTACTGTGTTTCTCTTTGCAGGCCATGTGTTTTCATTGGTCTGTAGCTGGGTCTGTAGAGTTGAAGTGTACAGGCCATGTGTTCTCATTGGTCTGTAGCTGGGTCTGTACTGTGTTTCTCTTTGCAGGCCATGTGTTGTCATTGGTCTGTAGCTGGGTCTGTAGAGTTGAAGTGTACAGGCCATGTGTTGTCATTGGTCAGTAGCTGGGTCTGTAGAGTTGAAGTGTACAGGCCATGTGTTGTCATTGGTCTGTAGCTGGGTCTGTACTGTGTTTCTCTTTGCAGGCCATGTGTTGTCATTGGTCTGTAGCTGGGTCTGTAGAGTTGAAGTGTACTGGCCATATGTTGTCATTGGTCTGTAGCTGTGTCTGTAGAGTTGAAGTGTACAGGCCATGTGTTGTCATTGGTCTGTAGCTGGGTCTGTACTGTGTTTCTCTTTGCAGGCCATGTGTTGTCATTGGTCTGTAGCTGGGTCTGTAGAGTAGAAGTGTACAGGCCATGTGTTGTCATTGGTCTGTAGCTGGTCTGTACTGTGTTTCTCTTTGCAGGCCATGTGTTGTCATTGGTCTGTAGCTGGGTCTGTACTGTGTTTCTCTTTGCAGGCCATGTGTTGTCATTGGTCTGTAGCTGGGTCTGTGCTGTGTTTCTCTTTGCAGGCCATGTGTTGTCATTGGTATGTATCTGGGTCTGTACTGTGTTTCTCTCTGCAGGCCATGTGTTGTCTTTGGTCGGTAGCTGGGTCTGTAGAGTTGAAGTGTACAGGCCATGTGTTGTCATTGGTCTGTAGCTGGGTCTGTAGAGTTGAAGTGTACAGGCCATGTGTTTTCATTGGTCTGTAGCTGGGTCTGTAGAGTTGAAGTGTACAGGCCATGTGTTGTCATTGGTCTGTAGCTGGGTCTGTACTGTGTTTCTCTTTGCAGGCCATGTGTTGTCATTGGTCTGTAGCTGGGTCTGTAGAGCTGAAGTGTACAGGCCATGTGTTGTCATTGGTCTGTAGCTGGGCCTGTACTGTGTTTCTCTTTGAAGGCCATGTGTTGTCATTGGTCTGTAGCTGGGTCTGTACTGTGTTTCTCTTTGCAGGCCATGTGTTGTCATTGGTCTGTAGCTGGGTCTGTACTGTGTTTCTCTTTGCAGGCCATGTGTTGTCATTGGTATGTAGCTGGGTCTGTACTGTGTTTCTCTTTGCAGGCCATGTGTTGTCATTGGTCTGTAGCTGGGTCTGTACTGTGTTTCTCTTTGCAGGCCATGTGTTGTCATTGGTCTGTAGCTGGGTCTGTACTGTTTTTCTGTTTGCGGGCCATGTGTTGTCATTGGTCTGTAGCTGGGTCTGTACTGTGTTTCTGTTTGCAGGCCATGTGTTGTCATTGGTCTGTAGCTGGGTCTGTACTGTGTTTCTGTTTGCAGGCCATGTGTTGTCATTTGTCTGTAGCTGGGTCTGTAGAGTTGAAGTGTACAGGCCATGTGTTGTCATTGGTCTGTAGCTGGGTCTGTACTGTGTTTCTGTTTGCAGACCATGTGTTGTCATTGGTCTGTAGCTGGGTCTGTACTGTGTTTCTGTTTGCAGGCCATGTATTGTCATTGGTCTGTAGCTGGGTCTGTAGAGTTGGAGTGTACAGGCCATGTGTTGTCATTGGTCTATAGCTGGGTCTGTACTGTGTTTCTCTTTGCAGGCCATGTGTTGTCATTGGTCTGTAACTGGGTCTGTAGAGTTGAAGTGTACAGGCCATGTGTTGTCATTGGTCTGTAGCTCGGTCTGTACTGTGTTTCTCTTTACAGGCCATGTGTTGTCATTGGTCTGTAGGCGGGTCTGTAGAGTTGAAGTGTAGAGGCCATGTGTTGTCATTAGTCTGTAGCTGGGTCTGTAGAGTTGAAGTGTACCGGCCATGTGTTGTCATTCGTCTGTAGCTGGGTCTGTAGAGTTGAAGTGTACAGGCCATGTGTTGTCATTGGTCTGTAGCTGGGTCTGTACTGTGTTTCTCTTTGCAGGCCATGTGTTGTCATTGGTCTGTAGCTGGGTCTGTAGAGTTGAAATGTACAGGCCATGTGTTGTCATTGGTCTGTAGCTGGGTCTGTACTGTGTTTCTCTTTGCAGGCCATGTGTTGTCATTGGTCTGTAGCTGGGTCTGTACTGTGTTTCTCTTTGCAGGCCATGTGTTGTCATTGGTCTGTAGCTGGGTCTGTACTGTGTTTCTGTTTGCAGGCCATGTGTTGTCATTGGTCTGTAGCTGGGTCTGTACTGTGTTTCTGTTTGCAGGCCATGTGTTGTCATTGGTCTGTAGATGGGTCTGTACTGTGTTTCTGTTTGCAGGCCATGTGTTGTCATTTGTCTGTAGCTGGGTCTGTAGAGTTGAAGTGTACAGGCCATGTGTTGTCATTGGTCTGTAGCTGGGTCTGTACTGTGTATCTGTTTGCAGGCCATGTGTTGTCATTGGTCTGTAGCTGGGTCTGTACTGTGTTTCTGTTTGCAGGCCATGTATTGTCATTGGTCTGTAGCTGGGTCTGTAGAGTTGGAGTGTACAGGCCATGTGTTGTCATTGGTCTATAGCTGGGTCTGTACTGTGTTTCTCTTTGCAGGCCATGTGTTGTTATTGGTCTGTAGCTGGGTCTGTAGAGTTAAAGTGTACAGGCCATGTGTTGTCATTGGCCTGTAGCTGGGTCTGTACTGTGTTTCTCTTTGCAGGCCATGTGTTGTCATTGGTCTGTAGCTGGGTCTGTAGAGTTGAAGTGTACAGGCCATGTGTTGTCATTGGTCTGTAACTGGGTCTGTAGAGTTGAAGTGTACAGGCCATGTGTTGTCATTGGTCTGTAGCTGGGTCTGTACTGTGTTTCTCTTTACAGGCCATGTGTTGTCATTGGTCTTTAGGCGGGTCTGTAGAGTTGAAGTGTAGAGGCCATGTGTTGTCATTAGTCTGTAGCTGGGTCTGTAGAGTTGAAGTGTACAGGCCATGTGTTGTCATTGGTCTGTAGCTGGGTCTGTAGAGTTGAAGTGTACAGGCCATGTGTTGTCATTGGTCTGTAGCTGGGTCTGTACTGTGTTTCTCTTTGCAGGCCATGTGTTGTCATTGGTCTGTAGCTGGGTCTGTAGAGTTAAAGTGTACAGGCCATGTGTTGTCATTGGTCTGTAGCTGGGTCTGTACTGTGTTTCTCTTTGCAGGCCATGTGTTGTCATTGGTCTGTAGCTGGGTCTGTACTGTGTTTCTCTTTGCAGGCAATGTGTTGTCATTTGTCTGTAGCTGGGTCTGTACTGTGTTTCTCTTTGCAGACCATGTGTTGTCATTGGTCTGTAGCTGGGTCTGTAGAGTTGAAGTGTACAGGCCATGTGTTGTCATTGGTCTGTAGTTGGGTCTGTAGAGTTGAAGTGTACAGGCCATGTGTTGTCATTGGTTTGTAGCTGGGTCTGTAGAGTTGAAGTGTACAGGCCATGTGTTGTCATTGGTCTGTAGCTGGGTCTGTACTGTGTTTCTCTTTGCAGGCCATGTGTTGTCATTGGTCTGTAGCTGGGTCTGTAGAGTTGAAGTGTACAGGCCATGTGTTGTCATTGGTCTGTAGCTGGGTCTGTACTGTGTTTCTCTTTGCAGGCCATGTGTTGTCATTGGTCTGTAGCTGGGTCTGTACTGTGTTTCTCTTTGCAGGCCATGTGTTGTCATTGGTCTGTAGCTGGGTCTGTAGAGTTGAAGTGTACAGGCCATGTGTTGTCATTGGTCTGTAGTTGGGTCTGTAGAGTTGAAGTGTACAGGCCATGTGTTGTCATTGGTTTGTAGCTGGGTCTGTAGAGTTGAAGTGTACAGGCCATGTGTAGTCATTGGTCTGTAGCTGGGTCTGTACTGTGTTTCTCTTTGCAGGCCATGTGTTGTCATTGGTCTGTAGCTGGGTCTGTAGAGTAGAAGTGTACAGGACATGTGTTGTCATTGGTCTGTAGCTTGGTCTGTAATGTGTTTCTCTTTGCAGGCCATGTGTTGTCATTGGTCTGTAGCTGGGTCTGTAGAGTTGAAGTGTACAGGCCATGTGTTGTCATTGGTCTTTAGCTGGGTCTGTACTGTGTTTCTCTTTGCAGGCCATGTGTTGTCATTGGTCTGTAGCTGGGTCTGTACTGTGTTTCTCTTTGCAGGCCATGTGTTGTCATTGGTCTGTAGCTGGGTCTGTACTGTGTTTCTCTTTGCAGGCCATGTGTTGTCATTGGTCTGTAGCTGGGTCTGTAGAGTTGAAGTGTACAGGCCATGTGTTGTCATTGGTCTGTAGCTGGGTCTGTACTGTGTTTCTCTTTGCAGGCCATGTGTTGCCATTGGTCTGTAGCTGGGTCTGTACTGTGTTTCTCTTTGCAGGCCATGTGTTGTCATTGGTCTGTAGCTGGGTCTGTACTGTGTTTCTCTTTGCAGGCCATGTGTTGTCATTTGTCTGTAGCTGGGTCTGTACTGTGTTTCTCTTTGCAGGCCATGTGTTGTCATTGGTCTGTAGCTGGGTCTGTACTGTGTTTCTCTTTGCAGGCCATGTGTTGTCATTGGTCTGTAGCTGGGTCTCTAGAGTTGAAGTGCACAGGCCATGTGTTGTCATTGGTCTGTAGCTGGGTCTGTACTGTGTTTCTCTTTGCCGGCCATGTGTTGTCATTGGTCTGTAGCTGGGTCTGTAGAGTTGAAGTGTACAGGCCATGTGTTGTCATTGGTCTGTAGTTGGGTCTGTAGAGTTGAAGTGTACAGGCCATGTGTTGTCATTGGTTTGTAGCTGGGTCTGTAGAGTTGAAGTGTACAGGCCATGTGTTGTCATTGGTCTGTAGCTGGGTCTGTAGAGTTGAAGTGTACAGGCCATGTGTTGTCATTGGTCTGTAGCTGGGTCTGTACTGTGTTTCTCTTTGCAGGCCATGTGTTTTCATTGGTCTGTAGCTGGGTCTGTAGAGTTGAAGTGTACAGGCCATGTGTTGTCATTGGTCTGTAGCTGGGTCTGTACTGTGTTTCTCTTTGCAGGCCATGTGTTGTCATTGGTCTGTAGCTGGGTCTGTAGAGTTGAAGTGTACTGGCCATATGTTGTCATTGGTCTGTAGCTGTGTCTGTAGAGTTGAAGTGTACAGGCCATGTGTTGTCATTGGTCTGTAGCTGGGTCTGTACTGTGTTTCTCTTTGCAGGCCATGTGTTGTCATTGGTCTGTAGCTGGGTCTGTAGAGTAGAAGTGTACAGGCCATGTGTTGTCATTGGTCTGTAGCTGGTCTGTACTGTGTTTCTCTTTGCAGGCCATGTGTTGTCATTGGTCTGTAGCTGGGTCTGTACTGTGTTTCTCTTTGCAGGCCATGTGTTGTCATTGGTCTGTAGCTGGGTCTGTGCTGTGTTTCTCTTTGCAGGCCATGTGTTGTCATTGGTATGTAGCTGGGTCTGTACTGTGTTTCTCTCTGCAGGCCATTTGTTGTCATTGGTCGGTAGCTGGGTCTGTAGAGTTGAAGTGTACAGGCCATGTGTTGTCATTGGTCTGTAGCTGGGTCTGTAGAGTTGAAGTGTACAGGCCATGTGTTGTCATTGGTCTGTAGCTGGGCCTGTACTGTGTTTCTCTTTGCAGGCCATGTGTTGTCATTGGTCTGTAGCTGGGTCTGTACTGTGTTTCTCTTTGCAGGCCATGTGTTGTCATTGGTCTGTAGCTGGGTCTGTACTGTGTTTCTCTTTGCAGGCCATGTGTTGTCATTGGTATGTAGCTGGGTCTGTACTGTGTTTCTCTTTGCAGGCCATGTGTTGTCATTGGTCTGTAGCTGGGTCTGTACTGTGTTTCTCTTTGCAGGCCATGTGTTGTCATTGGTCTGTAGCTGGGTCTGTACTGTTTTTCTGTTTGCGGGCCATGTGTTGTCATTGGTCTGTAGCTGGGTCTGTACTGTGTTTCTGTTTGCAGGCCATGTGTTGTCATTGGTCTGTAGCTGGGTCTGTACTGTGTTTCTGTTTGCAGGCCATGTGTTGTCATTTGTCTGTAGCTGGGTCTGTAGAGTTGAAGTGTACAGGCCATGTGTTGTCATTGGTCTGTAGCTGGGTCTGTACTGTGTTTCTGTTTGCAGACCATGTGTTGTCATTGGTCTGTAGCTGGGTCTGTACTGTGTTTCTGTTTGCAGGCCATGTATTGTCATTGGTCTTCAGCTGGGTCTGTAGAGTTGGAGTGTACAGGCCATGTGTTGTCATTGGTCTATAGCTGGGTCTGTACTGTGTTTCTCTTTGCAGGCCATGTGTTGTCATTGGTCTGTAACTGGGTCTGTAGAGTTGAAGTGTACAGGCCATGTGTTGTCATTGGTCTGTAGCTCGGTCTGTACTGTGTTTCTCTTTACAGGCCATGTGTTGTCATTGGTCTGTAGGCGGGTCTGTAGAGTTGAAGTGTAGAGGCCATGTGTTGTCATTAGTCTGTAGCTGGGTCTGTAGAGTTGAAGTGTACCGGCCATGTGTTGTCATTCGTCTGTAGCTGGGTCTGTAGAGTTGAAGTGTACAGGCCATGTGTTGTCATTGGTCTGTAGCTGGGTCTGTACTGTGTTTCTCTTTGCAGGCCATGTGTTGTCATTGGTCTGTAGCTGGGTCTGTAGAGTAGAAGTGTACAGGCCATGTGTTGTCATTGGTCTGTAGCTGGTCTGTACTGTGTTTCTCTTTGCAGGCCATGTGTTGTCATTGGTCTGTAGCTGGGTCTGTACTGTGTTTCTCTTTGCAGGCCATGTGTTGTCATTGGTCTGTAGCTGGGTCTGTGCTGTGTTTCTCTTTGCAGGCCATGTGTTGTCATTGGTTTGTAGCTGGGTCTGTAGAGTTGAAGTGTACAGGCCATGTGTAGTCATTGGTCTGTAGCTGGGTCTGTACTGTGTTTCTCTTTGCAGGCCATGTGTTGTCATTGGTCTGTAGCTGGGTCTGTAGAGTAGAAGTGTACAGGACATGTGTTGTCATTGGTCTGTAGCTTGGTCTGTAATGTGTTTCTCTTTGCAGGCCATGTGTTGTCATTGGTCTGTAGCTGGGTCTGTAGAGTTGAAGTGTACAGGCCATGTGTTGTCATTGGTCTTTAGCTGGGTCTGTACTGTGTTTCTCTTTGCAGGCCATGTGTTGTCATTGGTCTGTAGCTGGGTCTGTACTGTGTTTCTCTTTGCAGGCCATGTGTTGTCATTGGTCTGTAGCTGGGTCTGTACTGTGTTTCTCTTTGCAGGCCATGTGTTGTCATTGGTCTGTAGCTGGGTCTGTAGAGTTGAAGTGTACAGGCCATGTGTTGTCATTGGTCTGTAGCTGGGTCTGTACTGTGTTTCTCTTTGCAGGCCATGTGTTGCCATTGGTCTGTAGCTGGGTCTGTACTGTGTTTCTCTTTGCAGGCCATGTGTTGTCATTGGTCTGTAGCTGGGTCTGTACTGTGTTTCTCTTTGCAGGCCATGTGTTGTCATTTGTCTGTAGCTGGGTCTGTACTGTGTTTCTCTTTGCAGGCCATGTGTTGTCATTGGTCTGTAGCTGGGTCTGTACTGTGTTTCTCTTTGCAGGCCATGTGTTGTCATTGGTCTGTAGCTGGGTCTCTAGAGTTGAAGTGCACAGGCCATGTGTTGTCATTGGTCTGTAGCTGGGTCTGTACTGTGTTTCTCTTTGCCGGCCATGTGTTGTCATTGGTCTGTAGCTGGGTCTGTAGAGTTGAAGTGTACAGGCCATGTGTTGTCATTGGTCTGTAGTTGGGTCTGTAGAGTTGAAGTGTACAGGCCATGTGTTGTCATTGGTTTGTAGCTGGGTCTGTAGAGTTGAAGTGTACAGGCCATGTGTTGTCATTGGTCTGTAGCTGGGTCTGTAGAGTTGAAGTGTACAGGCCATGTGTTGTCATTGGTCTGTAGCTGGGTCTGTACTGTGTTTCTCTTTGCAGGCCATGTGTTTTCATTGGTCTGTAGCTGGGTCTGTAGAGTTGAAGTGTACAGGCCATGTGTTCTCATTGGTCTGTAGCTGGGTCTGTACTGTGTTTCTCTTTGCAGGCCATGTGTTGTCATTGGTCTGTAGCTGGGTCTGTAGAGTTGAAGTGTACTGGCCATATGTTGTCATTGGTCTGTAGCTGTGTCTGTAGAGTTGAAGTGTACAGGCCATGTGTTGTCATTGGTCTGTAGCTGGGTCTGTACTGTGTTTCTCTTTGCAGGCCATGTGTTGTCATTGGTCTGTAGCTGGGTCTGTAGAGTAGAAGTGTACAGGCCATGTGTTGTCATTGGTCTGTAGCTGGTCTGTACTGTGTTTCTCTTTGCAGGCCATGTGTTGTCATTGGTCTGTAGCTGGGTCTGTACTGTGTTTCTCTTTGCAGGCCATGTGTTGTCATTGGTCTGTAGCTGGGTCTGTGCTGTGTTTCTCTTTGCAGGCCATGTGTTGTCATTGGTATGTAGCTGGGTCTGTACTGTGTTTCTCTCTGCAGGCCATTTGTTGTCATTGGTCGGTAGCTGGGTCTGTAGAGTTGAAGTGTACAGGCCATGTGTTGTCATTGGTCTGTAGCTGGGTCTGTAGAGTTGAAGTGTACAGGCCATGTGTTGTCATTGGTCTGTAGCTGGGCCTGTACTGTGTTTCTCTTTGCAGGCCATGTGTTGTCATTGGTCTGTAGCTGGGTCTGTACTGTGTTTCTCTTTGCAGGCCATGTGTTGTCATTGGTCTGTAGCTGGGTCTGTACTGTGTTTCTCTTTGCAGGCCATGTGTTGTCATTGGTATGTAGCTGGGTCTGTACTGTGTTTCTCTTTGCAGGCCATGTGTTGTCATTGGTCTGTAGCTGGGTCTGTACTGTGTTTCTCTTTGCAGGCCATGTGTTGTCATTGGTCTGTAGCTGGGTCTGTACTGTTTTTCTGTTTGCGGGCCATGTGTTGTCATTGGTCTGTAGCTGGGTCTGTACTGTGTTTCTGTTTGCAGGCCATGTGTTGTCATTGGTCTGTAGCTGGGTCTGTACTGTGTTTCTGTTTGCAGGCCATGTGTTGTCATTTGTCTGTAGCTGGGTCTGTAGAGTTGAAGTGTACAGGCCATGTGTTGTCATTGGTCTGTAGCTGGGTCTGTACTGTGTTTCTGTTTGCAGACCATGTGTTGTCATTGGTCTGTAGCTGGGTCTGTACTGTGTTTCTCTTTGCAGGCCATGTGTTGTCATTGGTCTGTAGCTGGGTCTGTACTGTGTTTCTCTTTGCAGGCCATGTGTTGTCATTGGTCTGTAGCTGGGTCTGTACTGTGTTTCTCTTTGCAGGCCATGTGTTGTCATTGGTCTGTAACTGGGTCTGTAGAGTTGAAGTGTACAGGCCATGTGTTGTCATTGGTCTGTAGCTCGGTCTGTACTGTGTTTCTCTTTACAGGCCATGTGTTGTCATTGGTCTGTAGGCGGGTCTGTAGAGTTGAAGTGTAGAGGCCATGTGTTGTCATTAGTCTGTAGCTGGGTCTGTAGAGTTGAAGTGTACCGGCCATGTGTTGTCATTCGTCTGTAGCTGGGTCTGTAGAGTTGAAGTGTACAGGCCATGTGTTGTCATTGGTCTGTAGCTGGGTCTGTACTGTGTTTCTCTTTGCAGGCCATGTGTTGTCATTGGTCTGTAGCTGGGTCTGTAGAGTTGAAATGTACAGGCCATGTGTTGTCCTTGGTCTGTAGCTGGGTCTGTACTGTGTTTCTCTTTGCAGGCCATGTGTTGTCATTGGTCTGTAGCTGGGTCTGTACTGTGTTTCTCTTTGCAGGCCATGTGTTGTCATTGGTCTGTAGCTGGGTCTGTACTGTGTTTCTGTTTGCAGGCCATGTGTTGTCATTGGTCTGTAGCTGGGTCTGTACTGTGTTTCTGTTTGCAGGCCATGTGTTGTCATTGGTCTGTAGATGGGTCTGTACTGTGTTTCTGTTTGCAGGCCATGTGTTGTCATTTGTCTGTAGCTGGGTCTGTAGAGTTGAAGTGTACAGGCCATGTGTTGTCATTGGTCTGTAGCTGGGTCTGTACTGTGTATCTGTTTGCAGGCCATGTGTTGTCATTGGTCTGTAGCTGGGTCTGTACTGTGTTTCTGTTTGCAGACCATGTATTGTCATTGGTCTGTAGCTGGGTCTGTAGAGTTGGAGTGTACAGGCCATGTGTTGTCATTGGTCTATAGCTGGGTCTGTACTGTGTTTCTCTTTGCAGGCCATGTGTTGTTATTGGTCTGTAGCTGGGTCTGTAGAGTTGAAGTGTACAGGCCATGTGTTGTCATTGGTCTGTAGCTGGGTCTGTACTGTGTTTCTCTTTGCAGGCCATGTGTTGTCATTGGTCTGTAGCTGGGTCTGTAGATTTGAAGTGTACAGGCCATGTGTTGTCATTGGTCTGTAACTGGGTCTGTAGAGTTGAAGTGTACAGGCCATGTGTTGTCATTGGTCTGTAGCTCGGTCTGTACTGTGTTTCTCTTTACAGGCCATGTGTTGTCATTGGTCTGTAGGCGGGTCTGTAGAGTTGAAGTGTAGAGGCCATGTGTTGTCATTAGTCTGTAGCTGGGTCTGTAGAGTTGAAGTGTACCGGCCATGTGTTGTCATTCGTCTGTAGCTGGGTCTGTAGAGTTGAAGTGTACAGGCCATGTGTTGTCATTGGTCTGTAGCTGGGTCTGTACTGTGTTTCTCTTTGCAGGCCATGTGTTGTCATTGGTCTGTAGCTGGGTCTGTAGAGTTGAAATGTACAGGCCATGTGTTGTCATTGGTCTGTAGCTGGGTCTGTACTGTGTTTCTCTTTGCAGGCCATGTGTTGTCATTGGTCTGTAGCTGGGTCTGTACTGTGTTTCTCTTTGCAGGCCATGTGTTGTCATTGGTCTGTAGCTGGGTCTGTACTGTGTTTCTGTTTGCAGGCCATGTGTTGTCATTGGTCTGTAGCTGGGTCTGTACTGTGTTTCTGTTTGCAGGCCATGTGTTGTCATTGGTCTGTAGATGGGTCTGTACTGTGTTTCTGTTTGCAGGCCATGTGTTGTCATTTGTCTGTAGCTGGGTCTGTAGAGTTGAAGTGTACAGGCCATGTGTTGTCATTGGTCTGTAGCTGGGTCTGTACTGTGTATCTGTTTGCAGGCCATGTGTTGTCATTGGTCTGTAGCTGGGTCTGTACTGTGTTTCTGTTTGCAGACCATGTATTGTCATTGGTCTGTAGCTGGGTCTGTAGAGTTGGAGTGTACAGGCCATGTGTTGTCATTGGTCTATAGCTGGGTCTGTACTGTGTTTCTCTTTGCAGGCCATGTGTTGTTATTGGTCTGTAGCTGGGTCTGTAGAGTTGAAGTGTACAGGCCATGTGTTGTCATTGGTCTGTAGCTGGGTCTGTACTGTGTTTCTCTTTGCAGGCCATGTGTTGTCATTGGTCTGTAGCTGGGTCTGTAGATTTGAAGTGTACAGGCCATGTGTTGTCATTGGTCTGTAACTGGGTCTGTAGAGTTGAAGTGTACAGGCCATGTGTTGTCATTGGTCTGTAGCTGGGTCTGTACTGTGTTTCTCTTTACAGGCCATGTGTTGTCATTGGTCTTTAGGCGGGTCTGTAGAGTTGAAGTGTAGAGGCCATGTGTTGTCATTAGTCTGTAGCTGGGTCTGTAGAGTTGAAGTGTACAGGCCATGTGTTGTCATTGGTCTGTAGCTGGGTCTGTAGAGTTGAAGTGTACAGGCCATGTGTTGTCATTGGTCTGTAGCTGGGTCTGTACTGTGTTTCTCTTTGCAGGCCATGTGTTGTCATTGGTCTGTAGCTGGGTCTGTAGAGTTAAAGTGTACAGGCCATGTGTTGTCATTGGTCTGTAGCTGGGTCTGTACTGTGTTTCTCTTTGCAGGCCATGTGTTGTCATTGGTCTGTAGCTGGGTCTGTACTGTGTTTCTCTTTGCAGGCAATGTGTTGTCATTTGTCTGTAGCTGGGTCTGTACTGTGTTTCTCTTTGCAGACCATGTGTTGTCATTGGTCTGTAGCTGGGTCTGTAGAGTTGAAGTGTACAGGCCATGTGTTGTCATTGGTCTGTAGTTGGGTCTGTAGAGTTGAAGTGTACAGGCCATGTGTTGTCATTGGTTTGTATCTGGGTCTGTAGAGTTGAAGTGTACAGGCCATGTGTTGTCATTGGTCTGTAGCTGGGTCTGTACTGTGTTTCTCTTTGCAGGCCATGTGTTGTCATTGGTCTGTAGCTGGGTCTGTAGAGTTGAAGTGTACAGGCCATGTGTTGTCATTGGTCTGTAGCTGGGTCTGTACTGTGTTTCTCTTTGCAGGCCATGTGTTGTCATTGGTCTGTAGCTGGGTCTGTACTGTGTTTCTCTTTGCAGGCCATGTGTTGTCATTGGTCTGTAGCTGGGTCTGTAGAGTTGAAGTGTACAGGCCATGTGTTGTCATTGGTCTGTAGTTGGGTCTGTAGAGTTGAAGTGTACAGGCCATGTGTTGTCATTGGTTTGTAGCTGGGTCTGTAGAGTTGAAGTGTACAGGCCATGTGTTGTCATTGGTCTGTAGCTGGGTCTGTAGAGTTGAAGTGTACAGGCCATGTGTTGTCATTGGTTTGTAGCTGGGTCTGTAGAGTTGAAGTGTACAGGCCATGTGTTGTCATTGGTCTGTAGCTGGGTCTGTAGAGTTGAAGTGTACAGGCCATGTGTTGTCATTGGTCTGTAGTTGGGTCTGTAGAGTTGAAGTGTACAGGCCATGTGTTGTCATTGGTTTGTAGCTGGGTCTGTAGAGTTGAAGTGTACAGGCCATGTGTTGTCATTGGTCTGTAGCTGGGTCTGTACTGTGTTTCTCTTTGCAGGCCATGTGTTGTCATTGGTCTGTAGCTGGGTCTGTAGAGTTGAAGTGTACAGGCCATGTGTTGTCATTGGTCTGTAGCTGGGTCTGTACTGTGTTTCTCTTTGCAGGCCATGTGTTGTCATTGGTCTGTAGCTGGGTCTGTACTGTGTTTCTCTTTGCAGGCCATGTGTTGTCATTGGTCTGTAGCTGGGTCTGTACTGTGTTTCTCTTTGCAGGCCATGTGTTGTCATTGGTCTGTAGCTGGGTCTGTACTGTGTTTCTCTTTGCAGGCCATGTGTTGTCATTGGTCTGTAGCTGGGTCTGTAGAGTTGAAGTGTACAGGCCATGTGTTGTCATTGGTCTGTAGCTGGGTCTGTACTGTGTTTCTCTTTGCAGGCCATGTGTTGTCATTTGTCTGTAGCTGGGTCTGTAGAGTTGAAGTGTACAGGCCATGTGTTGTCATTGGTCTGTAGCTGGGTCTGTACTGTGTTTCCCTTTGTAGGCCATGTGTTGTCATTGGTCTGTAGCTGGGTCTGTAGAGTTGAAATGTACAGGCCATATGTTGTCATTGGTCTGTAGCTGGGTCTGTACTGTGTTTCTCTTTGCAGGCCATGTGTTGTCATTGGTCTGTAGCTGGGTCTGTAGAGTTGAAGTGTACAGGCCATGTGTTGTCATTGGTCTGTAGCTGGGTCTGTACTGTGTTTCTCTTTGCAGGCCATGTGTTGTCATTGGTCTGTAGCTGGGTCTGTAGAGTTGAAGTGTACAGGCCATGTGTTGTCATTGGTCTGTAGCTGGGTCTGTACTGTGTTTCTCTTTGCAGGCCATGTGTTGTCATTGGTCTGTAGCTGGGTCTGTAGAGTTGAAGTGTACAGGCCATGTGTTGTCATTGGTCTGTAGCTGGGTCTGTACTGTGTTTCTCTTTGCAGGCCATGTGTTGTCATTGGTCTGTAGCTGGGTCTGTACTGTGTTTCTCTTTGCAGGCCATGTGTTGTCATTGGTCTGTAGCTGGGTCTGTAGAGTTGAAGTGTACAGGCCATGTGTTGTCATTGGTCTGTAGTTGGGTCTGTAGAGTTGAAGTGTACAGGCCATGTGTTGTCATTGGTTTGTAGCTGGGTCTGTAGAGTTGAAGTGTACAGGCCATGTGTTGTCATTGGTCTGTAGTTGGGTCTGTAGAGTTGAAGTGTACAGGCCATGTGTTCTCATTGGTCTGTAGCTGGGTCTGTACTGTGTTTCTCTTTGCAGGCCATGTGTTGTCATTGGTCTGTAGCTGGGTCTGTAGAGTTGAAGTGTACAGGCCATGTGTTGTCATTGGTCTGTAGTTGGGTCTGTAGAGTTGAAGTGTACAGGCCATGTGTTGTCATTGGTCTGTAGCTGGGTCTGTACTGTGTTTCTCATTGCAGGCCATGTGTTGTCATTGGTCTGTAGCTGGGTCTGTACTGTGTTTCTCTTTGCAGGCCATGTGTTGTCATTGGTCTGTAGCTGGGTCTGTAGAGTTGAAGTGTACAGGCCATGTGTTGTCATTGGTCTGTAGCTGAGTCTGTACTGTGTTTCTCTTTGCAGGCCATGTGTTGTCATTGGTCTGTAGCTGGGTCTGTAGAGTTGAAGTGTACAGGCCATGTGTTGTCATTGGTCTGTATCTGGGTCTGTACTGTGTTTCTCTTTGCAGACCATGTGTTGTCATGGGTCCATAGCTGGGTCTGTTGAGTTGAAGTGTACAGGCATGTGTTGTCATTGGTCTGTAGCTGGGTCTGTAGAGTTGAAGTGTACGGGCCATGTGTTGTCATTGGTCTGTAGCTGGGTCTGTACTGTGTTTGTCTTTGCAGGCCATGTGTTGTCATTGGTCTGTAGCTGGGTCTGTAGAGTTAAAGTGTACAGGCCATGTGTTGTCATTGGTCTGTAGCTGGGTCTGTAGAGTTGAAGTGTACAGGCCATGTGTTGTCATTGGTCTGTAGCTGGGTCTGTACTGTGTTTCTCTTTGCAGGCCATGTGTTGTCATTGGTCTGTAGCTGGGTCTGTAGAGCTGAAGTGTACAGGCCATGTGTTGTCATTGGTCTGTAGCTGGGTCTGTAGAGTTGAAGTGTACAGGCCATGTGTTGTCATTGGTCTGTAGCTGGGTCTGTAGAGTTGAAATTTACAGACCATGTGTAGTCATTGGTCTGTAGCTGGGTCTGTACTGTGCTTCTCTTTGCAGGCCATGTGTTGTCATTGGTCTTTAGCTGGGTCTGTAGAGTTGAAGTGTACAGGCCATGTGTTGTCATTGGTCTGTAGCTGAGTCTGTAGAGTTGAAGTGTATAGGCCATGTGTTGTCATTGGTCTGTAGCTGGGTCTGTACTGTGTTTCTCTTTGCAGGCCATGTATTGTCATTGGTCTGTAGCTGTGTCTGTAGAGTTGAAGTGTACAGGCCATGAGTTGTCATTGGTCTGTAGCTGGGTCTGTACTGTGTTTCTCTTTGCAGGCCATGTGTTGTCATTGGTCTGTAGCTGGGTCTGTACTGTGTTTCTCTTTGCAGGCCATGTGTTGTCATTGGTCTGCAGCTGGGTCTGTACTGGGTTTCTATTTGCAGGCCATGTGTTGTCATTGGTCTGTAGCTGGGTCTGTAGATTTGAAGTGTACAGGCCATGTGTTGTCATTGGTCTGTAGCTGGGTCTGTAGAGTTGAAGTATACAGGCCATGTGTTGTCATTGGTCTGTAGCTGGGTCTGTACTGTGTTTCTCTTTGCAGGCCATGTGTTGTCATTGGTCTGTAGCTGGGTCTGTAGAGTTGAAGTGTACAGGCCATGTGTTGTCATTGGTCTGTAGCTGGGTCTGTACTGTGTTTCTCTTTGCAGGCCATGTGTTGTCATTGGTCTGTATCTGGGTCTGTAGAGTTGACGTGTACAGGCCATGTGTTGTCATTGGTCTGTAGCTGGGTCTGTACTGTGTTTCTCTTTGCAGGCCATGTGTTGTCATTGGTCTGTAGCTGGGTCTGTAGAGTTGAAGTGTACAGGCCATGTGTTGTCATTGGTCTGTAGCTGGGTCTGTACTGTGTTTCTCTTTGCAGGCCATGTGTTGTCATTGGTCTGTAGCTGGGTCTGTAGAGCTGAAGTGTACAGGCCATGTGTTGTCATTGGTCTGTAGCTGGGTCTGTAGAGGTGAAGTGTACAGGCCATGTGTTGTCATTGGTCTGTAGCTGGGTCTGTACTGTGTTTCTCTTTGCAGGCCATGTGTTGTCATTGGTCTGTAGCTGGGTCTGTACTGTGTTTCTCTTTGCAGGCCATGTGTTGTCATTGGTCTGTAGCTGGGTCTGTAGAGTTGAAGTGTACAGGCCATGTGTTGTCATTGGTCTGTAGCTGGGTCTGTACTGTGTTTCTCCTTGCAGGCCATGTGTTGTCATTGGTCTGTAGCTGGGTCTGTAGAGTTGAAGTGTACAGGCCATGTGTTGTCATTGGTCTGTAGCTGGGTCTGTACTGTGTTTCTCTTTGCAGGCCATGTGTTGTCATTGGTCTGTAACTGGGTCTGTAGAGTTGAAGTGTACAGGCCATGTGTTGTCATTGGTCTGTAGCTGGGACTGTACTGTGTTTCTCTTTGCAGGCCATGTGTTGTCATTGGTCTGTAGCTGGGTCTGTAGATTTGAAGTGTACAGGCCATGTGTTGTCATTGGTCTGTAGCTGGGTCTGTAGAGTTGAAGTGTACAGGCCATGAGTTGTCATTGGTCTGTAGCTGGGTCTGTACTGTGTTTCTCTTTGCAGGCCATGTGTTGTTATTGGTCTGTAGCTGGGTCTGTAGAGTTGAATTGTACAGGCCATGTGTTGTCATTGGTCTGTAGCTGGGTCTGTACTGTGTTTCTCTTTGCAGGCCATGTGTTGTCATTGGTCTGTAGCTGGGTCTGTACTGTGTTTCTCTTTGCAGGCCATGTATTGTCATTGGTCTGTAGCTGGGTCTGTACTGTGTTTCTCTTCGCAGGCCATGTGTTGTCATTGGTCTGTAGCTGGGTCTGTAGAGTTGAAGTGTACAGGCCATGTGTTGTCATTGGTCTGTAGCTGGGCCTGTAGAGTTGAAGTGTACAGGCCATGTTTTGTCATTGGTCTGTAGCTGGGTCTGTAGAGTTGAAGTGTACAGGCCATGTGTTGTCATTGGTCTGTAGCTGGGTCTGTACTGTGTTTCTCTTTGTAGGCCATGTGTTGTCATTGGTCTGTAGCTGGGTCTGTAGAGTTGAAATGTACAGGCCATATGTTGTCATTGGTCTGTAGCTGGGTCTGTACTGTGTTTCTCTTTGCAGGCCATGTGTTGTCATTGGTCTGTAGCTGGGTCTGTAGAGTTGAAGTGTACAGGCCATGTGTTGTCATTGGTCTGTAGCTGGGTCTGTACTGTGTTTCTCTTTGCAGGCCTTGTGTTGTCATTGGTCTGTAGCTGGATCTGTACTGTGTTTCTCTTTGCAGGCCATGTGTTGTCATTGGTCTGTAGCTGGGTCTGTAGAGTTGAAGTGTACAGGCCATGTGTTGTCATTGGTCTGTAGCTGGGTCTGTACTGTGTTTCTCTTTGCAGGCCATGTGTTGTCATTGGTCTGTAGCTGGGTCTGTAGAGTTGAAGTGTACAGGCCATGTGTTGTCATTGGTCTGTAGCTGGGTCTGTACTGTGTTTTTCTTTGCAGGCCATGTGTTGTCATTGGTCTGTAGCTGGGTCTGTACTGTGTTTCTCTTTGCAGGCCATGTGTTGTCATTGGTCTGTATCTGGGTCTGTAGAGTTGACGTGTACAGGCCATGTGTTGTCATTGGTCTGTAGCTGGGTCTGTACTGTGTTTCTCTTTGCAGGCCATGTGTTGTCATTGGTCAGTAGCTGGGTCTGTACTGTGTTTCTCTTTGCAGGCCATGTGTTGTCATTGGTCTGTAGCTGGGTCTGTACTGTGTTTCTCCTTGCAGGCCATGTGTTGTCATTGGTCTGTAGCTGGGTCTGTAGAGTTGAAGTGTACAGGCCATGTGTTGTCATTGGTCTGTAGCTGGGTCTGTACTGTGTTTCTCTTTGCAGGCCATGTGTTGTCATTGGTCTGTAACTGGGTCTGTAGAGTTGAAGTGTACAGGCCATGTGTTGTCATTGGTCTGTAGCTGGGACTGTACTGTGTTTCTCTTTGCAGGCCATGTGTTGTCATTGGTCTGTAGCTGGGTCTGTAGATTTGATGTGTACAGGCCATGTGTTGTCATTGGTCTGTAGCTGGGTCTGTAGAGTTGAAGTGTACAGGCCATGAGTTGTCATTGGTCTGTAGCTGGGTCTGTACTGTGTTTCTCTTTGCAGGCCATGTGTTGTTATTGGTCTGTAGCTGGGTCTGTAGAGTTGAATTGTACAGGCCATGTGTTGTCATTGGTCTGTAGCTGGGTCTGTACTGTGTTTCTCTTTGCAGGCCATGTGTTGTCATTGGTCTGTAGCTGGGTCTGTACTGTGTTTCTCTTTGCAGGCCATGTATTGTCATTGGTCTGTAGCTGGGTCTGTACTGTGTTTCTCTTCGCAGGCCATGTGTTGTCATTGGTCTGTAGCTGGGTCTGTAGAGTTGAAGTGTACAGGCCATGTGTTGTCATTGGTCTGTAGCTGGGTCTGTAGAGTTGAAGTGTACAGGCCATGAGTTGTCATTGGTCTGTAGCTGGGTCTGTACTGTGTTTCTCTTTGCAGGCCATGTGTTGTCATTGGTCTGTATCTGGGTCTGTAGAGTTGAAGTGTACAGGCCATGTTTTGTCATTGGTCTGTAGCTGGGTCTGTAGAGTTGAAGTGTACAGGCCATGTGTTGTCATTGGTCTGTAGCTGGGTCTGTACTGTGTTTCTCTTTGTAGGCCATGTGTTGTCATTGGTCTGTAGCTGGGTCTGTAGAGTTGAAATGTACAGGCCATATGTTGTCATTGGTCTGTAGCTGGGTCTGTACTGTGTTTCTCTTTGCAGGCCATGTGTTGTCATTGGTCTGTAGCTGGGTCTGTAGAGTTGAAGTGTACAGGCCATGTGTTGTCATTGGTCTGTAGCTGGGTCTGTACTGTGTTTCTCTTTGCAGGCCTTGTGTTGTCATTGGTCTGTAGCTGGATCTGTAGAGTTGAAGTGTACAGGCCATGTGTTGTCATTGGTCTGTAGCTGGGTCTGTACTGTGTTTCTCTTTGCAGGCCATGTGTTGTCATTGGTCTGTAGCTGGGTCTGTAGAGTTGAAGTGTACAGGCCATGTGTTGTCATTGGTCTGTAGCTGGGTCTGTACTGTGTTTTTCTTTGCAGGCCATGTGTTGTCATTGGTCTGTAGCTGGGTCTGTACTGTGTTTCTCTTTGCAGGCCATGTGTTGTCATTGGTCTGTATCTGGGTCTGTAGAGTTGACGTGTACAGGCCATGTGTTGTCATTGGTCTGTAGCTGGGTCTGTACTGTGTTTCTCTTTGCAGGCCATGTGTTGTCATTGGTCAGTAGCTGGGTCTGTACTGTGTTTCTCTTTGCAGGCCATGTGTTGTCATTGGTCTGTAGCTGGGTCTGTAGAGTTGAAGTCTACAGGCCATGTGCTGTCATTGGTCTGTAGCTGGGTCTATAGAGTTGAAGTGAACAGGCCATGTGTTGTCAATGGTTTGTAGCTGGGTCTGTAGAGTTGAAGTGTACAGGCCATGTGTTGTCATTGGTCTGTAGCTGGGTCTGTACTGTGTTTCTCTTTGCAGGCCATGTGTTGCCATTGGTCTGTAGCTGGGTCTGTACTGTGTTTCTCTTTGCAGGCCATGTGTTGTCATTGGTCTGTAGCTGGGTCTGTACTGTGTTTCTCTTTGCAGGCCATGTGTTGTCATTGGTCTGTAGCTGGGCCTGTACTGTGTTTCTCTTTGCAGGCCATTTGTTGTCATTGGTCTGTAGCTGGGTCTGTAGAGTTGAAGTGTACAGGCCATGTGTTGTCATTGGTCTGTAGCTGGGTCTGTACTGTGTTTCTCTTTGCAGGCCATGTGTTGTCATTGGTCTGTAGCTGGGTCTGTTGAGTTGAAGTGTACAGGCCATGTGTTGTCATTGGTCTGTAGCTGGGTTTGTACTGTGTTTCTCTTTGCAGGCCATGTGTTGTCATTTGTCTGTAGCTGGGTCTGTAGAGTTGAAGTGTACAGGCCATGTGTTGTCATTGGTCTGTAGCTGGGTCTGTAGAGTTGAAGTGTACAGGCCATGTGTTGTCATTGGTCTGTAGCTGGGTCTGTACTGTGTTTCTCTTTGCAGGCCATGTGTTGTCATTGGTCTGTAGCTGGGTCTGTACTGTGTTTCTCTTTGCAGGCCATGTGTTGTCATTGGTCTGTAGCTGGTTCTGTAGAGTTGATGTGTACAGGCCATGTGTTGTCATTGGTCTGTAGCTGGGTCTGTACTGTGTTTCTCTTTGCAGGCCATGTGTTGTCATTGGTCTGTAGCTGGGTCTGTAGAGTTGAAGTGTACAGGCCATGTGTTGTCATTGGTCTGTAGCTGGGTCTGTAGAGTTGAAGTGTACAGGCCATGTGTTGTCATTGGTCTGTAGCTGGGTCTGTACTGTGTTTCTCTTTGCAGGCCATGTGTTGTCATTGGTCTGTAGCTGGGTCTGTAGAGTTGAAGTGTACAGGCCATGTGTTGTCATTGGTCTGTAGCTGGGTCTGTACTGTGTTTCTCTTTGCAGGCCATGTGTTGTCATTGGTCTGTAGCTGGGTCTGTACTGTGTTTCTCTTTGCAGGCCATGTGTTGTCATTGGTCTGTAGCTGGGTCTGTACTGTGTTTCTCTTTGCAGGCCTTGTGTTGTCATTGGTCTGTAGGTGGGTCTGTAGAGTTGAAGTGTACAGGCCATGTGTTGTCATTGGTCTGTAGCTGGGTCTGTACTGTGTTTCTCTTTGCAGGCCATGTGTTGTCATTGGTCTGTAGCTGGGTCTGTAGAGTTGACGTGTACAGGCCATGTGTTGTCAGTGGTCTGTATCTGGGTCTGTACTGTGTTTCTCTTTGCAGGCCATGTGTTGTCATTGGTCTGTAGCTGGGTCTGTAGAGTTGAAGTGTACAGGCCATGTGTTGTCATTGGTCTGTAGCTGGGTCTGTACTGTGTTTCTCTTTCCAGGCCATGTGTTGTCATTGGTCTGTAGCTGGGTCTGTAGAGCTGAAGTGTACAGGCCATGTGTTGTCATTGGTCTGTAGCTGGGTCTGTAAAGTTGAAGTGTACAGGCCATGTGTTGTCATTGGTCTGTAGCTGGGTCTGTACTGTGTTTCTCTTTGCAGGCAATGTGTTGTCATTGGTCTGTAGCTGGGTCTGTACTGTGTTTCTCTTTGCAGGCCATGTGTTGTCATTGGTCTGTAGCTGGGTATGTAGAGTTGAAGTGTACAGGCCATGTGTTGTCATTGGTCTGTAGCTGGGTCTGTAGAGTTGAAGTGTACAGGCCATGTGTTGTCATCGGTCTGTAGCTGGGTCTGTAAAGTTGAAGTGTACAGGCCATGAGTTGTCATTGGTCTGTAGCTGGGTCTGTACTGTGTTTCTCTTTGCAGGCCATGTGTTGTCATTGGTCTGTATCTGGGTCTGTAGAGTTGAAGTGTACAGGCCATGTGTTGTCATTGGTCTGTAGCTGGGTCTGTACTGTGTTTCTCTTTGCAGGCCATGTGTTTTCATTGGTCTGTAGCTGGGTCTGTAGAGTTGAAGTGTACAGGCCATGTGTTGTCATTGGTCTGTAGCTGGATCTGTAGAGTTGAAGTGTACAGGCCATGTGTTGTAATTGGTCTGTAGCTGGGTCTGTACTGTGTTTCTCTTTGCAGGCCATGTGTTGTCATTGGTCTGTAGCTGGGTCTGTACTGTGTTTCTCTTTGCAGGCCATGTGTTGTCATTGGTCTGTAGCTGGGTCTGTACTGTGTTTCTCTTTGCAGGCCATGTGTTGTCATTGGTCTGTAGCTGGGTCTGTAGAGTTGAAGTGTACAGGCCATGTGTTGTCATTGGTCTGTAGCTGGGTCTGTAGAGTTGAAGTGTACAGGCCATGTGTTGTCATCGGTCTGTAGCTGGGTCTGTAAAGTTGAAGTGTACAGGCCATGAGTTGTCATTGGTCTGTAGCTGGGTCTGTACTGTGTTTCTCTTTGCAGGCCATGTGTTGTCATTGGTCTGTATCTGGGTCTGTAGAGTTGAAGTGTACAGGCCATGTGTTGTCATTGGTCTGTAGCTGGGTCTGTACTGTGTTTCTCTTTGCAGGCCATGTGTTTTCATTGGTCTGTAGCTGGGTCTGTAGAGTTGAAGTGTACAGGCCATGTGTTGTCATTGGTCTGTAGCTGGATCTGTAGAGTTTAAGTGTACAGGCCATGTGTTGTAATTGGTCTGTAGCTGGGTCTGTACTGTGTTTCTCTTTGCAGGCCATGTGTTGTCATTGGTCTGTAGCTGGGTCTGTACTGTGTTTCTCTTTGCAGGCCATGTGTTGTCATTGGTCTGTAGCTGGGTCTGTACTGTGTTTCTCTTCGCAGGCCATGTGTTGTCATTGGTCTGTAGCTGGGTCTGTAGAGTTGAAGTGTACAGGCCATATGTTGTCATTGGTCTGTAGCTGGGCCTGTAGAGTTGACGTGTACAGGCCATGTGTTGTCATTGGTCTGTAGCTGGGTCTGTAGAGTTGAAGTGTACAGGCCATATGTTGTCATTGGTCTGTAGCTGGGCCTGTAGAGTTGACGTGTACAGGCCATGTGTTGTCATTGGTCTGTAGCTGGGTCTGTACTGTGTTTCTCTTTGCAGGCAATGTGTTGTCATTGGTCTGTAGCTGGGTCTGTACTGTGTTTCTCTTTGCAGGCCATGTGTTGTCATTGGTCTGTAGCTGGGTCTGTAGAGTTGAAGTGTACAGGCCATGTGTTGTCATTGGTCTGTAGCTGGGTCTGTAGAGTTGAAGTGTACAGGCCATGTGTTGTCATCGGTCTGTAGCTGGGTCTGTAAAGTTGAAGTGTACAGGCCATGAGTTGTCATTGGTCTGTAGCTGGGTCTGTACTGTGTTTCTCTTTGCAGGCCATGTGTTGTCATTGGTCTGTATCTGGGTCTGTAGAGTTGAAGTGTACAGGCCATGTGTTGTCATTGGTCTGTAGCTGGGTCTGTACTGTGTTTCTCTTTGCAGGCCATGTGTTTTCATTGGTCTGTAGCTGGGTCTGTAGAGTTGAAGTGTACAGGCCATGTGTTGTCATTGGTCTGTAGCTGGATCTGTAGAGTTGAAGTGTACAGGCCATGTGTTGTAATTGGTCTGTAGCTGGGTCTGTACTGTGTTTCTCTTTGCAGGCCATGTGTTGTCATTGGTCTGTAGCTGGGTCTGTACTGTGTTTCTCTTTGCAGGCCATGTGTTGTCATTGGTCTGTAGCTGGGTCTGTACTGTGTTTCTCTTTGCAGGCCATGTGTTGTCATTGGTCTGTAGCTGGGTCTGTAGAGTTGAAGTGTACAGGCCATGTGTTGTCATTGGTCTGTAGCTGGGTCTGTAGAGTTGAAGTGTACAGGCCATGTGTTGTCATCGGTCTGTAGCTGGGTCTGTAAAGTTGAAGTGTACAGGCCATGAGTTGTCATTGGTCTGTAGCTGGGTCTGTACTGTGTTTCTCTTTGCAGGCCATGTGTTGTCATTGGTCTGTATCTGGGTCTGTAGAGTTGAAGTGTACAGGCCATGTGTTGTCATTGGTCTGTAGCTGGGTCTGTACTGTGTTTCTCTTTGCAGGCCATGTGTTTTCATTGGTCTGTAGCTGGGTCTGTAGAGTTGAAGTGTACAGGCCATGTGTTGTCATTGGTCTGTAGCTGGATCTGTAGAGTTGAAGTGTACAGGCCATGTGTTGTAATTGGTCTGTAGCTGGGTCTGTACTGTGTTTCTCTTTGCAGGCCATGTGTTGTCATTGGTCTGTAGCTGGGTCTGTACTGTGTTTCTCTTTGCAGGCCATGTGTTGTCATTGGTCTGTAGCTGGGTCTGTACTGTGTTTCTCTTCGCAGGCCATGTGTTGTCATTGGTCTGTAGCTGGGTCTGTAGAGTTGAAGTGTACAGGCCATATGTTGTCATTGGTCTGTAGCTGGGCCTGTAGAGTTGACGTGTACAGGCCATGTGTTGTCATTGGTCTGTAGCTGGGTCTGTAGAGTTGAAGTGTACAGGCCATGTGTTGTCATTGGTCTGTAGCTGGGTCTGTACTGTGTTTCTCTTTGTAGGCCATAGGTTGTCATTGGTCTGTAGCTGGGTCTGTAGAGTTGAAGTGTACAGGCCATGTGTTGTCATTGGTCTGTAGCTGGGTCTGTACTGTGTTTTTCTTTTCAGGCCATGTGTTGTCATTGGTCTGTAGCTGGGTCTGCAGAGTTTAAGTGTACAGGCCATGTGTTGTCATTGGTCTGTAGCTGGGTCTGTACTGTGTTTCTCTTTGCAGGCCATGTGTTGTCATTGGTCTGTAGCTGGGTCTGTAGAGTTGAAGTGTACAGGCCATGTGTTGTCATTGGTCTGTAGTTGGGTCTGTACTGTGCTTCTCTTTGCAGGCCATGTGTTGTCATTGGTCTGTAGCTGGGTCTGTACTGTGTTTCTCTTTGCAGGCCATGTGTTGTCATTGGTCTGTAGCTGGGTCTGTAGAGTTGAAGTGTACAGGCCATGTGTTGTCATTGGTCTGTAGCTGGGTCTGTACTGTGTTTCTCTTTGCAGGCCTTGTGTTGTCATTGGTCTGTAGCTGGGTCTGTACTGTGTTTCTCTTTGCAGGCCATGTGTTGTCATTGGTCTGTAGCTGGGTCTGTAGAGTTGAAGTGTAAAGGCCATGTGATGTTATTGGTCTGTAGCTGGGTCTGTACTGTGTTTCTCTTTGCAGGCCATGTGTTGTCATTGGTCTGTAGCTGGGTCTGTAGAGCTGAAGTGTACAGGCCATGTGTTGTCATTGGTCTGTAGCTGGGTCTGTAGAGTTGAAGTGTACAGGCCATGTGTTGTCATTGGTCTGTAGCTGGGTCTGTACTGTGTTTCTCTTTGCAGGCCATGTGTTGTCATTGGTCTGTAGCTGGGTCTTTACTGTGTTTCTCTTTGCAGGCCATGTGTTGTCATTGGTCTGTAGCTGGGTCTGTAGAGTTGAAGTGTACAGGCCATGTGTTGTCATTGGTCTGTAGCTGGGTCTGTAGAGTTGAAGTGTACAGGCCATATGTTGTCATTGGTCTGTAGCTGGGTCTGTAGAGTTGAAGTGTACAGGCCATGTGTTGTCATTGGTCTGTAGCTGGGTATGTACTGTGTTCTCTTTGCAGGCCATATGTTGTCATTGGTTTGTAGCTGGGTCTGTAGAGTTGAAGTGTACAGGCCATGTGTTGTCATTGGTCTGTAGCTAAGTCTGTAGAGTTGAAGTGTACAGGCCATGTGTTGTCATTGGTCTGTAGCTGGGTCTGTACTGTGTTTCTCTTTGCAGGCCATGTGTTGTCATTGGTCTGTAGCTGGGTCTGTAGAGTTGAACTGTACAGGCCATGTGTTGTCATTGGTCTGTAGCTGGGTCTGTACTGTGTTTCTCTTTGCAGGCCATGTGTTGTCATTGGTCTGTAGCTGGGTCTGTAGAGTAGAAGTGTACAGGCCATGTGTTGTCATTGGTCTGTAGCTGGTCTGTACTGTGTTTCTCTTTGCAGGCCATGTGTTGTCATTGGTCTGTAGCTGGGTCTGTACTGTGTTTCTCTTTGCAGGCCATGTGTTGTCATTGGTCTGTAGCTGGGTCTGTACTGTGTTTCTCTTTGCAGGCCATGTGTTGTCATTGGTATGTAGCTGGGTCTGTACCGTGTTTCTCTCTGCAGGCCATGTGTTGTCATTGGTCTGTAGCTGGGTCTGTAGAGTTGAAGTGTACAGGCCATGTGTTTTCATTGGTCTGTAGCTGGGTCTGTAGAGTTGAAGTGTACAGGCCATGTGTTGTCATTGGTCTGTAGCTGGATCTGTAGAGTTGAAGTGTACAGGCCATGTGTTGTAATTGGTCTGTAGCTGGGTCTGTACTGTGTTTCTCTTTGCAGGCCATGTGTTGTCATTGGTCTGTAGCTGGGTCTGTACTGTGTTTCTCTTTGCAGGCCATGTGTTGTCATTGGTCTGTAGCTGGGTCTGTACTGTGTTTCTCTTCGCAGGCCATGTGTTGTCATTGGTCTGTAGCTGGGTCTGTAGAGTTGAAGTGTACAGGCCATATGTTGTCATTGGTCTGTAGCTGGGCCTGTAGAGTTGACGTGTACAGGCCATGTGTTGTCATTGGTCTGTAGCTGGGTCTGTAGAGTTGAAGTGTACAGGCCATGTGTTGTCATTGGTCTGTAGCTGGGTCTGTACTGTGTTTCTCTTTGTAGGCCATAGGTTGTCATTGGTCTGTAGCTGGGTCTGTAGAGTTGAAGTGTACAGGCCATGTGTTGTCATTGGTCTGTAGCTGGGTCTGTACTGTGTTTTTCTTTGCAGGCCATGTGTTGTCATTGGTCTGTAGCTGGGTCTGTAGAGTTGAAGTGTACAGGCCATGTGTTGTCATTGGTCTGTAGCTGGGTCTGTACTGTGTTTCTCTTTGCAGGCCATGTGTTGTCATTGGTCTGTAGCTGGGTCTGTAGAGTTGAAGTGTACAGACCATGTGTTGTCATTGGTCTGTAGTTGGGTCTGTACTGTGTTTCTCTTTGCAGGCCATGTGTTGTCATTGGTCTGTAGCTGGGTCTGTACTGTGTTTCTCTTTGCAGGCCATGTGTTGTCATTGGTCTGTAGCTGGGTCTGTAGAGTTGAAGTGTACAGGCCATGTGTTGTCATTGGTCTGTAGCTGGGTCTGTACTGTGTTTCTCTTTGCAGGCCTTGTGTTGTCATTGGTCTGTAGCTGGGTCTGTACTGTGTTTCTCTTTGCAGGCCATGTGTTGTCATTGGTCTGTAGCTGGGTCTGTAGAGTTGAAGTGTACAGGCCATGTGATGTTATTGGTCTGTAGCTGGGTCTGTACTGTGTTTCTCTTTGCAGGCCATGTGTTGTCATTGGTCTGTAGCTGGGTCTGTAGAGCTGAAGTGTACAGGCCATGTGTTGTCATTGGTCTGTAGCTGGGTCTGTAGAGTTGAAGTGTACAGGCCATGTGTTGTCATTGGTCTGTAGCTGTGTCTGTACTGTGTTTCTCTTTGCAGGCCATGTGTTGTCATTGGTCTGTAGCTGGGTCTTTACTGTGTTTCTCTTTGCAGGCCATGTGTTGTCATTGGTCTGTAGCTGGGTCTGTAGAGTTGAAGTGTACAGGCCATGTGTTGTCATTGGTCTGTAGCTGGGTCTGTAGAGTTGAAGTGTACAGGCCATATGTTGTCATTGGTCTGTAGCTGGGTCTGTAGAGTTGAAGTGTACAGGCCATGTGTTGTCATTGGTCTGTAGCTGGGTATGTACTGTGTTCTCTTTGCAGGCCATATGTTGTCATTGGTTTGTAGCTGGGTCTGTAGAGTTGAAGTGTACAGGCCATGCGTTGTCATTGGTCTGTAGCTGGGTCTGTACTGTGTTTCTCTTTGCAGGCCATGTGTTGTCATTGGTCTGTAGCTGGGTCTGTAGCGTTGAAGTGTACAGGCCATGTGTTGTAATTGGTCTGTAGCTGGGTCTGTAGTGTGTTTCTCTTTGCAGGCCATGTGTTGTCATTGGTCTGTAGCTGGGTCTGTAGAGCTGAAGTGTACAGGCCATGTGTTGTCATTGGTCTGTAGCTAAGTCTGTAGAGTTGAAGTGTACAGGCCATGTGTTGTCATTGGTCTGTAGCTGGGTCTGTACTGTGTTTCTCTTTGCAGGCCATGTGTTGTCATTGGTCTGTAGCTGGGTCTGTAGAGTTGAACTGTACAGGCCATGTGTTGTCATTGGTCTGTAGCTGGGTCTGTACTGTGTTTCTCTTTGCAGGCCATGTGTTGTCATTGGTCTGTAGCTGGGTCTGTAGAGTAGAAGTGTACAGGCCATGTGTTGTCATTGGTCTGTAGCTGGTCTGTACTGTGTTTCTCTTTGCAGGCCATGTGTTGTCATTGGTCTGTAGCTGGGTCTGTACTGTGTTTCTCTTTGCAGGCCATGTGTTGTCATTGGTCTGTAGCTGGGTCTGTACTGTGTTTCTCTTTGCAGGCCATGTGTTGTCATTGGTATGTAGCTGGGTCTGTACCGTGTTTCTCTCTGCAGGCCATGTGTTGTCATTGGTCTGTAGCTGGGTCTGTAGAGTTGAAGTGTACAGGCCATGTGTTGTCATTGGTCTGTAGCTGGGTCTGTAGAGTTGAAGTGTGCAGGCTATGTGTTGTCATTGGTCTGTAGCTGGATCTGTAGAGTTGAAGTGTACAGGCCATGTGTTGTCATTGGTCTGTAGCTGGGTCTGTACTGTGTTTCTCTTTGCAGGCCATGTGTTGTCATTAGTCTGTAGCTGGGTCTGTACTGTGTTTCTCTTTGCAGGCCATGTGTTGTCATTGGTCTGTAGCTGGGTCTGTAGAGTTGAAGTGTACAGGCCATGTGTTGTCATTGGTCTGTATCTGGGTCTGTACTGTGTTTCTCTTTGCAGGCCATGTGTTGTCATGGGTCCATAGCTAGGTCAGTTGAGTTGAAGTGTACAGGCATGTGTTGTCATTGGTCTGTAGCTGGGTCTGTAGAGTTGAAGTGTACAGGCCATGTGTTGTAATTGGTCTGTAGCTGGGTCTGTAGTGTGTTTCTCTTTGCAGGCCATGTGTTGTCATTGGTCTGTAGCTGGGTCTGTAGAGTTGAGGTGTACAGGCCATGTGTTGTCATTGGTCTGTAGCTGGGTCTGTAGAGTTGAAGTGTACAGGCCATGTGATGTCATTGGTCTGTAGCTGGGTCTGTACTGTGTTTCTCTTTGCAGGCCATGTGTTGTCATTGGTCTGTAGCTGGGTCTGTAGAGCTGAAGTGTACAGGCCATGTGTTGTCATTGGTCTGTAGCTGGGTCTGTAGAGTTGAAGTGTACAGGCCATGTGTTGTCATTGGTCTGTAGCTGGGTCTGTACTGTGTTTCTCTTTGCAGGCCATGTGTTGTCATTGGTCTGTAGCTGGGTCTGTACTGTGTTTCTCTTTGCAGGCCATGTGTTGTCATTGGTCTGTAGCTGGGTCTGTAGAGTTGAAGTGTACAGGCCATGTGTTGTCATTGGTCTGTAGCTGGGTCTGTAGAGTTGAAGTGTACAGGCCATGTGTTGTCATTGGTCTGTAGCTGGGTCTGTAGATTTGAAGTGTACAGGCCATGAGTTGTCATTGGTCTGTAGCTGGGTCTGTACTGTGTTTCTCTTTGCAGGCCATGTGTTGTCATTGGTCTGTATCTGGGTCTGTAGAGTTGAAGTGTACAGGCCATGTGTTGTCATTGGTCTGTAGCTGGGTCTGTACTGTGTTTCTCTTTGCAGGCCATGTGTTGTCATTGGTCTGTAGCTGAGTCTGTACTGTGTTTCTCTTTGCAGGCCATGTGTTGTCATTGGTCTGTAGCTGGGTCTGTAGAGTTGAAGTGTACAGGCCATGTGTTGTCATTGGTCTGTAGCTGGGTCTGTACTGTGTTTCTCTTTGTAGGCCATAGGTTGTCATTGGTCTGTAGCTGGGTCTGTAGAGTTGAAGTGTACAGGCCATGTGTTGTCATTGGTCTGTAGCTGGGTCTGTACTGTGTTTCTCTTTGCAGGCCATGTGTTGTCATTGGTCTTAGCTGGGTCTGTAGAGTTGAAGTGTACAGGCCATGTGTTGTCATTGGTCTGTAGCTGGGTCTGTACTGTGTTTCTCTTTGCAGGCCATGTGTTGTCATTGGTCTTAGCTGGGTCTGTAGAGTTGAAGTGTACAGGCCATGTGTTGTCATTGGTCTGTAGCTGAGTCTGTAGAGTTGAAGTGTGCAGGCCATGTGTTGTCATTGGTTTGTAGCTGGGTCTGTACTGTGTTTCTCTTTGCAGGCCATGTGTTGTCATTGGTCTGTAGCTGGGTCTGTAGAGTTGAACTGTACAGGCCATGTGTTGTCATTGGTCTGTAGCTGGGTCTGTACTGTGTTTCTCTTTGCAGGCCATGTGTTGTCATTGGTCTGTAGCTGGGTCTGTACTGTGTTTCTCTTTGCAGGCCATGTGTTGTCATTGGTCTGTAGCTGGGTCTGTACTGTGTTTCTCTTTGCAGGCCATGTGTTGTCATTGGTCTGTAGCTGGGTCTGTAGAGTTGAAGTGTACAGGCCATGTGTTGTCATTGGTCTGTAGCTGGGTCTGTACTGTGTTTCTCTTTGCAGGCCATGTGTTGTCATTGGTCTGTAGCTGGGTCTGTACTGTGTTTCTCTTTGCAGGCCTTGTGTTGTCATTGGTCTGTAGCTGGGTCTGTACTGTGTTTCTCTTTGCAGGCCATGTGTTGTCATTGGTCTGTAGCTGGGTCTGTAGAGTTGAAGTGTACAGGCCATGTGATGTTATTGGTCTGTAGCTGGGTCTGTACTGTGTTTCTCTTTGCAGGCCATGTGTTGTCATTGGTCTGTAGCTGGGTCTGTAGAGCTGAAGTGTACAGGCCATGTGTTGTCATTGGTCTGTAGCTGGGTCTGTAGAGTTGAAGTGTACAGGCCATGTGTTGTCATTGGTCTGTAGCTGGGTCTGTACTGTGTTTCTCTTTGCAGGCCATGTGTTGTCATTGGTCTGTAGCTGGGTCTTTACTGTGTTTCTCTTTGCAGGCCATGTGTTGTCATTGGTCTGTAGCTGGGTCTGTAAAGTTGAAGTGTACAGGCCATGTGTTGTCATTGGTCTGTAGCTGGGTCTGTAGAGTTGAAGTGTACAGGCCATATGTTGTCATTGGTCTGTAGCTGGGTCTGTAGAGTTGAAGTGTACAGGCCATGTGTTGTCATTGGTCTGTAGCTGGGTATGTACTGTGTTCTCTTTGCAGGCCATATGTTGTCATTGGTTTGTAGCTGGGTCTGTAGAGTTGAAGTGTACAGGCCATGTGTTGTCATTGGTCTGTAGCTGGGTCTGTACTGTGTTTCTCTTTGCAGGCCATGTGTTGTCATTGGTCTGTAGCTGGGTCTGTAGAGTTGAAGTGTACAGGCCATGTGTTGTAATTGGTCTGTAGCTGGGTCTGTAGTGTGTTTCTCTTTGCAGGCCATGTGTTGTCATTGGTCTGTAGCTGGGTCTGTAGAGCTGAAGTGTACAGGCCATGTGTTGTCATTGGTCTGTAGCTGGGTCTGTAGAGTTGAAGTGTACAGGCCATGTGTTGTCATTGGTCTGTAGCTGGGTCTGTACTGTGTTTCTCTTTGCAGGCCATGTGTTGTCATTGGTCTGTAGCTGGGTCTGTAGAGTTGAACTGTACAGGCCATGTGTTGTCATTGGTCTGTAGCTGGGTCTGTACTGTGTTTCTCTTTGCAGGCCATGTGTTGTCATTGGTCTGTAGCTGGGTCTGTAGAGTAGAAGTGTACAGGCCATGTGTTGTCATTGGTCTGTAGCTGGTCTGTACTGTGTTTCTCTTTGCAGGCCATGTGTTGTCATTGGTCTGTAGCTGGGTCTGTACTGTGTTTCTCTTTGCAGGCCATGTGTTGTCATTGGTATGTAGCTGGGTCTGTACCGTGTTTCTCTCTGCAGGCCATGTGTTGTCATTTGTCTGTAGCTGGGTCTGTAGAGTTGAAGTGTACAGGCCATGTGTTGTCATTGGTCTGTAGCTGGGTCTGTAGAGTTGAAGTGTACAGGCCATGTGTTGTCATTGGTCTGTAGCTGGATCTGTAGAGTTGAAGTGTACAGGCCATGTGTTGTCATTGGTCTGTAGCTGGGTCTGTACTGTGTTTCTCTTTGCAGGCCATGTGTTGTCATTAGTCTGTAGCTGGGTCTGTACTGTGTTTCTCTTTGCAGGCCATGTGTTGTCATTGGTCTGTAGCTGGGTCTGTAGAGTTGAAGTGTACAGGCATGTGTTGTCATTGGTCTGTAGCTGGGTCTGTACAGTTGAAGTGTACAGGCCATGTGTTGTAATTGGTCTGTAGCTGGGTCTGTACTGTGTTTCTCTTTGCAGGCCATGTGTTGTCATTGGTCTGTAGCTGGGTCTGTAGAGTTGATGTGTACAGGCCATGTGTTGTCATTGGTCTGTAGCTAGGTCTGTACTGTGTTTCTCTTTGCAGGCCATGTGTTGTCATTGGTCTGTAGCTGGGTCTGTAGAGTTGAAGTGTACAGGCCATGTGTTGTCATTGGTCTGTAGCTGGGTCTGTAGAGTTGAAGTGTACAGGCCATGTGTTGTCATTGGTCTGTAGCTGGGTCTGTACTGTGTTTCTCTTTGCAGGCCATGTGTTGTCATTGGTCTGTAGCTGGGTCTGTAGAGTTGAAGTGTACAGGCCATGTGTTGTCATTGGTCTGTAGCTGGGTCTGTACTGTGTTTCTCTTTGCAGGCCATGTGTTGTCATTGGTCTGTAGCTGGGTCTGTACTGTGTTTCTCTTTGCAGGCCATGTGTTGTCATTGGTCTGTAGCTGGGTCTGTACTGTGTTTCTCTTTGCAGGCCTTGTGTTGTCATTGGTCTGTAGCTGGGTCTGTAGAGTTGAAGTGTACAGGCCATGTGTTGTCATTGGTCTGTAGCTGGGTCTGTACTGTGTTTCTCTTTGCAGGCCATGTGTTGTCATTGGTCTGTAGCTGGGTCTGTAGAGTTGACGTGTACAGGCCATGTGTTGTCAGTGGTCTGTATCTGGGTCTGTACTGTGTTTCTCTTTGCAGGCCATGTGTTGTCATTGGTCTGTAGCTGGGTCTGTAGAGTTGAAGTGTACAGGCAATGTGTTGTCATTGGTCTGTAGCTGGGTCTGTACTGTGTTTCTCTTTGCAGGCCATGTGTTGTCATTGGTCTGTAGCTGGGTCTGTAGAGTTGAAGTGTACATGCCATGTGTTGTCATTGATCTGTAGCTGGGTCTGGAGAGTTGAAGTGTACAGGCCATGTGTTGTCATCGGTCTGTAGCTGGGTCTGTAAAGTTGAAGTGTACAGGCCATGAGTTGTCATTGGTCTGTAGCTGGGTCTGTACTGTGTTTCTCTTTGCAGGCCATGTGTTGTCATTGGTCTGTATCTGGGTCTGTAGAGTTGAAGTGTACAGGCCATGTGTTGTCATTGGTCTGTAGCTGGGTCTGTACTGTGTTTCTCTTTGCAGGCCATGTGTTTTCATTGGTCTGTAGCTGGGTCTGTAGAGTTGAAGTGTACAGGCCATGTGTTGTCATTGGTCTGTAGCTGGATCTGTAGAGTTGACGTGTACAGGCCATGTGTTGTAATTAGTCTGTAGCTGGGTCTGTACTGTGTTTCTCTTTGCAGGCCATGTGTTGTCATTGGTCTGTAGCTGGGTCTGTACTGTGTTTCTCTTTGCAGGCCATGTGTTGTCATTGGTCTGTAGCTGGGTCTGTAGAGTTGAAGTGTACAGGCCATATGTTGTCATTGGTCTGTAGCTGGGCCTGTAGAGTTGACGTGTACAGGCCATGTGTTTTCATTGGTCTGTAGCTGGGTCTGTAGAGTTGAAGTGTACAGGCCATATGTTGTCATTGGTCTGTAGCTGGATCTGTAGAGTTGACGTGTACAGGCCATGTGTTGTAATTAGTCTGTAGCTGGGTCTGTACTGTGTTTCTCTTTGCAGGCCATGTGTTGTCATTGGTCTGTAGCTGGGTCTGTACTGTGTTTCTCTTTGCAGGCCATGTGTTGTCATTGGTCTGTAGCTGGGTCTGTAGAGCTGAAGTGTACAGGCCATGTGTTGTCATTGGTCTGTAGCTGGGTCTGTAGAGTTGAAGTGTACAGGCCATGTGTTGTCATTGGTCTGTAGCTGGGTCTGTACTGTGTTTCTCTTTGTAGGCCATAGGTTGTCATTGGTCTGTAGCTGGGTCTGTAGAGTTGAAGTGTACAGGCCATGTGTTGTCATTGGTCTGTAGCTGGATCTGTACTGTGTTTTTCTTTGCAGGCCATGTGTTGTCATTGGTCTGTAGCTGGGTCTGTAGAGTTGAAGTGTACAGGCCATGTGTTGTCATTGGTCTGTAGCTGGGTCTGTACTGTGTTTCTCTTTGCAGGCCATGTGTTGTCATTGGTCTGTAGCTGGGTCTGTAGAGTTGAAGTGTACAGGCCATGTGTTGTCATTGGTCTGTAGTTGGGTCTGTACTGTGTTTCTCTTTGCAGGCCATGTGTTGTCATTGGTCTGTAGCTGGGTCTGTACTGTGTTTCTCTTTGCAGGCCATGTGTTGTCATTGGTCTGTAGCTGGGTCTGTAGAGTTGAAGTGTACAGGCCATGTGTTGTCATTGGTCTGTAGCTGGGTCTGTACTGTGTTTCTCTTTGCAGGCCATGTGTTGTCATTGGTCTGTAGCTGGGTCTGTACTGTGTTTCTCTTTGCAGGCCTTGTGTTGTCATTGGTCTGTAGCTGGGTCTGTACTGTGTTTCTCTTTGCAGGCCATGTGTTGTCATTGGTCTGTAGCTGGGTCTGTAGAGTTGAAGTGTACAGGCCATGTGATGTTATTGGTCTGTAGCTGGGTCTGTACTGTGTTTCTCTTTGCAGGCCATGTGTTGTCATTGGTCTGTAGCTGGGTCTCTAGAGCTGAAGTGTACAGGCCATGTGTTGTCATTGGTCTGTAGCTGGGTCTGTAGAGTTGAAGTGTACAGGCCATGTGTTGTCATTGGTCTGTAGCTGGGTCTGTACTGTGTTTCTCTTTGCAGGCCATGTGTTGTCATTGGTCTGTAGCTGGGTCTGTAGAGTTGAAGTGTACAGGCCATGTGTTGTCATTGGTCTGTAGCTGGGTATGTACTGTGTTCTCTTTGCAGGCCATATGTTGTCATTGGTTTGTAGCTGGGTCTGTAGAGTTGAAGTGTACAGGCCATGTGTTGTCATTGGTCTGTAGCTGGGTCTGTACTGTGTTTCTCTTTGCAGGCCATGTGTTGTCATTGGTCTGTAGCTGGGTCTGTAGAGTTGAAGTGTACAGGCCATGTGTTGTAATTGGTCTGTAGCTGGGTCTGTACTGTGTTTCTCTTTGCAGGCCATGTATTGTCATTGGTCTGTAGCTGGGTCTGTAGAGTTGAACTGTACAGGCCATGTGTTGTCATTGGTATGTAGCTGGGTCTGTACTGTGTTTCTCTTTGCAGGCCATGTGTTGTCATTGGTCTGTAGCTGGGTCTGTAGAGTAGAAGTGTACAGGCCATGTGTTGTCATTGGTCTGTAGCTGGTCTGTACTGTGTTTCTCTTTGCAGGCCATGTGTTGTCATTGGTCTGTAGCTGGGTCTGTACTGTGTTTCTCTTTGCAGGCCATGTGTTGTCATTGGTCTGTAGCTGGGTCTGTACTGTGTTTCTCTTTGCAGGCCATGTGTTGTCATTGGTATGTAGCTGGGTCTGTACCGTGTTTCTCTCTGCAGGCCATGTGTTGTCATTGGTCTGTAGCTGGGTCTGTAGAGTTGAAGTGTACAGGCCATGTGTTGTCATTGGTCTGTAGCTGGGTCTGTAGAGTTGAAGTGTACAGGCCATGTGTTGTCATTGGTCTGTAGCTGGATCTGTAGAGTTGAAGTGTACAGGCCATGTGTTGTCATTGGTCTGTAGCTGGGTCTGTACTGTGTTTCTCTTTGCAGGCCATGTGTTGTCATTAGTCTGTAGCTGGGTCTGTACTGTGTTTCTCTTTGCAGGCCATGTGTTGTCATTGGTCTGTAGCTGGGTCTGTAGAGTTGAAGTGTACAGGCCATGTGTTGTAATTGGTCTGTAGCTGGGTCTGTAGTGTGTTTCTCTTTGCAGGCCATGTGTTGTCATTGGTCTGTAGCTGGGTCTGTAGAGTTGAGGTGTACAGGCCATGTGTTGTCATTGGTCTGTAGCTGGGTCTGTAGAGTTGAAGTGTACAGGCCATGTGATGTCATTGGTCTGTAGCTGGGTCTGTACTGTGTTTCTCTTTGCAGGCCATGTGTTGTCATTGGTCTGTAGCTGGGTCTGTAGAGTTGAAGTGTACAGGCCATGTGTTGTCATTGGTCTGTAGCTGGGTCTGTAGAGTTGAAGTGTACAGGCCATGTGTTGTCATTGGTCTGTAGCTGGGTCTGTAGAGTTGAAGTGTACAGGCCATTAGTTGTCATTGGTCTGTAGCTGGGTCTGTACTGTGTTTCTCTTTGCAGGCCATGTGTTGTCATTGGTCTGTATCTGGGTCTGTAGAGTTGAAGTGTACAGGCCATGTGTTGTCATTGGTCTGTAGCTGGGTCTGTACTGTGTTTCTCTTTGCAGGCCATGTGTTGTCATTGGTCTGTAGCTGAGTCTGTACTGTGTTTCTCTTTGCAGGCCATGTGTTGTCATTGGTCTGTAGCTGGGTCTGTACTGTGTTTCTCTTCGCAGGCCATGTGTTGTCATTGGTCTGTAGCTGGGTCTGTAGAGTCGAAGTGTACAGGCCATATGTTGTCATTGGTCTGTAGCTGGGCATGTAGAGTTGACGTGTACAGGCCATGTGTTGTCATTGGTCTGTAGCTGGGTCTGTAGAGTTGAAGTGTACAAGCCATGTGTTGTCATTGGTCTGTAGCTGGGTCTGTACTGTGTTTCTCTTTGTAGGCCATAGGTTGTCATTGGTCTGTAGCTGGGTCTGTAAGGTTATAGTGTACAGGCCATGTGTTGTCATTGGTCCGTAGCTGGGTCTGTACTGTGTTTTTCTTTGCAGGCCATGTGTTGTCATTGGTCTGTAGCTGGGTCTGTAGAGTTGAAGTGTACAGGCCATGTGTTGTCATTGGTCTGTAGCTGGGTCTGTACTGTGTTTCTCTTTGCAGGCCATGTGTTGTCATTGGTCTGTAGCTGGGTCTGTAGAGTTGAAGTGTACAGGCCATGTGTTGTCATTGGTCTGTAGCTGGGTCTGTACTGTGTTTCTCTTTGCAGGCCATGTGTTGTCATTGGTCTGTAGCTGGGTCTGTAGAGTTGAAGTGTACAGACCATGTGTTGTCATTGGTCTGTAGCTGGGTCTGTACTGTGTTTCTCTTTGCAGGCCATGTGTTGTCATTGGTCTGTAGCTGGGTCTGTAGAGTTGAAGTGTACAGGCCATATGTTGTCATTGGTCTGTAGCTGGGTCTGTAGAGTTGAAGTGTACAGGCCATGTGTTGTCATTGGTCTGTAGCTGGGTATGTACTGTGTTTCTCTTTGCAGGCCATATGTTGTCATTGGTTTGTAGCTGGACCTGTAGAGTTGAAGTGTACAGGCCATGTGTTGTCATTGGTCTGTAGCTGGGTCTACTGTGTTTCTCTTTGCAGGCCATGTGTTGTCATTGGTCTGTAGCTGGGTCTGTAGAGTAGAAGTGTACAGGCCATGTGTTGTCATTGGTCTGTAGCTGGTCTGTACTGTGTTTCTCTTTGCAGGCCATGTGTTGTCATTGGTCTGTAGCTGGGTCTGTACTGTGTTTCTCTTTGCAGGCCATGTGTTGTCATTGGTCTGTAGCTGGGTCTGTACTGTGTTTCTCTTTGCAGGCCATGTGTTGTCATTGGTATGTAGCTGGGTCTGTACTGTGTTTCTCTCTGCAGGCCATATGTTGTCATTGATCTGTAGCTGGGTCTGTAGAGTTGAAGTGTACAGGCCATGTGTTGTCATTGGTCTGTAGCTGGGTCTGTAGAGTTGAAGTGTACAGGCCATGTGTTGTCATTGGTCTGTAGCTGGGTCTGTACTGTGTTTCTCTTTGCAGGCCATGTGTTGTCATTGGTCTGTAGCTGGGTCTGTAGAGCTGAAGTGTACAGGCCATGTGTTGTCATTGGTCTGTAGCTGGGTCTGTAGAGTTGAAGTGTACAGGCCATGTGTTGTCATTGGTCTGTAGCTGGGTCTGTAGAGTTGAAATTTACAGACCATGTGTTGTCATTGGTCTGTAGCTGGGTCTGTACTGTGTTTCTCTTTGCAGGCCATGTGTTGTCATTGGTCTGTAGCTGGGTCTGTAGAGTTGAAGTGTACAGGCCATGTGTTGTCATTGGTCTGTAGCTGGGTCTGTACTGTGTTTCTCTTTGCAGGCTATGTGTTGTCATTGGTCTGTAGCTGGGTCTGTACTGTGTTTCTGTTTGCAGGCCATGTGTTGTCATTGGTCTGTAGCTGGGTCTGTACTGTGTTTCTGTTTGCAGGCCATGTGTTGTCATTGGTCTGTAGCTGGGTCTGTACTGTGTTTCTGTTTGCAGGCCATGTGTTGTCATTTGTCTGTAGCTGGGTCTGTAGAGTTGAAGTGTACAGGTCATGTGTTGTCATTGGTCTGTAGCTGGGTCTGTACTGTGTTTCTGTTTGCAGGCCATGTGTTGTCATTGGCCTGTAGCTGGGTCTGTACTGTGTTTCTGTTTGCAGGCCATGTATTGTCATTGGTCTGTAGCTGGGTCTGTAGAGTTGGAGTGTACAGGCCATATGTTGTCATTGGTCTGTAGCTGGGTCTGTACTGTGTTTCTCTTTGCAGGCCATGTGTTGTCATTGGTATGTAGCTGGGTCTGTACCGTGTTTCTCTTTGCAGGCCATGTGTTGTCATTGGTCTGTAGCTGGGTCTGTAGAGTTGAAGTGTACAGGCCATGTGTTGTCATTGGTCTGTAGCTGGGTCTGTACTGTGTTTCTCTTTGCAGGCCATGTGTTGTCATTGATCTGTAGCTGGGTCTGTAGAGTTGAAGTGTACAGGCCATGTGTTGTCATTGGTCTGTAGCTGGGTCTGTACTGTGTTTCTGTTTGCAGGCCATGTGTTGTCATTGGTCTGTAGCTGGGTCTGTATTGTGTTTCTGTTTGCAGGCCATGTGTTGTCATTGGTCTGTAGCTGGGTCTGTACTGTGTTTCTGTTTGCAGGCCATGTGTTGTCATTTGTCTGTAGCTGGGTCTGTAGAGTTGAAGTGTACAGGCCATGTGTTGTCATTGGTCTGTAGCTGGGTCTGTACTGTGTTTCTGTTTGCAGGCCATGTGTTGTCATTGGCCTGTAGCTGGGTCTGTACTGTGTTTCTGTTTGCAGGCCATGTATTGTCATTGGTCTGTAGCTGGGTCTGTAGAGTTGGAGTGTACAGGCCATATGTTGTCATTGGTCTGTAGCTGGGTCTGTACTGTGTTTCTCTTTGCAGGCCATGTGTTGTCATTGGTATGTAGCTGGGTCTGTACCGTGTTTCTCTTTGCAGGCCATGTGTTGTCATTGGTCTGTAGCTGGGTCTGTAGAGTTGAAGTGTACAGGCCATGTGTTGTCATTGGTCTGTAGCTGGGTCTGTACTGTGTTTCTCTTTGCAGGCCATGTGTTGTCATTGATCTGTAGCTGGGTCTGTAGAGTTGAACTGTACAGGCCATGTGTTGTCATTGGTCTGTAGCTGGGTCTGTAGTGTGCTTCTCTTTGCATGCCATGTGCTGTCATTGGTCTGTAGAGTTGAAGTGTACAGGCCATGTGTTGTCATTGGTCTGTAGCTGGGTCTGTACTGTGTTTCTCTTTGCAGGCCATGTGTTGTCATTGGTCTGTAGCTGGGTCTGTAGAGTTGAAGTGTACAGGCCATGTGTTGTCATTGGTCTGTAGCTGGATCTGTAGAGTTGAAGTGTACAGGCCATGTGTTGTCATTGGTCTGTAGCTGGGTCTGTACTGTGTTTCTCTTTGCAGGCCATGTGTTGTCATTGGTCTGTAGCTGGGTCTGTAGAGCTGAAGTGTACAGGCCATGTGTTGTCATTGGTCTGTAGCTGGGTCTGTAGAGTTGAAGTGTACAGGACATGTGTTGTCATTGGTCTGTAGCTGAGTCTGTAGAGTTGAAGTGTACAGGCCATGTGTTGTCATTGGTCTGTAGCTGGGTCTGTACTGTGTTTCTCTTTGCAGGCCATGTGTTGTCATTGGTCTGTAGCTGGGTCTGTAGAGTTGAAGTGTACAGGCCATGTGTTGTCATTGGTCTGCAGCTGGGTCTGTAGAGTTGAAGTGTACAGGCCATGTGTTGTCATTGGTCTGTAGCTGGGTCTGTACTGTGTTTCTCTTTGCAGGCCATGTGTTGTCATTGGTCTTAGCTGGGTCTGTAGAGTTGAAGTGTACAGGCCATGTGTTGTCATTGGTCTGTAGCTGAGTCTGTAGAGTTGAAGTGTGCAGGCCATGTGTTGTCATTGGTCTGTAGCTGGGTCTGTACTGTGTTTCTCTTTGCAGGCCATGTATTGTCATTGGTCTGTAGCTGGGTCTGTAGAGTTGAAGTGTACAGGCCATGTGTTGTCATTGGTCTGTAGCTGGGTCTGTACTGTGTTTCTCTTTGCAGGCCATGTGTTGTCATTGGTCTGTAGCTGGGTCTGTACTGGGTTTCTCTTTGCAGGCCATGTGTTGTCATTGGTCTGTAGCTGGGTCTGTAGATTTGAAGTGTACAGGCCATGTGTTGTCATTGGTCTGTAGCTGGGTCTGTAGAGTTGACGTATACAGGCCATGTGTTGTCATTGGTCTGTAGCTTGGTCTGTAATGTGTTTCGCTTTGCAGGCCATGTGTTGTCATTGGTCTGTAGCTGGGTCTGTACTGTGTTTCTCTTTGCAGGCCATGTGTTGTCATTGGTCTGTAGCTGGGTCTGTACTGTGTTTCTCTTTGCAGGCCATGTGTTGTCATTGGTCTGTAGCTGGGTCTGTAGAGTTGAAGTGTACAGGCCATGTGTTGTCATTGGTCTGTAGCTGGGTCTGTACTGTGTTTTTCTTTGCAGGCCTTGTGTTGTCATTGGTCTGTAGCTGGATCTGTAGAGTTGAAGTGTACAGGCCATGTGTTGTCATTGGTCTGTAGCTGGGTCTGTACTGTGTTTCGCTTTGCAGGCCATGTGTTGTCATTATCTGTAGCTGGGTCTGTACTGTGTTTCTCTTTGCAGGCCATGTGTTGTCATTGGTCTGTAGCTGGGTCTGTACTGTGTTTCTCTTTGCAGGCCATGTGTTGTCATTGGTCTGTAGCTGGGTCTGTAGAGTTGAAGTGTACAGGCCATGTGTTGTCATTGGTCTGTAGCTGGGTCTGTACTGTGTTTTTCTTTGCAGGCCTTGTGTTGTCATTGGTCTGTAGCTGGATCTGTAGAGTTGAAGTGTACAGGCCATGTGTTGTCATTGGTCTGTAGCTGGGTCTGTACTGTGTTTCTCTTTGCAGGCCATGTGTTGTCATTGGTCTGTAGCTGGGTCTGTAGAGTTGAAGTGTACAGGCCATGTGTTGTCATTGGTCTGTAGCTGGGTCTGTACTGTGTTTCTCTTTGCAGGCCATGTGTTGTCATTGGTCTGTAGCTGGGTCTGTTCTGTGCTTCTCTTTGCAGGCCATGTGCTGTCATTGGTCTGTAGCTGGGTCTGTAGAGTTGAAGTGTACAGGCCATGTGTTGTCATTGGTCTGTAGCTGGGTCTGTAGAGTTGAAGTGTACAGGCCATGTGTTGTCATTGGTCTGTAGCTGGATCTGTAGAATTGAAGTGTACAGGCCATGAGTTGTCATTGGTCTGTAGCTGGGTCTGTACTGTGTTTCTCTTTGCAGGCCATGTGTTGTCATTGGTCTGTATCTGGGTCTGTAGAGTTGAAGTGTACAGGCCATGTGTTGTCATTGGTCTGTAGCTGGGTCTGTACTGTGTTTCTCTTTGCAGGCCATGTGTAGTCATTGGTCTGTAGCTGAGTCTGTACTGTGTTTCTCTTTGCAGGCCATGTGTTGTCATTGGTCTGTAGCTGGGTCTGTACTGTGTTTCTCTCCGCAGGCCATGTGTTGTCATTGGTCTGTAGCTGGGTCTGTAGAGTCGAAGTGTACAGGCCATATGTTGTCATTGGTCTGTAGCTGGGCATGTAGAGTTGACGTGTACAGGCCATGTGTTGTCATTGGTCTGTAGCTGGGTCTGTAGAGTTGAAGTGTACAGGCCATGTGTTGTCATTGGTCTGTAGCTGGGTCTGTACTGTGTTTCTCTTTGTAGGCCATAGGTTGTCATTGGTCTGTAGCTGGGTCTGTAAGGTTGAAGTGTACAGGCCATGTGTTGTCATTGGTCCGTAGCTGGGTCTGTACTGTGTTTTTCTTTGCAGGCCATGTGTTGTCATTGGTCTGTAGCTGGGTCTGTAGAGTTGAAGTGTACAGGCCATGTGTTGTCATTGGTCTGTAGCTGGGTCTGTACTGTGTTTCTCTTTGCAGGCCATGTGTTGTCATTGGTCTGTAGCTGGGTCTGTAGAGTTGAAGTGTACAGGCCATGTGTTGTCATTGGTCTGTAGCTGGGTCTGTACTGTGTTTCTCTTTGCAGGCCATGTGTTGTCATTGGTCTGTAGCTGGGTGTGTAGAGTTGAAGTGTACAGGCCATGTGTTGTCATTGGTCTGTAGCTGGGTCTGTACTGTGTTTCTCTTTGCAGGCCATGTGTTGTCATTGGTCTGTAGCTGGGTCTGTAGAGTTGAAGTGTACAGGCCATATGTTGTCATTGGTCTGTAGCTGGGTCTGTAGAGTTGAAGTGTACAGACCATGTGTTGTCATTGGTCTGTAGCTGGGTATGTACTGTGTTTCTCTTTGCAGGCCATATGTTGTCATTGGTTTGTAGCTGGACCTGTAGAGTTGAAGTGTACAGGCCATGTGTTGTCATTGGTCTGTAGCTGGGTCTACTGTGTTTCTCTTTGCAGGCCATGTGTTGTCATTGATCTGTAGCTGGTTCTGTAGAGTAGAAGTGTACAGGCCATGTGTTGTCATTGGTCTGTAGCTGGTCTGTACTGTGTTTCTCTTTGCAGGCCATGTGTTGTCATTGGTCTGTAGCTGGGTCTGTACTGTGTTTCTCTTTGCAGGCCATGTGTTGTCATTGGTCTGTAGCTGGGTCTGTACTGTGTTTCTCTTTGCAGGCCATGTGTTGTCATTGGTATGTAGCTGGGTCTGTACTGTGTTTCTCTCTGCAGGCCATATGTTGTCATTGGTCTGTAGCTGGGTCTGTAGAGTTGAAGTGTACAGGCCATGTGTTGTCATTGGTCTGTAGCTGGGTCTGTAGAGTTGAAGTGTACAGGCCATGTGTTGTCATTGGTCTGTAGCTGGGTCTGTACTGTGTTTCTCTTTGCAGGCCATGTGTTGTCATTGGTCTGTAGCTGGGTCTGTAGAGCTGAAGTGTACAGGCCATGTGTTGTCATTGGTCTGTAGCTGGGTCTGTAGAGTTGAAGTGTACAGGCCATGTGTTGTCATTGGTCTGTAGCTGGGTCTGTACTGTGTTTCTCTTTGCAGGCCATGTGTTGTCATTGGTCTGTAGCTGGGTCTGTAGAGTTGAACTGTACAGGCCATGTGTTGTCATTGGTCTGTAGCTGGGTCTGTACTGTGTTTCTCTTTGCAGGCCATGTGTTGTCATTGGTCTGTAGCTGGGTCTGTAGAGTAGAAGTGTACAGGCCATGTGTTGTCATTGGTCTGTAGCTGGTCTGTACTGTGTTTCTCTTTGCAGGCCATGTGTTGTCATTGGTCTGTAGCTGGGTCTGTACTGTGTTTCTCTTTGCAGGCCATGTGTTGTCATTGGTATGTAGCTGGGTCTGTACCGTGTTTCTCTCTGCAGGCCATGTGTTGTCATTTGTCTGTAGCTGGGTCTGTAGAGTTGAAGTGTACAGGCCATGTGTTGTCATTGGTCTGTAGCTGGGTCTGTAGAGTTGAAGTGTACAGGCCATGTGTTGTCATTGGTCTGTAGCTGGATCTGTAGAGTTGAAGTGTACAGGCCATGTGTTGTCATTGGTCTGTAGCTGGGTCTGTACTGTGTTTCTCTTTGCAGGCCATGTGTTGTCATTAGTCTGTAGCTGGGTCTGTACTGTGTTTCTCTTTGCAGGCCATGTGTTGTCATTGGTCTGTAGCTGGGTCTGTAGAGTTGAAGTGTACAGGCATGTGTTGTCATTGGTCTGTAGCTGGGTCTGTACAGTTGAAGTGTACAGGCCATGTGTTGTAATTGGTCTGTAGCTGGGTCTGTACTGTGTTTCTCTTTGCAGGCCATGTGTTGTCATTGGTCTGTAGCTGGGTCTGTAGAGTTGATGTGTACAGGCCATGTGTTGTCATTGGTCTGTAGCTAGGTCTGTACTGTGTTTCTCTTTGCAGGCCATGTGTTGTCATTGGTCTGTAGCTGGGTCTGTAGAGTTGAAGTGTACAGGCCATGTGTTGTCATTGGTCTGTAGCTGGGTCTGTAGAGTTGAAGTGTACAGGCCATGTGTTGTCATTGGTCTGTAGCTGGGTCTGTACTGTGTTTCTCTTTGCAGGCCATGTGTTGTCATTGGTCTGTAGCTGGGTCTGTAGAGTTGAAGTGTACAGGCCATGTGTTGTCATTGGTCTGTAGCTGGGTCTGTACTGTGTTTCTCTTTGCAGGCCATGTGTTGTCATTGGTCTGTAGCTGGGTCTGTACTGTGTTTCTCTTTGCAGGCCATGTGTTGTCATTGGTCTGTAGCTGGGTCTGTACTGTGTTTCTCTTTGCAGGCCTTGTGTTGTCATTGGTCTGTAGCTGGGTCTGTAGAGTTGAAGTGTACAGGCCATGTGTTGTCATTGGTCTGTAGCTGGGTCTGTACTGTGTTTCTCTTTGCAGGCCATGTGTTGTCATTGGTCTGTAGCTGGGTCTGTAGAGTTGACGTGTACAGGCCATGTGTTGTCAGTGGTCTGTATCTGGGTCTGTACTGTGTTTCTCTTTGCAGGCCATGTGTTGTCATTGGTCTGTAGCTGGGTCTGTAGAGTTGAAGTGTACAGGCCATGTGTTGTCATTGGTCTGTAGCTGGGTCTGTACTGTGTTTCTCTTTCCAGGCCATGTGTTGTCATTGGTCTGTAGCTGGGTCTGTAGAGCTGAAGTGTACAGGCCATGTGTTGTCATTGGTCTGTAGCTGGGTCTGTAAAGTTGAAGTGTACAGGCAATGTGTTGTCATTGGTCTGTAGCTGGGTCTGTACTGTGTTTCTCTTTGCAGGCCATGTGTTGTCATTGGTCTGTAGCTGGGTCTGTAGAGTTGAAGTGTACATGCCATGTGTTGTCATTGATCTGTAGCTGGGTCTGGAGAGTTGAAGTGTACAGGCCATGTGTTGTCATCGGTCTGTAGCTGGGTCTGTAAAGTTGAAGTGTACAGGCCATGAGTTGTCATTGGTCTGTAGCTGGGTCTGTACTGTGTTTCTCTTTGCAGGCCATGTGTTGTCATTGGTCTGTATCTGGGTCTGTAGAGTTGAAGTGTACAGGCCATGTGTTGTCATTGGTCTGTAGCTGGGTCTGTACTGTGTTTCTCTTTGCAGGCCATGTGTTTTCATTGGTCTGTAGCTGGGTCTGTAGAGTTGAAGTGTACAGGCCATGTGTTGTCATTGGTCTGTAGCTGGATCTGTAGAGTTGACGTGTACAGGCCATGTGTTGTAATTAGTCTGTAGCTGGGTCTGTACTGTGTTTCTCTTTGCAGGCCATGTGTTGTCATTGGTCTGTAGCTGGGTCTGTACTGTGTTTCTCTTTGCAGGCCATGTGTTGTCATTGGTCTGTAGCTGGGTCTGTAGAGTTGAAGTGTACAGGCCATATGTTGTCATTGGTCTGTAGCTGGGCCTGTAGAGTTGACGTGTACAGGCCATGTGTTTTCATTGGTCTGTAGCTGGGTCTGTAGAGTTGAAGTGTACAGGCCATATGTTGTCATTGGTCTGTAGCTGGATCTGTAGAGTTGACGTGTACAGGCCATGTGTTGTAATTAGTCTGTAGCTGGGTCTGTACTGTGTTTCTCTTTGCAGGCCATGTGTTGTCATTGGTCTGTAGCTGGGTCTGTACTGTGTTTCTCTTTGCAGGCCATGTGTTGTCATTGGTCTGTAGCTGGGTCTGTAGAGCTGAAGTGTACAGGCCATGTGTTGTCATTGGTCTGTAGCTGGGTCTGTAGAGTTGAAGTGTACAGGCCATGTGTTGTCATTGGTCTGTAGCTGGGTCTGTACTGTGTTTCTCTTTGTAGGCCATAGGTTGTCATTGGTCTGTAGCTGGGTCTGTAGAGTTGAAGTGTACAGGCCATGTGTTGTCATTGGTCTGTAGCTGGATCTGTACTGTGTTTTTCTTTGCAGGCCATGTGTTGTCATTGGTCTGTAGCTGGGTCTGTAGAGTTGAAGTGTACAGGCCATGTGTTGTCATTGGTCTGTAGCTGGGTCTGTACTGTGTTTCTCTTTGCAGGCCATGTGTTGTCATTGGTCTGTAGCTGGGTCTGTAGAGTTGAAGTGTACAGGCCATGTGTTGTCATTGGTCTGTAGTTGGGTCTGTACTGTGTTTCTCTTTGCAGGCCATGTGTTGTCATTGGTCTGTAGCTGGGTCTGTACTGTGTTTCTCTTTGCAGGCCATGTGTTGTCATTGGTCTGTAGCTGGGTCTGTAGAGTTGAAGTGTACAGGCCATGTGTTGTCATTGGTCTGTAGCTGGGTCTGTACTGTGTTTCTCTTTGCAGGCCATGTGTTGTCATTGGTCTGTAGCTGGGTCTGTACTGTGTTTCTCTTTGCAGGCCTTGTGTTGTCATTGGTCTGTAGCTGGGTCTGTACTGTGTTTCTCTTTGCAGGCCATGTGTTGTCATTGGTCTGTAGCTGGGTCTGTAGAGTTGAAGTGTACAGGCCATGTGATGTTATTGGTCTGTAGCTGGGTCTGTACTGTGTTTCTCTTTGCAGGCCATGTGTTGTCATTGGTCTGTAGCTGGGTCTCTAGAGCTGAAGTGTACAGGCCATGTGTTGTCATTGGTCTGTAGCTGGGTCTGTAGAGTTGAAGTGTACAGGCCATGTGTTGTCATTGGTCTGTAGCTGGGTCTGTACTGTGTTTCTCTTTGCAGGCCATGTGTTGTCATTGGTCTGTAGCTGGGTCTGTAGAGTTGAAGTGTACAGGCCATGTGTTGTCATTGGTCTGTAGCTGGGTATGTACTGTGTTCTCTTTGCAGGCCATATGTTGTCATTGGTTTGTAGCTGGGTCTGTAGAGTTGAAGTGTACAGGCCATGTGTTGTCATTGGTCTGTAGCTGGGTCTGTACTGTGTTTCTCTTTGCAGGCCATGTGTTGTCATTGGTCTGTAGCTGGGTCTGTAGAGTTGAAGTGTACAGGCCATGTGTTGTAATTGGTCTGTAGCTGGGTCTGTACTGTGTTTCTCTTTGCAGGCCATGTATTGTCATTGGTCTGTAGCTGGGTCTGTAGAGTTGAACTGTACAGGCCATGTGTTGTCATTGGTATGTAGCTGGGTCTGTACTGTGTTTCTCTTTGCAGGCCATGTGTTGTCATTGGTCTGTAGCTGGGTCTGTAGAGTAGAAGTGTACAGGCCATGTGTTGTCATTGGTCTGTAGCTGGTCTGTACTGTGTTTCTCTTTGCAGGCCATGTGTTGTCATTGGTCTGTAGCTGGGTCTGTACTGTGTTTCTCTTTGCAGGCCATGTGTTGTCATTGGTCTGTAGCTGGGTCTGTACTGTGTTTCTCTTTGCAGGCCATGTGTTGTCATTGGTATGTAGCTGGGTCTGTACCGTGTTTCTCTCTGCAGGCCATGTGTTGTCATTGGTCTGTAGCTGGGTCTGTAGAGTTGAAGTGTACAGGCCATGTGTTGTCATTGGTCTGTAGCTGGGTCTGTAGAGTTGAAGTGTACAGGCCATGTGTTGTCATTGGTCTGTAGCTGGATCTGTAGAGTTGAAGTGTACAGGCCATGTGTTGTCATTGGTCTGTAGCTGGGTCTGTACTGTGTTTCTCTTTGCAGGCCATGTGTTGTCATTAGTCTGTAGCTGGGTCTGTACTGTGTTTCTCTTTGCAGGCCATGTGTTGTCATTGGTCTGTAGCTGGGTCTGTAGAGTTGAAGTGTACAGGCCATGTGTTGTAATTGGTCTGTAGCTGGGTCTGTAGTGTGTTTCTCTTTGCAGGCCATGTGTTGTCATTGGTCTGTAGCTGGGTCTGTAGAGTTGAGGTGTACAGGCCATGTGTTGTCATTGGTCTGTAGCTGGGTCTGTAGAGTTGAAGTGTACAGGCCATGTGATGTCATTGGTCTGTAGCTGGGTCTGTACTGTGTTTCTCTTTGCAGGCCATGTGTTGTCATTGGTCTGTAGCTGGGTCTGTAGAGTTGAAGTGTACAGGCCATGTGTTGTCATTGGTCTGTAGCTGGGTCTGTAGAGTTGAAGTGTACAGGCCATGTGTTGTCATTGGTCTGTAGCTGGGTCTGTAGAGTTGAAGTGTACAGGCCATTAGTTGTCATTGGTCTGTAGCTGGGTCTGTACTGTGTTTCTCTTTGCAGGCCATGTGTTGTCATTGGTCTGTATCTGGGTCTGTAGAGTTGAAGTGTACAGGCCATGTGTTGTCATTGGTCTGTAGCTGGGTCTGTACTGTGTTTCTCTTTGCAGGCCATGTGTTGTCATTGGTCTGTAGCTGAGTCTGTACTGTGTTTCTCTTTGCAGGCCATGTGTTGTCATTGGTCTGTAGCTGGGTCTGTACTGTGTTTCTCTTCGCAGGCCATGTGTTGTCATTGGTCTGTAGCTGGGTCTGTAGAGTCGAAGTGTACAGGCCATATGTTGTCATTGGTCTGTAGCTGGGCATGTAGAGTTGACGTGTACAGGCCATGTGTTGTCATTGGTCTGTAGCTGGGTCTGTAGAGTTGAAGTGTACAAGCCATGTGTTGTCATTGGTCTGTAGCTGGGTCTGTACTGTGTTTCTCTTTGTAGGCCATAGGTTGTCATTGGTCTGTAGCTGGGTCTGTAAGGTTATAGTGTACAGGCCATGTGTTGTCATTGGTCCGTAGCTGGGTCTGTACTGTGTTTTTCTTTGCAGGCCATGTGTTGTCATTGGTCTGTAGCTGGGTCTGTAGAGTTGAAGTGTACAGGCCATGTGTTGTCATTGGTCTGTAGCTGGGTCTGTACTGTGTTTCTCTTTGCAGGCCATGTGTTGTCATTGGTCTGTAGCTGGGTCTGTAGAGTTGAAGTGTACAGGCCATGTGTTGTCATTGGTCTGTAGCTGGGTCTGTACTGTGTTTCTCTTTGCAGGCCATGTGTTGTCATTGGTCTGTAGCTGGGTCTGTAGAGTTGAAGTGTACAGACCATGTGTTGTCATTGGTCTGTAGCTGGGTCTGTACTGTGTTTCTCTTTGCAGGCCATGTGTTGTCATTGGTCTGTAGCTGGGTCTGTAGAGTTGAAGTGTACAGGCCATATGTTGTCATTGGTCTGTAGCTGGGTCTGTAGAGTTGAAGTGTACAGGCCATGTGTTGTCATTGGTCTGTAGCTGGGTATGTACTGTGTTTCTCTTTGCAGGCCATATGTTGTCATTGGTTTGTAGCTGGACCTGTAGAGTTGAAGTGTACAGGCCATGTGTTGTCATTGGTCTGTAGCTGGGTCTACTGTGTTTCTCTTTGCAGGCCATGTGTTGTCATTGGTCTGTAGCTGGGTCTGTAGAGTAGAAGTGTACAGGCCATGTGTTGTCATTGGTCTGTAGCTGGTCTGTACTGTGTTTCTCTTTGCAGGCCATGTGTTGTCATTGGTCTGTAGCTGGGTCTGTACTGTGTTTCTCTTTGCAGGCCATGTGTTGTCATTGGTCTGTAGCTGGGTCTGTACTGTGTTTCTCTTTGCAGGCCATGTGTTGTCATTGGTATGTAGCTGGGTCTGTACTGTGTTTCTCTCTGCAGGCCATATGTTGTCATTGATCTGTAGCTGGGTCTGTAGAGTTGAAGTGTACAGGCCATGTGTTGTCATTGGTCTGTAGCTGGGTCTGTAGAGTTGAAGTGTACAGGCCATGTGTTGTCATTGGTCTGTAGCTGGGTCTGTACTGTGTTTCTCTTTGCAGGCCATGTGTTGTCATTGGTCTGTAGCTGGGTCTGTAGAGCTGAAGTGTACAGGCCATGTGTTGTCATTGGTCTGTAGCTGGGTCTGTAGAGTTGAAGTGTACAGGCCATGTGTTGTCATTGGTCTGTAGCTGGGTCTGTAGAGTTGAAATTTACAGACCATGTGTTGTCATTGGTCTGTAGCTGGGTCTGTACTGTGTTTCTCTTTGCAGGCCATGTGTTGTCATTGGTCTGTAGCTGGGTCTGTAGAGTTGAAGTGTACAGGCCATGTGTTGTCATTGGTCTGTAGCTGGGTCTGTACTGTGTTTCTCTTTGCAGGCTATGTGTTGTCATTGGTCTGTAGCTGGGTCTGTACTGTGTTTCTGTTTGCAGGCCATGTGTTGTCATTGGTCTGTAGCTGGGTCTGTACTGTGTTTCTGTTTGCAGGCCATGTGTTGTCATTGGTCTGTAGCTGGGTCTGTACTGTGTTTCTGTTTGCAGGCCATGTGTTGTCATTTGTCTGTAGCTGGGTCTGTAGAGTTGAAGTGTACAGGTCATGTGTTGTCATTGGTCTGTAGCTGGGTCTGTACTCTGTTTCTGTTTGCAGGCCATGTGTTGTCATTGGCCTGTAGCTGGGTCTGTACTGTGTTTCTGTTTGCAGGCCATGTATTGTCATTGGTCTGTAGCTGGGTCTGTAGAGTTGGAGTGTACAGGCCATATGTTGTCATTGGTCTGTAGCTGGGTCTGTACTGTGTTTCTCTTTGCAGGCCATGTGTTGTCATTGGTATGTAGCTGGGTCTGTACCGTGTTTCTCTTTGCAGGCCATGTGTTGTCATTGGTCTGTAGCTGGGTCTGTAGAGTTGAAGTGTACAGGCCATGTGTTGTCATTGGTCTGTAGCTGGGTCTGTACTGTGTTTCTCTTTGCAGGCCATGTGTTGTCATTGATCTGTAGCTGGGTCTGTAGAGTTGAAGTGTACAGGCCATGTGTTGTCATTGGTCTGTAGCTGGGTCTGTACTGTGTTTCTGTTTGCAGGCCATGTGTTGTCATTGGTCTGTAGCTGGGTCTGTATTGTGTTTCTGTTTGCAGGCCATGTGTTGTCATTGGTCTGTAGCTGGGTCTGTACTGTGTTTCTGTTTGCAGGCCATGTGTTGTCATTTGTCTGTAGCTGGGTCTGTAGAGTTGAAGTGTACAGGCCATGTGTTGTCATTGGTCTGTAGCTGGGTCTGTACTGTGTTTCTGTTTGCAGGCCATGTGTTGTCATTGGCCTGTAGCTGGGTCTGTACTGTGTTTCTGTTTGCAGGCCATGTATTGTCATTGGTCTGTAGCTGGGTCTGTAGAGTTGGAGTGTACAGGCCATATGTTGTCATTGGTCTGTAGCTGGGTCTGTACTGTGTTTCTCTTTGCAGGCCATGTGTTGTCATTGGTATGTAGCTGGGTCTGTACCGTGTTTCTCTTTGCAGGCCATGTGTTGTCATTGGTCTGTAGCTGGGTCTGTAGAGTTGAAGTGTACAGGCCATGTGTTGTCATTGGTCTGTAGCTGGGTCTGTACTGTGTTTCTCTTTGCAGGCCATGTGTTGTCATTGATCTGTAGCTGGGTCTGTAGAGTTGAACTGTACAGGCCATGTGTTGTCATTGGTCTGTAGCTGGGTCTGTAGTGTGCTTCTCTTTGCATGCCATGTGCTGTCATTGGTCTGTAGAGTTGAAGTGTACAGGCCATGTGTTGTCATTGGTCTGTAGCTGGGTCTGTACTGTGTTTCTCTTTGCAGGCCATGTGTTGTCATTGGTCTGTAGCTGGGTCTGTAGAGTTGAAGTGTACAGGCCATGTGTTGTCATTGGTCTGTAGCTGGATCTGTAGAGTTGAAGTGTACAGGCCATGTGTTGTCATTGGTCTGTAGCTGGGTCTGTACTGTGTTTCTCTTTGCAGGCCATGTGTTGTCATTGGTCTGTAGCTGGGTCTGTAGAGCTGAAGTGTACAGGCCATGTGTTGTCATTGGTCTGTAGCTGGGTCTGTAGAGTTGAAGTGTACAGGACATGTGTTGTCATTGGTCTGTAGCTGAGTCTGTAGAGTTGAAGTGTACAGGCCATGTGTTGTCATTGGTCTGTAGCTGGGTCTGTACTGTGTTTCTCTTTGCAGGCCATGTGTTGTCATTGGTCTGTAGCTGGGTCTGTAGAGTTGAAGTGTACAGGCCATGTGTTGTCATTGGTCTGCAGCTGGGTCTGTAGAGTTGAAGTGTACAGGCCATGTGTTGTCATTGGTCTGTAGCTGGGTCTGTACTGTGTTTCTCTTTGCAGGCCATGTGTTGTCATTGGTCTTAGCTGGGTCTGTAGAGTTGAAGTGTACAGGCCATGTGTTGTCATTGGTCTGTAGCTGAGTCTGTAGAGTTGAAGTGTGCAGGCCATGTGTTGTCATTGGTCTGTAGCTGGGTCTGTACTGTGTTTCTCTTTGCAGGCCATGTATTGTCATTGGTCTGTAGCTGGGTCTGTAGAGTTGAAGTGTACAGGCCATGTGTTGTCATTGGTCTGTAGCTGGGTCTGTACTGTGTTTCTCTTTGCAGGCCATGTGTTGTCATTGGTCTGTAGCTGGGTCTGTACTGGGTTTCTCTTTGCAGGCCATGTGTTGTCATTGGTCTGTAGCTGGGTCTGTAGATTTGAAGTGTACAGGCCATGTGTTGTCATTGGTCTGTAGCTGGGTCTGTAGAGTTGACGTATACAGGCCATGTGTTGTCATTGGTCTGTAGCTTGGTCTGTAATGTGTTTCGCTTTGCAGGCCATGTGTTGTCATTGGTCTGTAGCTGGGTCTGTACTGTGTTTCTCTTTGCAGGCCATGTGTTGTCATTGGTCTGTAGCTGGGTCTGTACTGTGTTTCTCTTTGCAGGCCATGTGTTGTCATTGGTCTGTAGCTGGGTCTGTAGAGTTGAAGTGTACAGGCCATGTGTTGTCATTGGTCTGTAGCTGGGTCTGTACTGTGTTTTTCTTTGCAGGCCTTGTGTTGTCATTGGTCTGTAGCTGGATCTGTAGAGTTGAAGTGTACAGGCCATGTGTTGTCATTGGTCTGTAGCTGGGTCTGTACTGTGTTTCGCTTTGCAGGCCATGTGTTGTCATTATCTGTAGCTGGGTCTGTACTGTGTTTCTCTTTGCAGGCCATGTGTTGTCATTGGTCTGTAGCTGGGTCTGTACTGTGTTTCTCTTTGCAGGCCATGTGTTGTCATTGGTCTGTAGCTGGGTCTGTAGAGTTGAAGTGTACAGGCCATGTGTTGTCATTGGTCTGTAGCTGGGTCTGTACTGTGTTTTTCTTTGCAGGCCTTGTGTTGTCATTGGTCTGTAGCTGGATCTGTAGAGTTGAAGTGTACAGGCCATGTGTTGTCATTGGTCTGTAGCTGGGTCTGTACTGTGTTTCTCTTTGCAGGCCATGTGTTGTCATTGGTCTGTAGCTGGGTCTGTAGAGTTGAAGTGTACAGGCCATGTGTTGTCATTGGTCTGTAGCTGGGTCTGTACTGTGTTTCTCTTTGCAGGCCATGTGTTGTCATTGGTCTGTAGCTGGGTCTGTTCTGTGCTTCTCTTTGCAGGCCATGTGCTGTCATTGGTCTGTAGCTGGGTCTGTAGAGTTGAAGTGTACAGGCCATGTGTTGTCATTGGTCTGTAGCTGGGTCTGTAGAGTTGAAGTGTACAGGCCATGTGTTGTCATTGGTCTGTAGCTGGATCTGTAGAATTGAAGTGTACAGGCCATGAGTTGTCATTGGTCTGTAGCTGGGTCTGTACTGTGTTTCTCTTTGCAGGCCATGTGTTGTCATTGGTCTGTATCTGGGTCTGTAGAGTTGAAGTGTACAGGCCATGTGTTGTCATTGGTCTGTAGCTGGGTCTGTACTGTGTTTCTCTTTGCAGGCCATGTGTAGTCATTGGTCTGTAGCTGAGTCTGTACTGTGTTTCTCTTTGCAGGCCATGTGTTGTCATTGGTCTGTAGCTGGGTCTGTACTGTGTTTCTCTCCGCAGGCCATGTGTTGTCATTGGTCTGTAGCTGGGTCTGTAGAGTCGAAGTGTACAGGCCATATGTTGTCATTGGTCTGTAGCTGGGCATGTAGAGTTGACGTGTACAGGCCATGTGTTGTCATTGGTCTGTAGCTGGGTCTGTAGAGTTGAAGTGTACAGGCCATGTGTTGTCATTGGTCTGTAGCTGGGTCTGTACTGTGTTTCTCTTTGTAGGCCATAGGTTGTCATTGGTCTGTAGCTGGGTCTGTAAGGTTGAAGTGTACAGGCCATGTGTTGTCATTGGTCCGTAGCTGGGTCTGTACTGTGTTTTTCTTTGCAGGCCATGTGTTGTCATTGGTCTGTAGCTGGGTCTGTAGAGTTGAAGTGTACAGGCCATGTGTTGTCATTGGTCTGTAGCTGGGTCTGTACTGTGTTTCTCTTTGCAGGCCATGTGTTGTCATTGGTCTGTAGCTGGGTCTGTAGAGTTGAAGTGTACAGGCCATGTGTTGTCATTGGTCTGTAGCTGGGTCTGTACTGTGTTTCTCTTTGCAGGCCATGTGTTGTCATTGGTCTGTAGCTGGGTGTGTAGAGTTGAAGTGTACAGGCCATGTGTTGTCATTGGTCTGTAGCTGGGTCTGTACTGTGTTTCTCTTTGCAGGCCATGTGTTGTCATTGGTCTGTAGCTGGGTCTGTAGAGTTGAAGTGTACAGGCCATATGTTGTCATTGGTCTGTAGCTGGGTCTGTAGAGTTGAAGTGTACAGACCATGTGTTGTCATTGGTCTGTAGCTGGGTATGTACTGTGTTTCTCTTTGCAGGCCATATGTTGTCATTGGTTTGTAGCTGGACCTGTAGAGTTGAAGTGTACAGGCCATGTGTTGTCATTGGTCTGTAGCTGGGTCTACTGTGTTTCTCTTTGCAGGCCATGTGTTGTCATTGATCTGTAGCTGGTTCTGTAGAGTAGAAGTGTACAGGCCATGTGTTGTCATTGGTCTGTAGCTGGTCTGTACTGTGTTTCTCTTTGCAGGCCATGTGTTGTCATTGGTCTGTAGCTGGGTCTGTACTGTGTTTCTCTTTGCAGGCCATGTGTTGTCATTGGTCTGTAGCTGGGTCTGTACTGTGTTTCTCTTTGCAGGCCATGTGTTGTCATTGGTATGTAGCTGGGTCTGTACTGTGTTTCTCTCTGCAGGCCATATGTTGTCATTGGTCTGTAGCTGGGTCTGTAGAGTTGAAGTGTACAGGCCATGTGTTGTCATTGGTCTGTAGCTGGGTCTGTAGAGTTGAAGTGTACAGGCCATGTGTTGTCATTGGTCTGTAGCTGGGTCTGTACTGTGTTTCTCTTTGCAGGCCATGTGTTGTCATTGGTCTGTAGCTGGGTCTGTAGAGCTGAAGTGTACAGGCCATGTGTTGTCATTGGTCTGTAGCTGGGTCTGTAGAGTTGAAGTGTACAGGCCATGTGTTGTCATTGGTCTGTAGCTGGGTCTGTAGAGTTGAAATTTACAGACCATGTGTTGTCATTGGTCTGTAGCTGGGTCTGTACTGTGTTTCTCTTTGCAGGCCATGTGTTGTCATTGGTCTGTAGCTGGGTCTGTAGAGTTGAAGTGTACAGGCCATGTGTTGTCATTGGTCTGTAGCTGGGTCTGTAGAGTTGAAGTGTACAGGCCATGTGTTGTCATTGGTCTGTAGCTGGGTCTGTACTGTGTTTCTGTTTGCAGGCCATGTGTTGTCATTGGTCTGTAGCTGGGTCTGTACTGTGTTTCTGTTTGCAGGCCATGTGTTGTCATTGGTCTGTAGCTGGGTCTGTACTGTGTTTCTGTTTGCAGGCCATGTGTTGTCATTGGTCTGTAGCTGGGTCTGTACTGTGTTTCTGTTTGCAGGCCATGTGTTGTCATTGGTCTGTAGCTGGGTCTGTACTGTGTTTCTGTTTGCAGGCCATGTGTTGTCATTTGTCTGTAGCTGGGTCTGTAGAGTTGAAGTGTACAGGCCATGTGTTGTCATTGGTCTGTAGCTGGGTCTGTACTGTGTTTCTGTTTGCAGGCCATGTGTTGTCATTGGCCTGTAGCTGGGTCTGTACTGTGTTTCTGTTTGCAGGCCATGTATTGTCATTGGTCTGTAGCTGGGTCTGTAGAGTTGGAGTGTACAGGCCATATGTTGTCATTGGTCTGTAGCTGGGTCTGTACTGTGTTTCTCTTTGCAGGCCATGTGTTGTCATTGGTATGTAGCTGGGTCTGTACCGTGTTTCTCTTTGCAGGCCATGTGTTGTCATTGGTCTGTAGCTGGGTCTGTAGAGTTGAAGTGTACAGGCCATGTGTTGTCATTGGTCTGTAGCTGGGTCTGTACTGTGTTTCTCTTTGCAGGCCATGTGTTGTCATTGATCTGTAGCTGGGTCTGTAGAGTTGAACTGTACAGGCCATGTGTTGTCATTGGTCTGTAGCTGGGTCTGTACTGTGCTTCTCTTTGCATGCCATGTGCTGTCATTGGTCTGTAGAGTTGAAGTGTACAGGCCATGTGTTGTCATTGGTCTGTAGCTGGGTCTGTACTGTGTTTCTCTTTGCAGGCCATGTGTTGTCATTGGTCTGTAGCTGGGTCTGTAGAGTTGAAGTGTACAGGCCATGTGTTGTCATTGGTCTGTAGCTGGGTCTGTAGAGTTGAAGTGTACAGGCCATGTGTTGTCATTGGTCTGTAGCTGGGTCTGTACTGTGTTTCTCTTTGCAGGCCATGTGTTGTCATTGGTCTTAGCTGGGTCTGTAGAGTTGAAGTGTACAGGCCATGTGTTGTCATTGGTCTGTAGCTGAGTCTGTAGAGTTGAAGTTTGCAGGCCATGTGTTGTCATTGGTCTGTAGCTGGGTCTGTACTGTGTTTCTCTTTGCAGGCCTTGTATTGTCATTGGTCTGTAGCTGGGTCTGTAGAGTTGAAGTGTACAGGCCATGTGTTGTCATTGGTCTGTAGCTGGGTCTGTACTGTGTTTCTCTTTGCAGGCCATGTGTTGTCATTGGTCTGTAGCTGGGTCTGTACTGGGTTTCTCTTTGCAGGCCATGTGTTGTCATTGGTCTGTAGCTGGGTCTGTAGATTTGAAGTGTACAGGCCATGTGTTGTCATTGGTCTGTAGCTGGGTCTGTAGAGTTGAAGTGTACAGGCCATGTGTTGTCATTGGTCTGTAGCTGGGTCTGTAGAGTTGAAGTATACAGGCCATGTGTTGTCATTGGTCTGTAGCTTGGTCTGTAATGTGTTTCGCTTTGCAGGCCATGTGTTGTCATTGGTCTGTAGCTGGGTCTGTACTGTGTTTCTCTTTGCAGGCCATGTGTTGTCATTGGTCTGTAGCTGGGTCTGTACTGTGTTTCTCTTTGCAGGCCATGTGTTGTCATTGGTCTGTAGCTGGGTCTGTAGAGTTGAAGTGTACAGGCCATGTGTTGTCATTGGTCTGTAGCTGGGTCTGTACTGTGTTTTTCTTTGCAGGCCTTGTGTTGTCATTGGTCTGTAGCTGGATCTGTAGAGTTGAAGTGTACAGGCCATGTGTTGTCATTGGTCTGTAGCTGGGTCTGTACTGTGTTTCTCTTTGCAGGCCATGTGTTGTCATTGGTCTGTAGCTGGGTCTGTAGAGTTGAAGTGTACAGGCCATGTGTTGTCATTGGTCTGTAGCTGGGTCTGTACTGTGTTTCTCTTTGCAGGCCATGTGTTGTCATTGGTCTGTAGCTGGGTCTGTACTGTGCTTCTCTTTGCAGGCCATGTGCTGTCATTGGTCTGTAGCTGGGTCTGTAGAGTTGAAGTGTACAGGCCATGTGTTGTCATTGGTCTGTAGCTGGGTCTGTAGAGTTGAAGTGTACAGGCCATGTGTTGTCATTGGTCTGTAGCTGGATCTGTAGAATTGAAGTGTACAGGCCATGTGTTGTCATTGGTCTGTAGCTGGGTCTGTACTGTGTTTCTCTATGCAGGCCATGTGTTGTCATTGGTCTATAGCTGGGTCTGTAGAGTTGAAGTGTACAGGCCATGTGTTGTCATTGGTCTGTAGCTGGGCCTGTACTGTGTTTCTCTTTGCAGGCCATGTGTTGTCATTGGTCTGTAGCTGGGTCTGTACTGTGTTTCTCTTTGCAGGCCATGTGTTGTCATTGGTCTGTAGCTGGGTCTGTACTGTGTTTCTCTTTGCAAGCCATGTGTTGTCATTGGTCTGTAGCTGGGCCTGTACTGTGTTTCTCTTTGCAGGCCATGTGTTGTCATTGGACTGTAGCTGGGTCTGTAGAGTTGAAGTGTACAGGCCATGTGTTGTCATTGGTCTGTAGCTGGGTCTGTACTGTTTTTCTCTTTGCAGGCCATGTGTTGTCATTGGTCTGTAGCTGGGTCTGTAGAGTTGAAGTGTACAGGCCATGTGTTGTCATTGGTCTGTAGCTGGGTCTGTACTGTGTTTCTGTTTGCAGGCCATGTGTTGTCATTGGTCTGTAGCTGGGTCTGTACTGTGTTTCTGTTTGCAGGCCATGTGTTGTCATTGGTCTGTAGCTGGGTCTGTACTGTGTTTCTGTTTGCAGGCCATGTGTTGTCATTTGTCTGTAGCTGGGTCTGTAGAGTTGAAGTGTACAGGCCATGTGTTGTCATTGGTCTGTAGCTGGGTCTGTACTGTGTTTCTGTTTGCAGGCCATGTGTTGTCATTGGTCTGTAGCTGGGTCTGTACTGTGTTTCTGTTTGCAGGCCATGTATTGTCATTGGTCTGTAGCTGGGTCTGTAGAGTTGGAGTGTACAGGCCATGTGTTGTCATTGGTCTGTAGCTGGGTCTGAACTGTGTTTCTCTTTGCAGGCCATGTGTTGTCATTGGTATGTAGCTGGGTCTGTACTGTGTTTCTCTTTGCAGGCCATGTGTTGTCATTGGTCTGTAGCTGGGTCTGTAGAGTTGAAGTGTACAGGCCATGTGTTTTCATTGGTCTGTAGCTGGGTCTGTACTGTGTTTCTCTTTGCAGGCCATGTGTTGTCATTGGTCTGTAGCTGGGTCTGTAGAGTTGAACTGTACAGGCCATGTGTTGTCATTGGTCTGTAGCTGGGTCTGTACTGTGCTTCTCTTTGCAGGCCATGTGCTGTCATTGGTCTGTAGCTGGGTCTGTAGAGTTGAAGTGTACAGGCCATGTGTTGTCATTGGTCTGTAGCTGGGTCTGTACTGTGTTTCTCTTTGCAGGCCATGTGTTGTCATTGGTCTGTAGCTGGGTCTGTAGAGTTGAAGTGTACAGGCCATGTGTTGTCATTGGTCTGTAGCTGGGTCTGTAGAGTTGAAGTGTACAGGCCATGTGTTGTCATTGGTCTGTAGCTGGGTCTGTACTGTGTTTCTCTTTGCAGGCCATGTGTTGTCATTGGTCTGTAGCTGGGTCTGTAGAGTTGAAGTGTACAGGCCATGTGTTGTCATTGGTCTGTAGCTGAGTCTGTAGAGTTGAAGTGTACAGGCCATGTGTTGTCATTGGTTTGTAGCTGGGTCTGTACTGTGTTTCTCTTTGCAGGCCATGTGTTGCCATTGGTCTGTAGCTGGGTCTGTACTGTGTTTCTCTTTGCAGGCCATGTGTTGTCATTGGTCTGTAGCTGGGTCTGTACTGTGTTTCTCTTTGCAGGCCATGTGTTGTCATTGGTCTGTAGCTGGGTCTGTACCGTGTTTCTCTTTGCAGGCCATTTGTTGTCATTGGTCTGTAGCTGGGTCTGTAGAGTTGAAGTGTACAGGCCATGTGTTGTCATTGGTCTGTAGCTGGGTCTGTACTGTGTTTCTCTTTGCAGGCCATGTGTTGTCATTGGTCTGTAGCTGGGTCTGTTGAGTTGAAGTGTACAGGCCATGTGTTGTCATTGGTCTGTAGCTGTGTTTGTACTGTGTTTCTCTTTGCAGGCCATGTGTTGTCATTTGTCTATAGCTGGGTCTGTAGAGTTGAAGTGTACAGGCCATGTGTTGTCATTGGTCTGTAGCTGGGTCTGTAGAGTTGAAGTGTACAGGCCATGTGTTGTCATTGGTCTGTAGCTGGGTCTGTACTGTGTTTCTCTTTGCAGGCCATGTGTTGTCATTGGTCTGTAGCTGGGTCTGTACTGTGTTTCTCTTTGCAGGCCATGTGTTGTCATTGGTCTGTAGCTGGGTCTGTAGAGTTGATGTGTACAGGCCATGTGTTGTCATTGGTCTGTAGCTGGGTCTGTACTGTGTTTCTCTTTGCAGGCCATGTGTTGTCATTGGTCTGTAGCTGGGTCTGTAGAGTTGAAGTGTACAGGCCATGTGTTGTCATTGGTCTGTAGCTGGGTCTGTAGAGTTGAAGTGTACAGGCCATGTGTTGTCATTGGTCTGTAGCTGGGTCTGTACTGTGTTTCTCTTTGCAGGCCATGTGTTGTCATTGGTCTGTAGCTGGGTCTGTAGAGTTGAAGTGTACAGGACATGTGTTGTCATTGGTCTGTAGCTGGGTCTGTACTGTGTTTCTCTTTGCAGGCCATGTGTTGTCATTGGTCTGTAGCTGGGTCTGTACTGTGTTTCTCTTTGCAGGCCATGTGTTGTCATTGGTCTGTAGCTGGGTCTGTACTGTGTTTCTCTTTGCAGGCCTTGTGTTGTCATTGGTCTGTAGATGGGTCTGTACTGTGTTTCTCTTTGCAGGCCATGTGTTGTCATTGGTCTGTAGCTGGGTCTGTAGAGTTGAAGTGTACAGGCCATGTGTTGTCATTGGTCTGTAGCTGGGTCTGTACTGTGTTTCTGTTTGCAGGCCATGTGTTGTCATTGGTCTGTAGCTGGGTCTGTACTGTGTTTCTGTTTGCAGGCCATGTGTTGTCATTGGTCTGTAGCTGGGTCTGTACTGTGTTTCTGTTTGCAGGCCATGTGTTGTCATTTGTCTGTAGCTGGGTCTGTAGAGTTGAAGTGTACAGGCCATGTGTTGTCATTGGTCTGTAGCTGGGTCTGTACTGTGTTTCTGTTTGCAGGCCATGTGTTGTCATTGGTCTGTAGCTGGGTCTGTACTGTGTTTCTGTTTGCAGGCCATGTATTGTCATTGGTCTGTAGCTGGGTCTGTAGAGTTGGAGTGTACAGGCCATGTGTTGTCATTGGTCTGTAGCTGGGTCTGAACTGTGTTTCTCTTTGCAGGCCATGTGTTGTCATTGGTATGTAGCTGGGTCTGTACTGTGTTTCTCTTTGCAGGCCATGTGTTGTCATTGGTCTGTAGCTGGGTCTGTAGAGTTGAAGTGTACAGGCCATGTGTTTTCATTGGTCTGTAGCTGGGTCTGTACTGTGTTTCTCTTTGCAGGCCATGTGTTGTCATTGGTCTGTAGCTGGGTCTGTAGAGTTGAACTGTACAGGCCATGTGTTGTCATTGGTCTGTAGCTGGGTCTGTACTGTGCTTCTCTTTGCAGGCCATGTGCTGTCATTGGTCTGTAGCTGGGTCTGTAGAGTTGAAGTGTACAGGCCATGTGTTGTCATTGGTCTGTAGCTGGGTCTGTACTGTGTTTCTCTTTGCAGGCCATGTGTTGTCATTGGTCTGTAGCTGGGTCTGTAGAGTTGAAGTGTACAGGCCATGTGTTGTCATTGGTCTGTAGCTGGGTCTGTAGAGTTGAAGTGTACAGGCCATGTGTTGTCATTGGTCTGTAGCTGGGTCTGTACTGTGTTTCTCTTTGCAGGCCATGTGTTGTCATTGGTCTGTAGCTGGGTCTGTAGAGTTGAAGTGTACAGGCCATGTGTTGTCATTGGTCTGTAGCTGAGTCTGTAGAGTTGAAGTGTACAGGCCATGTGTTGTCATTGGTTTGTAGCTGGGTCTGTACTGTGTTTCTCTTTGCAGGCCATGTGTTGCCATTGGTCTGTAGCTGGGTCTGTACTGTGTTTCTCTTTGCAGGCCATGTGTTGTCATTGGTCTGTAGCTGGGTCTGTACTGTGTTTCTCTTTGCAGGCCATGTGTTGTCATTGGTCTGTAGCTGGGTCTGTACTGTGTTTCTCTTTGCAGGCCATTTGTTGTCATTGGTCTGTAGCTGGGTCTGTAGAGTTGAAGTGTACAGGCCATGTGTTGTCATTGGTCTGTAGCTGGGTCTGTACTGTGTTTCTCTTTGCAGGCCATGTGTTGTCATTGGTCTGTAGCTGGGTCTGTTGAGTTGAAGTGTACAGGCCATGTGTTGTCATTGGTCTGTAGCTGTGTTTGTACTGTGTTTCTCTTTGCAGGCCATGTGTTGTCATTTGTCTATAGCTGGGTCTGTAGAGTTGAAGTGTACAGGCCATGTGTTGTCATTGGTCTGTAGCTGGGTCTGTAGAGTTGAAGTGTACAGGCCATGTGTTGTCATTGGTCTGTAGCTGGGTCTGTACTGTGTTTCTCTTTGCAGGCCATGTGTTGTCATTGGTCTGTAGCTGGGTCTGTACTGTGTTTCTCTTTGCAGGCCATGTGTTGTCATTGGTCTGTAGCTGGGTCTGTAGAGTTGATGTGTACAGGCCATGTGTTGTCATTGGTCTGTAGCTGGGTCTGTACTGTGTTTCTCTTTGCAGGCCATGTGTTGTCATTGGTCTGTAGCTGGGTCTGTAGAGTTGAAGTGTACAGGCCATGTGTTGTCATTGGTCTGTAGCTGGGTCTGTAGAGTTGAAGTGTACAGGCCATGTGTTGTCATTGGTCTGTAGCTGGGTCTGTACTGTGTTTCTCTTTGCAGGCCATGTGTTGTCATTGGTCTGTAGCTGGGTCTGTAGAGTTGAAGTGTACAGGACATGTGTTGTCATTGGTCTGTAGCTGGGTCTGTACTGTGTTTCTCTTTGCAGGCCATGTGTTGTCATTGGTCTGTAGCTGGGTCTGTACTGTGTTTCTCTTTGCAGGCCATGTGTTGTCATTGGTCTGTAGCTGGGTCTGTACTGTGTTTCTCTTTGCAGGCCTTGTGTTGTCATTGGTCTGTAGATGGGTCTGTACTGTGTTTCTCTTTGCAGGCCATGTGTTGTCATTGGTCTGTAGCTGGGTCTGTAGAGTTGAAGTGTACAGGCCATGTGTTGTCATTGGTCTGTAGCTGGGTCTGTACTGTGTTTCTCTTTGCAGGCCATGTGTTGTCATTGGTCTGTAGCTGGGTCTGTAGAGTTGACGTGTACAGGCCATGTGTTGTCAGTGGTCTGTATCTGGGTCTGTACTGTGTTTCTCTTTGCAGGCCATGTGTTGTCATTGGTCTGTAGCTGGGTCTGTAGAGTTGAACTGTACAGGCCATGTGTTGTCGATGGTCTGTAGCTGGGTCTGTAGATTTGAAGTGTACAGGCCATGTGTTGTCATTGGTCTGTAGCTGGGTCTGTAGAGTTGAAGTATACAGGCCATGTGTTGTCATTGGTCTGAAGCTTGGTCTGTAATGTGTTTCGCTTTGCAGGCCATGTGTTGTCATTGGTCTGTAGCTGGGTCTGTACTGTGTTTCTCTTTGCAGGCCATGTGTTGTCATTGGTCTGTAGCTGGGTCTGTACTGTGTTTCTCTTTGCAGGCCATGTGCTGTCATTGGTCTGTAGCTGGGTCTGTAGAGTTGAAGTGTACAGGCCATGTGTTGTCATTGGTCTGTAGCTGGGTCTGTACTGTGTTTTTCTTTGCAGGCCTTGTGTTGTCATTGGTCTGTAGCTGGATCTGTAGAGTTGAAGTGTACAGGCCATGTGTTGTCATTGGTCTGTGGCTGGGTCTGTACTGTGTTTCTCTTTGCAGGCCATGTGTTGTCATTGGTCTGTAGCTGGGTCTGTAGAGTTGAAGTGTACAGGCCATGTGTTGTCATTGGTCTGTAGCTGGGTCTGTACTGTGTTTCTCTTTGCAGGCCATGTGTTGTCATTGGTCTGTAGCTGGGTCTGTACTGTGCTTCTCTTTGCAGGCCATGTGCTGTCATTGGTCTGTAGCTGGGTCTGTAGAGTTGAAGTGTACAGGCCATGTGTTGTCATTGGTCTGTAGCTGGGTCTGTAGAGTTGAAGTGTACAGGCCATGTGTTGTCATTGGTCTGTAGCTGGATCTGTAGAATTGAAGTGTACAGGCCATGTGTTGTCATTGGTCTGTAGCTGGGTCTGTACTGTGTTTCTCTATGCAGGCCATGTGTTGTCATTGGTCTATAGCTGGGTCTGTAGAGTTGAAGTGTACAGGCCATGTGTTGTCATTGGTCTGTAGCTGGGCCTGTACTGTGTTTCTCTTTGCAGGCCATGTGTTGTCATTGGTCTGTAGCTGGGTCTGTACTGTGTTTCTCTTTGCAGGCCATGTGTTGTCATTGGTCTGTAGCTGGGTCTGTACTGTGTTTCTCTTTGCAAGCCATGTGTTGTCATTGGTCTGTAGCTGGGCCTGTACTGTGTTTCTCTTTGCAGGCCATGTGTTGTCATTGGACTGTAGCTGGGTCTGTAGAGTTGAAGTGTACAGGCCATGTGTTGTCATTGGTCTGTAGCTGGGTCTGTACTGTGTTTCTCTTTGCAGGCCATGTGTTGTCATTGGTCTGTAGCTGGGTCTGTAGAGTTGAAGTGTACAGGCCATGTGTTGTCATTGGTCTGTAGCTGGGTCTGTACTGTGTTTCTGTTTGCAGGCCATGTGTTGTCATTGGTCTGTAGCTGGGTCTGTACTGTGTTTCTGTTTGCAGGCCATGTGTTGTCATTGGTCTGTAGCTGGGTCTGTACTGTGTTTCTGTTTGCAGGCCATGTGTTGTCATTTGTCTGTAGCTGGGTCTGTAGAGTTGAAGTGTACAGGCCATGTGTTGTCATTGGTCTGTAGCTGGGTCTGTACTGTGTTTCTGTTTGCAGGCCATGTGTTGTCATTGGTCTGTAGCTGGGTCTGTACTGTGTTTCTGTTTGCAGGCCATGTATTGTCATTGGTCTGTAGCTGGGTCTGTAGAGTTGGAGTGTACAGGCCATGTGTTGTCATTGGTCTGTAGCTGGGTCTGAACTGTGTTTCTCTTTGCAGGCCATGTGTTGTCATTGGTATGTAGCTGGGTCTGTACTGTGTTTCTCTTTGCAGGCCATGTGTTGTCATTGGTCTGTAGCTGGGTCTGTAGAGTTGAAGTGTACAGGCCATGTGTTGTCATTGGTCTGTAGCTGGGTCTGTACTGTGTTTCTCTTTGCAGGCCATGTGTTGTCATTGGTCTGTAGCTGGGTCTGTAGAGTTGAACTGTACAGGCCATGTGTTGTCATTGGTCTGTAGCTGGGTCTGTACTGTGCTTCTCTTTGCAGGCCATGTGCTGTCATTGGTCTGTAGCTGGGTCTGTAGAGTTGAAGTGTACAGGCCATGTGTTGTCATTGGTCTGTAGCTGGGTCTGTACTGTGTTTCTCTTTGCAGGCCATGTGTTGTCATTGGTCTGTAGCTGGGTCTGTAGAGTTGAATTGTACAGGCCATGTGTTGTCATTGGTCTGTAGCTGGGTCTGTAGAGTTGAAGTGTACAGGCCATGTGTTGTCATTGGTCTGTAGCTGGGTCTGTACTGTGTTTCTCTTTGCAGGCCATGTGTTGTCATTGGTCTGTAGCTGGGTCTGTAGAGTTGAAGTGTACAGGCCATGTGTTGTCATTGGTCTGTAGCTGAGTCTGTAGAGTTGAAGTGTACAGGCCATGTGTTGTCATTGGTTTGTAGCTGGGTCTGTACTGTGTTTCTCTTTGCAGGCCATGTGTTGCCATTGGTCTGTAGCTGGGTCTGTACTGTGTTTCTCTTTGCAGGCCATGTGTTGTCATTGGTCTGTAGCTGGGTCTGTACTGTGTTTCTCTTTGCAGGCCATGTGTTGTCATTGGTCTGTAGCTGGGTCTGTACTGTGTTTCTCTTTGCAGGCCATTTGTTGTCATTGGTCTGTAGCTGGGTCTGTAGAGTTGAAGTGTACAGGCCATGTGTTGTCATTGGTCTGTAGCTGGGTATGTACTGTGTTTCTCTTTGCAGGCCATGTGTTGTCATTGGTCTGTAGCTGGGTCTGTTGAGTTGAAGTGTACAGGCCATGTGTTGTCATTGGTCTGTAGCTGGGTTTGTACTGTGTTTCTCTTTGCAGGCCATGTGTTGTCATTTGTCTGTAGCTGGGTCTGTAGAGTTGAAGTGTACAGGCCATGTGTTGTCATTGGTCTGTAGCTGGGTCTGTAGAGTTGAAGTGTACAGGCCATGTGTTGTCATTGGTCTGTAGCTGGGTCTGTACTGTGTTTCTCTTTGCAGGCCATGTGTTGTCATTGGTCTGTAGCTGGGTCTGTACTGTGTTTCTCTTTGCAGGCCATGTGTTGTCATTGGTCTGTAGCTGGGTCTGTAGAGTTGATGTGTACAGGCCATGTGTTGTCATTGGTCTGTAGCTGGGTCTGTACTGTGTTTCTCTTTGCAGGCCATGTGTTGTCATTGGTCTGTAGCTGGGTCTGTAGAGTTGAAGTGTACAGGACATGTGTTGTCATTGGTCTGTAGCTGGGTCTGTAGAGTTGAAGTGTACAGGCCATGTGTTGTCATTGGTCTGTAGCTGGGTCTGTACTGTGTTTCTCTTTGCAGGCCATGTGTTGTCATTGGTCTGTAGCTGGGTCTGTACTGTGTTTCTCTTTGCAGGCCTTGTGTTGTCATTGGTCTGTAGCTGGGTCTGTACTGTGTTTCTCTTTGCAGGCCATGTGTTGTCATTGGTCTGTAGCTGGGTCTGTAGAGTTGAAGTGTACAGGCCATGTGTTGTCATTGGTCTGTAGCTGGGTCTGTACTGTGTTTCTCTTTGCAGGCCATGTGTTGTCATTGGTCTATAGCTGGGTCTGTAGAGTTGACGTGTACAGGCCATGTGTTGTCAGTGGTCTGTATCTGGGTCTGTACTGTGTTTCTCTTTGCAGGCCATGTGTTGTCATTGGTCTGTAGCTGGGTCTGTAGAGTTGAAGTGTACAGGCCATGTGTTGTCATTGGTCTGTAGCTGGGTCTGTACTGTGTTTCTCTTTCCAGGCCATGTGTTGTCATTGGTCTGTAGCTGGGTCTGTAGAGCTGAAGTTTACAGGCCATGTGTTGTCATTGGTCTGTAGCTGGGTCTGTAAAGTTGAAGTGTACAGGCCATGTGTTGTCATTGGTCTGTAGCTGGGTCTGTACTGTGTTTCTCTTTGCAGGCAATGTGTTGTCATTGGTCTGTAGCTGGGTCTGTACTGTGTTTCTCTTTGCAGGCCATGTGTTATCATTGGTCTGTAGCTGGGTCTGTAGAGTTGAAGTGTACAGGCCATGTGTTGTCATTGGTCTGTAGCTGGGTCTGTAGAGTTGAAGTGTACAGGCCATGTGTTGTCATCGGTCTGTAGCTGGGTCTGTAGAGTTGAAGTGTACAGGCCATGAGTTGTCATTGGTCTGTAGCTGGGTCTGTAGAGTTGAAGTGTACAGGCCATGTGTTGTCATTGGTCTGTAGCTGGGTCTGTACTGTGTTTCTCTTTGCAGGCCATGTGTTGTCATTGGTCTGTAGCTGGGTCTGTAGAGTTGACGTGTACAGGCCATGTGTTGTCAGTGGTCTGTATCTGGGTCTGTACTGTGTTTCTCTTTGCAGGCCATGTGTTGTCATTGGTCTGTAGCTGGGTCTGTAGAGTTGAACTGTACAGGCCATGTGTTGTCGATGGTCTGTAGCTGGGTCTGTAGATTTGAAGTGTACAGGCCATGTGTTGTCATTGGTCTGTAGCTGGGTCTGTACTGTGTTTCTCTTTGCAGGACATGTGTTGTCATTGGTCTGTAGCTGGGTCTGTACTGTGTTTCTCTTTGCAGGCCATGTGTTGTCATTGGTCTGTAGCTGGGTCTGTAGAGTTGAAGTGTACAGGCCATGTGTTGTCATTGGTCTGTAGCTGAGTCTGTAGAGTTGAAGTGTACAGGCCATGTGTTGTCATTGGTTTGTAGCTGGGTCTGTACTGTGTTTCTCTTTGCAGGCCATGTGTTGCCATTGGTCTGTAGCTGGGTCTGTACTGTGTTTCTCTTTGCAGGCCATGTGTTGTCATTGGTCTGTAGCTGGGTCTGTACTGTGTTTCTCTTTGCAGGCCATGTGTTGTCATTGGTCTGTAGCTGGGTCTGTAGAGTTGAACTGTACAGGCCATGTGTTGTCGATGGTCTGTAGCTGGGTCTGTAGATTTGAAGTGTACAGGCCATGTGTTGTCATTGGTCTGTAGCTGGGTCTGTAGAGTTGAACTGTACAGGCCATGTGTTGTCGATGGTCTGTAGCTGGGTCTGTAGATTTGAAGTGTACAGGCCATGTGTTGTCATTGGTCTGTAGCTGGGTCTGTACTGTGTTTCTCTTTGCAGGCCATGTGTTGTCATTGGTCTGTAGCTGGGTCTGTACTGTGTTTCTCTTTGCAGGCCATGTGTTGTCATTGGTCTGTAGCTGGGTCTGTAGAGCTGAAGTGTACAGGCCATGTGTTGTCATTGGTCTGTAGCTGGGTCTGTAGAGTTGAAGTGTACAGGCCATGTGTTGTCATTGGTCTGTAGCTGGGTCTGTACTGTGTTTCTCTTTGCAGGCCATGTGTTGTCATTGGTCTGTAGCTGGGTCTTTACTGTGTTTCTCTTTACAGGCCATGTGTTGTCATTGGTCTGTAGCTGGGTCTGTACTGTGTTTCTCTTTGCAGGCCATGTGTTGTCATTGGTCTGTATCTGGGTCTGTAGAGTTGAAGTGTACATGCCATGTGTTGTCATTGGTCTGTAGCTGGGTCTGTACTGTGTTTCTCTTTGCAGGCCATGTGTTGTCATTGGTCTGTAGCTGGGTCTGTACTGTGTTTCTCTTTGCAGGCCATGTGTTGTCATTGGTCTGTAGCTGGGTCTGTACTGTGTTTCTCTTCGCAGGCCATGTGTTGTCATTGGTCTGTAGCTGGGTCTGTAGAGTTGAAGTGTACAGGCCATATGTTGTCATTGGTCTGTAGCTGGGCCTGTAGAGTTGACGTGTACAGGCCATGTGTTGTCATTGGTCTGTAGCTGGGTCTGTAGAGTTGAAGTGTACAGGCCATGTGTTGTCATTGGTCTGTAGCTGGGTCTGTACTGTGTTTCTCATTGTAGGCCATAGGTTGTCATTGGTCTGTAGCTGGGTCTGTAGAGTTGAAGTGTACAGGCCATGTGTTGTCATTGGTCTGTAGCTGGGTCTGTAGTGTGTTTTTCTTTGCAGGCCATGTGTTGTCATTGGTCTGTAGCTGGGTCTGTAGAGTTGAAGTGTACAGGCCATGTGTTGTCATTGGTCTGTAGCTGGGTCTGTACTGTGTTTCTCTTTGCAGGCCATGTGTTGTCATTGGTCTGTAGCTGGGTCTGTAGAGTTGAAGTGTACAGGCCATGTGTTGTCATTGGTCTGTAGTTGGGTCTGTACTGTTTTTCTCTTTGCAGGCCATGTGTTGTCATTGGTCTGTAGCTGGGTCTGTACTGTGTTTCTCTTTGCAGGCCATGTGTTGTCATTGGTCTGTAGCTGGGTCTGTAGAGTTGAAGTGTACAGGCCATGTGTTGTCATTGGTCTGTAGCTGGGTCTGTACTGTGTTTCTCTTTGCAGGCCATGTGTTGTCATTGGTCTGTAGCTGGGTCTGTACTGTGTTTCTCTTTGCAGGCCTTGTGTTGTCATTGGTCTGTAGCTGGGTCTGTACTATGTTTCTCTTTGCAGGCCATGTGTTGTCATTGGTCTGCTGCTGGGTCTGTAGAGTTGAAGTGTACAGGCCATGTGATGTTATTGATCTGTAGCTGGGTCTGTACTGTGTTTCTCTTTGCAGGCCATGTGTTGTCATTGGTCTGTAGCTGGGTCTGTAGAGCTGAAGTGTACAGGCCATGTGTTGTCATTGGTCTGTAGCTGGGTCTGTAGAGTTGAAGTGTACAGGCCATGTGTTGTCATTGGTCTGTAGCTGGGTCTGTACTGTGTTTCTCTTTGCAGGCCATGTGTTGTCATTGGTCTGTAGCTGGGTCTTTACTGTGTTTCTCTTTGCAGGCCATGTGTTGTCATTGGTCTGTAGCTGGGTCTGTAGAGTTGAAGTGTACAGGCCATGTGTTGTCATTGGTCTGTAGCTGGGTCTGTAGAGTTGAAGTGTACAGGCCATATGTTTTCATTGGTCTGTAGCTGGGTCTGTAGAGTTGAAGTGTACAGGCCATGTGTTGTCATTGGTCTGTAGCTGGGTATGTACTGTGTTCTCTTTGCAGGCCATATGTTGTCATTGGTTTGTAGCTGGGTCTGTAGAGTTGAAGTGTACAGGCCATGTGTTGTCATTGGTCTGTAGCTGGGTCTACTGTGTTTCTCTTTGCAGGCCATGTGTTGTCATTGGTCTGTAGCTGGGTCTGTAGAGTAGAAGTGTACAGGCCATGTGTTGTCATTGGTCTGTAGCTGGTCTGTACTGTGTTTCTCTTTGCAGGCCATGTGTTGTCATTGGTCTGTAGCTGGGTCTGTACTGTGTTTCTCTTTGCAGGCCATGTGTTGTCATTGGTCTGTAGCTGGGTCTGTACTGTGTTTCTCTTTGCAGGCCATGTGTTGTCATTGGTATGTAGCTGGGTCTGTACTGTGTTTCTCTCTGCAGGCCATGTGTTGTCATTGGTCTGTAGCTGGGTCTGTAGAGTTGAAGTGTACAGGCCATGTGTTGTCATTGGTCTGTAGCTGGGTCTGTAGAGTTGAAGTGTACAGGCCATGTGTTGTCATTGGTCTGTATCTGGGTCTGTACTGTGTATCTCTTTGCAGGCCATGTGTTGTCATGGGTCCATAGCTGGGTCAGTTGAGTTGAAGTGTACAGGCATGTGTTGTCATTGGTCTGTAGCTGGGTCTGTAGAGTTGAAGTGTACAGGCCATGTGTTGTAATTGGTCTGTAGCTGGGTCTGTAGTGTGTTTCTCTTTGCAGGCCATGTGTTGTCATTGGTCTGTAGCTGGGTCTGTAGAGTTGAGGTGTACAGGCCATGTGTTGTCATTGGTCTGTAGCTGGGTCTGTAGAGTTGAAGTGTACAGGCCATGTGATGTCATTGGTCTGTAGCTGGGTCTGTACTGTGTTTCTCTTTGCAGGCCATGTGTTGTCATTGGTCTGTAGCTGGGTCTGTAGAGCTGAAGTGTACAGGCCATGTGTTGTCATTGGTCTGTAGCTGGGTCTGTAGAGTTGAAGTGTACAGGCCATGTGTTGTCATTGGTCTGTAGCTGGGTCTGTACTGTGTTTCTCTTTGCAGGCCATGTGTTGTCATTGGTCTGTAGCTGGGTCTGTAGAGTTGAAGTGTACAGGCCATGTGTTGTCATTGGTCTGTAGCTGGGTCTGTAGAGTTGAAGTGTACAGGCCATGTGTTGTCATTGGTCTGTAGCTGGGTCTGTAGAGTTGAAGTGTACAGGCCATGAGTTGTCATTGGTCTGTAGCTGGGTCTGTACTGTGTTTCTCTTTGCAGGACATGTGTTGTCATTGGTCTGTAGCTGAGTCTGTACTGTGTTTCTCTTTGCAGGCCATGTGTTGTCTTTGGTCTGTATCTGGGTCTGTACTGTGTTTCTCTTCGCAGGCCATGTGTTGTCATTGGTCTGTAGCTGGGTCTGTAGAGTCAAAGTGTACAGGCCATATGTTGTCATTGGTCTGTAGCTGGGCATGTAGAGTTGACGTGTACAGGCCATGTGTTGTCATTGGTCTGTAGCTGGGTCTGTAGAGTTGAAGTGTACAGGCCATGTGTTGTCATTGGTCTGTAGCTGGGTCTGTACTGTGTTTCTCTTTGTAGGCCATAGGTTGTCATTGGTCTGTAGCTGGGTCTGTAAGGTTGAAGTGTACAGGCCATGTGTTGTCATTGGTCCGTAGCTGGGTCTGTACTGTGTTTTTCTTTGCAGGCCATGTGTTGTCATTGGTCTGTAGCTGGGTCTGTAGAGTTGAAGTGTGCAGGCCATGTGTTGTCATTGGTCTGTAGCTGGGTCTGTACTGTGTTTCTCTTTGCAGGCCATGTGTTGTCATTGGTCTGTAGCTGGGTCTGTAGAGTTGAAGTGTACAGGCCATGTGTTGTCATTGGTCTGTAGCTGAGTCTGTAGAGTTGAAGTGTACAGGCCATGTGTTGTCATTGGTCTGTAGCTGGGTCTGTAGAGTTGAAGTGTACAGGCCATGTGTTGTCATTGGTCTGTAGCTGGGTCTGTACTGTGTTTCTCTTTGAAGGCCATGTGTTGTCATTGGTCTGTAGCTGGGTCTGTAGAGTTGAAGTGTACAGGCCATGTGTTGTCATTGGTCTGTAGCTGAGTCTGTAGAGTTGAAGTGTACAGGCCATGTGTTGTCATTGGTTTGTAGCTGGGTCTGTACTGTGTTTCTCTTTGCAGGCCATGTGTTGCCATTGGTCTGTAGCTGTGTCTGTACTGTGTTTCTCTGTGCAGGCCATGTGTTGTCATTGGTCTGTAGCTGGGTCTGTACTGTGTTTCTCTTTGCAGGCCATGTGTTGTCATTGGTCTGTAGCTGGGTCTGTACTGTGTTTCTCTTTGCAGGCCATTTGTTGTCATTGGTCTGTAGCTGGGTCTGTAGAGTTGAAGTGTACAGGCCATGTGTTGTCATTGGTCTGTAGCTGGGTCTGTACTGTGTTTCTCTTTGCAGGCCATGTGTTGTCATTGGTCTGTAGCTGGGTCTGTTGAGTTGAAGTGTACAGGCCATGTGTTGTCATTGGTCTGTAGCTGGGTTTGTACTGTGTTTCTCTTTGCAGGCCATGTGTTGTCATTTGTCTGTAGCTGGGTCTGTAGAGTTGAAGTGTACAGGCCATGTGTTGTCATTGGTCTGTAGCTGGGTCTGTAGAGTTGAAGTGTACAGGCCATGTGTTGTCATTGGTCTGTAGCTGGGTCTGTACTGTGTTTCTCTTTGCAGGCCATGTGTTGTCATTGGTCTGTAGCTGGGTCTGTACTGTGTTTCTCTTTGCAGGCCATGTGTTGTCATTGGTCTGTAGCTGGGTCTGAAGTTGATGTGTACAGGCCATGTGTTGTCATTGGTCTGTAGCTGGGTCTGTACTGTGTTTCTCTTTGCAGGCCATGTGTTGTCATTGGTCTGTAGCTGGGTCTGTAGAGTTGAAGTGTACAGGCCATGTGTTGTCATTGGTCTGTAGCTGGGTCTGTAGAGTTGATGTGTACAGGCCATGTGTTGTCATTGGTCTGTAGCTGGGTCTGTACTGTGTTTCTCTTTGCAGGCCATGTGTTGTCATTGGTCTGTAGCTGGGTCTGTAGAGTTGAAGTGTACAGGACATGTGTTGTCATTGGTCTGTAGCTGGGTCTGTACTGTGTTTCTCTTTGCAGGCCATGTGTTGTCATTGGTCTGTAGCTGGGTCTGTACTGTGTTTCTCTTTGCAGGCCATGTGTTGTCATTGGTCTGTAGCTGGGTCTGTACTGTGTTTCTCTTTGCAGGCTTTGTGTTGTCATTGGTCTGTAGCTGGGTCTGTACTGTGTTTCTCTTTGCAGGCCATGTGTTGTCATTGGTCTGTAGCTGGGTCTGTAGAGTTGAGGTGTACAGGCCATGTGTTGTCATTGGTCTGTAGCTGGGTTTGTACTGTGTTTCTCTTTGCAGGCCATGTGTTGTCATTGGTCTGTAGCTGGGTCTGTAGAGTTGACGTGTACAGGCCATGTGTTGTCAGTGGTCTGTATCTGGGTCTGTACTGTGTTTCTCTTTGCAGGCCATGTGTTGTCATTGGTCTGTAGCTGGGTCTGTAGAGTTGAAGTGTACAGGCCATGTGTTGTCATTGGTCTGTAGCTGGGTCTGTACTGTGTTTCTCTTTCCAGGCCATGTGTTGTCATTGGTCTGTAGCTGGGTCTGTAGAGCTGAAGTGTACAGGCCATGTGTTGTCATTGGTCTGTAGCTGGGTCTGTAAAGTTGAAGTGTACAGGCCATGTGTTGTCATTGGTCTGTAGCTGGGTCTGTACTGTGTTTCTCTTTGCAGGCAATGTGTTGTCATTGGTCTGTAGCTGGGTCTGTACTGTGTTTCTCTTTGCAGGCCATGTGTTGTCATTGGTCTGTAGCTGGGTCTGTAGAGTTGAAGTGTACAGGCCATGTGTTGTCATTGGTCTGTAGCTGGGTCTGTAGAGTTGAAGTGTACAGGCCATGTGTTGTCATTGGTCTGTAGCTGGGTCTGTAGAGTTGAAGTGTACAGGCCATGAGTTGTCATTGGTCTGTAGCTGGGTCTGTACTGTGTTTCTCTTTGCAGGACATGTGTTGTCATTGGTCTGTAGCTGAGTCTGTACTGTGTTTCTCTTTGCAGGCCATGTGTTGTCTTTGGTCTGTATCTGGGTCTGTACTGTGTTTCTCTTCGCAGGCCATGTGTTGTCATTGGTCTGTAGCTGGGTCTGTAGAGTCAAAGTGTACAGGCCATATGTTGTCATTGGTCTGTAGCTGGGCATGTAGAGTTGACGTGTACAGGCCATGTGTTGTCATTGGTCTGTAGCTGGGTCTGTAGAGTTGAAGTGTACAGGCCATGTGTTGTCATTGGTCTGTAGCTGGGTCTGTACTGTGTTTCTCTTTGTAGGCCATAGGTTGTCATTGGTCTGTAGCTGGGTCTGTAAGGTTGAAGTGTACAGGCCATGTGTTGTCATTGGTCCGTAGCTGGGTCTGTACTGTGTTTTTCTTTGCAGGCCATGTGTTGTCATTGGTCTGTAGCTGGGTCTGTAGAGTTGAAGTGTGCAGGCCATGTGTTGTCATTGGTCTGTAGCTGGGTCTGTACTGTGTTTCTCTTTGCAGGCCATGTGTTGTCATTGGTCTGTAGCTGGGTCTGTAGAGTTGAAGTGTACAGGCCATGTGTTGTCATTGGTCTGTAGCTGAGTCTGTAGAGTTGAAGTGTACAGGCCATGTGTTGTCATTGGTCTGTAGCTGGGTCTGTAGAGTTGAAGTGTACAGGCCATGTGTTGTCATTGGTCTGTAGCTGGGTCTGTACTGTGTTTCTCTTTGAAGGCCATGTGTTGTCATTGGTCTGTAGCTGGGTCTGTAGAGTTGAAGTGTACAGGCCATGTGTTGTCATTGGTCTGTAGCTGAGTCTGTAGAGTTGAAGTGTACAGGCCATGTGTTGTCATTGGTTTGTAGCTGGGTCTGTACTGTGTTTCTCTTTGCAGGCCATGTGTTGCCATTGGTCTGTAGCTGTGTCTGTACTGTGTTTCTCTGTGCAGGCCATGTGTTGTCATTGGTCTGTAGCTGGGTCTGTACTGTGTTTCTCTTTGCAGGCCATGTGTTGTCATTGGTCTGTAGCTGGGTCTGTACTGTGTTTCTCTTTGCAGGCCATTTGTTGTCATTGGTCTGTAGCTGGGTCTGTAGAGTTGAAGTGTACAGGCCATGTGTTGTCATTGGTCTGTAGCTGGGTCTGTACTGTGTTTCTCTTTGCAGGCCATGTGTTGTCATTGGTCTGTAGCTGGGTCTGTTGAGTTGAAGTGTACAGGCCATGTGTTGTCATTGGTCTGTAGCTGGGTTTGTACTGTGTTTCTCTTTGCAGGCCATGTGTTGTCATTTGTCTGTAGCTGGGTCTGTAGAGTTGAAGTGTACAGGCCATGTGTTGTCATTGGTCTGTAGCTGGGTCTGTAGAGTTGAAGTGTACAGGCCATGTGTTGTCATTGGTCTGTAGCTGGGTCTGTACTGTGTTTCTCTTTGCAGGCCATGTGTTGTCATTGGTCTGTAGCTGGGTCTGTACTGTGTTTCTCTTTGCAGGCCATGTGTTGTCATTGGTCTGTAGCTGGGTCTGAAGTTGATGTGTACAGGCCATGTGTTGTCATTGGTCTGTAGCTGGGTCTGTACTGTGTTTCTCTTTGCAGGCCATGTGTTGTCATTGGTCTGTAGCTGGGTCTGTAGAGTTGAAGTGTACAGGCCATGTGTTGTCATTGGTCTGTAGCTGGGTCTGTAGAGTTGATGTGTACAGGCCATGTGTTGTCATTGGTCTGTAGCTGGGTCTGTACTGTGTTTCTCTTTGCAGGCCATGTGTTGTCATTGGTCTGTAGCTGGGTCTGTAGAGTTGAAGTGTACAGGACATGTGTTGTCATTGGTCTGTAGCTGGGTCTGTACTGTGTTTCTCTTTGCAGGCCATGTGTTGTCATTGGTCTGTAGCTGGGTCTGTACTGTGTTTCTCTTTGCAGGCCATGTGTTGTCATTGGTCTGTAGCTGGGTCTGTACTGTGTTTCTCTTTGCAGGCTTTGTGTTGTCATTGGTCTGTAGCTGGGTCTGTACTGTGTTTCTCTTTGCAGGCCATGTGTTGTCATTGGTCTGTAGCTGGGTCTGTAGAGTTGAGGTGTACAGGCCATGTGTTGTCATTGGTCTGTAGCTGGGTTTGTACTGTGTTTCTCTTTGCAGGCCATGTGTTGTCATTGGTCTGTAGCTGGGTCTGTAGAGTTGACGTGTACAGGCCATGTGTTGTCAGTGGTCTGTATCTGGGTCTGTACTGTGTTTCTCTTTGCAGGCCATGTGTTGTCATTGGTCTGTAGCTGGGTCTGTAGAGTTGAAGTGTACAGGCCATGTGTTGTCATTGGTCTGTAGCTGGGTCTGTACTGTGTTTCTCTTTCCAGGCCATGTGTTGTCATTGGTCTGTAGCTGGGTCTGTAGAGCTGAAGTGTACAGGCCATGTGTTGTCATTGGTCTGTAGCTGGGTCTGTAAAGTTGAAGTGTACAGGCCATGTGTTGTCATTGGTCTGTAGCTGGGTCTGTACTGTGTTTCTCTTTGCAGGCAATGTGTTGTCATTGGTCTGTAGCTGGGTCTGTACTGTGTTTCTCTTTGCAGGCCATGTGTTGTCATTGGTCTGTAGCTGGGTCTGTAGAGTTGAAGTGTACAGGCCATGTGTTGTCATTGGTCTGTAGCTGGGTCTGTAGAGTTGAAGTGTACAGGCCATGTGTTGTCATCGGTCTGTAGCTGGGTCTGTAGAGTTGAAGTGTACAGGCCATGAGTTGTCATTGGTCTGTAGCTGGGTCTGTACTGTGTTTCTCTTTGCAGGCCATGTGTTGTCATTGGTCTGTATCTTGGTCTGTAGAGTTGAAGTGTACAGGCCATGTGTTGTCATTGGTCTGTAGCTGGGTCTGTACTGTGTTTCTCTTTGCAGGCCATGTGTTGTCATTGGTCTGTAGCTGGGTCTGTACTGTGTTTCTCTTTGCAGGCCATGTGTTGTCATTGGTCTGTAGCTGGGTCTGTACTGTGTTTCTCTTCGCAGGCCATGTGTTGTCATTGGTCTGTAGCTGGGTCTGTAGAGTTGAAGTGTACAGGCCATATGTTGTCATTGGTCTGTAGCTGGGCCTGTAGAGTTGACGTGTACAGGCCATGTGTTGTCATTGGTCTGTAGCTGGGTCTGTAGAGTTGAAGTGTACAGGCCATGTGTTGTCATTGGTCCGTAGCTGGGTCTGTACTGTGTTTTTCTTTGCAGGCCATGTGTTGTCATTGGTCTGTAGCTGGGTCTGTACTGTGTTTCTCTTTGCAGGCCATGTGTTGTCATTGGTCTGTAGCTGGGTCTGTAGAGTTGAAGTGTACAGGCCATGTGTTGTCATTGGTCTGTAGCTGGGTCTGTACTGTGTTTCTCTTTGCAGGCCATGTGTTGTCATTGGTCTGTAGCTGGGTCTGTACTGTGTTTCTCTTTGCAGGCCTTGTGTTGTCATTGGTCTGTAGCTGGGTCTGTACTATGTTTCTCTTTGCAGGCCATGTGTTGTCATTGGTCTGCTGCTGGGTCTGTAGAGTTGAAGTGTACAGGCCATGTGATGTTATTGGTCTGTAGCTGGGTCTGTACTGTGTTTCTCTTTGCAGGCCATGTGTTGTCATTGGTCTGTAGCTGGGTCTGTAGAGCTGAAGTGTACAGGCCATGTGTTGTCATTGGTCTGTAGCTGGGTCTGTAGAGTTGAAGTGTACAGGCCATGTGTTGTCATTGGTCTGTAGCTGGGTCTGTACTGTGTTTCTCTTTGCAGGCCATGTGTTGTCATTGGTCTGTAGCTGGGTCTTTACTGTGTTTCTCTTTGCAGGCCATGTGTTGTCATTGGTCTGTAGCTGGGTCTGTAGAGTTGAAGTGTACAGGCCATGTGTTGTCATTGGTCTGTAGCTGGGTCTGTAGAGTTGAAGTGTACAGGCCATATGTTTTCATTGGTCTGTAGCTGGGTCTGTAGAGTTGAAGTGTACAGGCCATGTGTTGTCATTGGTCTGTAGCTGGGTATGTACTGTGTTCTCTTTGCAGGCCATATGTTGTCATTGGTTTGTAGCTGGGTCTGTAGAGTTGAAGTGTACAGGCCATGTGTTGTCATTGGTCTGTAGCTGGGTCTACTGTGTTTCTCTTTGCAGGCCATGTGTTGTCATTGGTCTGTAGCTGGGTCTGTAGAGTAGAAGTGTACAGGCCATGTGTTGTCATTGGTCTGTAGCTGGTCTGTACTGTGTTTCTCTTTGCAGGCCATGTGTTGTCATTGGTCTGTAGCTGGGTCTGTACTGTGTTTCTCTTTGCAGGCCATGTGTTGTCATTGGTCTGTAGCTGGGTCTGTACTGTGTTTCTCTTTGCAGGCCATGTGTTGTCATTGGTATGTAGCTGGGTCTGTACTGTGTTTCTCTCTGCAGGCCATGTGTTGTCATTGGTCTGTAGCTGGGTCTGTAGAGTTGAAGTGTACAGGCCATGTGTTGTCATTGGTCTGTAGCTGGGTCTGTAGAGTTGAAGTGTACAGGCCATGTGTTGTCATTGGTCTGTAGCTGGATCTGTAGAGTTGAAGTGTACAGGCCATGTGTTGTCATTGGTCTGTAGCTGGGTCTGTACTGTGTTTCTCTTTGCAGGCCATGTGTTGTCATTAGTCTGTAGCTGGGTCTGTACTGTGTTTCTCTTTGCAGGCCATGTGTTGTCATTGGTCTGTAGCTGGGTCTGTAGAGTTGAAGTGTACAGGCCATGTGTTGTCATTGGTCTGTAGCTGGGCATGTAGAGTTGACGTGTACAGGCCATGTGTTGTCATTGGTCTGTAGCTGGGTCTGTAGAGTTGAAGTGTACAGGCCATGTGTTGTTATTGGTCTGTAGCTGGGTCTGTACTGTGTTTCTCTTTGTAGGCCATAGGTTGTCATTGGTCTGTAGCTGGGTCTGTAAGGTTGAAGTGTACAGGCCATGTGTTGTCATTGGTCCGTAGCTGGGTCTGTACTGTGTTTTTCTTTGCAGGCCATGTGTTGTCATTGGTCTGTAGCTGGGTCTGTAGAGTTGAAGTGTACAGGCCATGTGTTGTCATTGGTCTGTAGCTGGGTCTGTACTGTGTTTCTCTTTGCAGGCCATGTGTTGTCATTGGTCTGTAGCTGGGTCTGTAGAGTTGAAGTGTACAGGCCATGTGTTGTCATTGGTCTGTAGCTGGGTCTGTACTGTGTTTCTCTTTGCAGGCCATGTGTTGTCATTGGTCTGTAGCTGGGTCTGTAGAGTTGAAGTGTACAGGCCATGTGTTGTCATTGGTCTGTAGCTGGGTCTGTACTGTGTTTCTCTTTGCAGGCCATGTGTTGTCATTGGTCTGTAGCTGGGTCTGTAGAGTTGAAGTGTACAGGCCATATGTTGTCATTGGTCTGTAGCTGGGTCTGTTGAGTTGAAGTGTACAGGCCATGTGTTGTCATTGGTCTGTAGCTGGGTATGTACTGTGTTTCTCTTTGCAGGCCATATGTTGTCATTGGTTTGTAGCTGGACCTGTAGAGTTGAAGTGTACAGGCCATGTGTTGTCATTGGTCTGTAGCTGGGTCTACTGTGTTTCTCTTTGCAGGCCATGTGTTGTCATTGGTCTGTAGCTGGGTCTGTAGAGTAGCAGTGTACAGGCCATGTGTTGTCATTGGTCTGTAGCTGGTCTGTACTGTGTTTCTCTTTGCAGGCCATGTGTTGTCATTGGTCTGTAGCTGGGTCTGTACTGTGTTTCTCTTTGCAGGCCATGTGTTGTCATTGGTATGTAGCTGGGTCTGTACTGTGTTTCTCTCTGCAGGCCATATGTTGTCATTGGTCTGTAGCTTGGTCTGTAGAGTTGAAGTGTACAGGCCATGTGTTGTTATTGGTCTGTAGCTGGGTCTGTAGAGTTGAAGTGTACAGGCCATGTGTTGTCATTGGTCTGTAGCTGGGTCTGTACTGTGTTTCTCTTTGCAGGCCATGTGTTGTCATTGGTCTGTAGCTGGGTCTGTAGAGCTGAAGTGTACAGGCCATGTGTTGTTATTGGTCTGTAGCTGGGTCTGTAGAGTTGAAGTGTACAGGCCATGTGTTGTCATTGGTCTGTAGCTGGGTCTGTAGAGTTGAACTGTACAGGCCATGTGTTGTCATTGGTCTGTAGCTGGGTCTGTACTGTGCTTCTCTTTGCAGGCCATGTGCTGTCATTGGTCTGTAGCTGGGTCTGTAGAGTTGAAGTGTACAGTCCATGTGTTGTCATTGGTCTGTAGCTGGGTCTGTACTGTGTTTCTCTTTGCAGGCCATGTGTTGTCATTGGTCTGTAGCTGGGTCTGTAGAGTTGAAGTGTACAGGCAATGTGTTGTCATTGGTCTGTAGCTGGGTCTGTAGAGTTGAAGTGTACAGGCCATGTGTTGTCATTGGTCTGTAGCTGGGTCTGTACTGTGTTTCTCTTTGCAGGCCATGTGTTGTCATTGGTCTGTAGCTGGGTCTGTAGAGTTGAAGTGTACAGGCCATGTGTTGTCATTGGTCTGTAGCTGAGTCTGTAGAGTTGAAGTGTACAGGCCATGTGTTGTCATTGGTTTGTAGCTGGGTCTGTATTGTGTTTCTCTTTGCAGGCCATGTATTGTCATTGGTCTGTAGCTGGGTCTGTAGAGTTGAAGTGTACAGGCCATGTGTTGTCATTGGTCTGTAGCTGGGTCTGTACTGTGTTTCTCTTTGCAGGCCATGTGTTGTCATTGGTCTGTAGGCAGGTCTGTAGAGTTGAAGTGTACAGGCCATGTGTTGTCATTGGTCTGTAGCTGGGTCTGTACTGTGTTTCTCTTTGCAGGCCATGTGTTGTCATTAGTCTGTAGATGGGTCTGTACTGTGTTTCTCTTTGCAGGCCATGTGTTGTCATTGGTCTGTAGCTGGGTCTGTAGAGTTGAAGTGTACAGGCCATGTGTTGTCATTGGTCTGTAGCTGGGCATGTAGAGTTGACGTGTACAGGCCATGTGTTGTCATTGGTCTGTAGCTGGGTCTGTAGAGTTGAAGTGTACAGGCCATGTGTTGTTATTGGTCTGTAGCTGGGTCTGTACTGTGTTTCTCTTTGTAGGCCATAGGTTGTCATTGGTCTGTAGCTGGGTCTGTAAGGTTGAAGTGTACAGGCCATGTGTTGTCATTGGTCCGTAGCTGGGTCTGTACTGTGTTTTTCTTTGCAGGCCATGTGTTGTCATTGGTCTGTAGCTGGGTCTGTAGAGTTGAAGTGTGCAGGCCATGTGTTGTCATTGGTCTGTAGCTGGGTCTGTATTGTGTTTCTCTTTGCAGGCCATGTGTTGTCATTGGTCTGTAGCTGGGTCTGTAGAGTTGAAGTGTACAGGCCATGTGTTGTCATTGGTCTGTAGCTGGGTCTGTAGAGTTGAAGTGTACAGGCCATGTGTTGTCATTGGTCTGTAGCTGGGTCTGTACTGTGTTTCTCTTTGCAGGCCATGTGTTGTCATTGGTCTGTAGCTGGGTCTGTAGAGTTGAAGTGTACAGGCCATGTGTTGTCATTGGTCTGTAGCTGAGTCTGTAGAGTTGAAGTGTACAGGCCATGTGTTGTCATTGGTTTGTAGCTGGGTCTGTACTGTGTTTCTCTTTGCAGGCCATGTGTTGCCATTGGTCTGTAGCTGGGTCTGTACTGTGTTTCTCTGTGCAGGCCATGTGTTGTCATTGGTCTGTAGCTGGGTCTGTACTGTGTTTCTCTTTGCAGGCCATGTGTTGTCATTGGTCTGTAGCTGGGTCTGTACTGTGTTTCTCTTTGCAGGCCATTTGTTGTCATTGGTCTGTAGCTGGGTCTGTAGAGTTGAAGTGTACAGGCCATGTGTTGTCATTGGTCTGTAGCTGGGTCTGTACTGTGTTTCTCTTTGCAGGCCATGTGTTGTCATTGGTCTGTAGCTGGGTCTGTTGAGTTGAAGTGTACAGGCCATGTGTTGTCATTGGTCTGTAGCTGGGTTTGTACTGTGTTTCTCTTTGCAGGCCATGTGTTGTCATTTGTCTGTAGCTGGGTCTGTAGAGTTGAAGTGTACAGGCCATGTGTTGTCATTGGTCTGTAGCTGGGTCTGTAGAGTTGAAGTGTACAGGCCATGTGTTGTCATTGGTCTGTAGCTGGGTCTGTACTGTGTTTCTCTTTGCAGGCCATGTGTTGTCATTGGTCTGTAGCTGGGTCTGTACTGTGTTTCTCTTTGCAGGCCATGTGTTGTCATTGGTCTGTAGCTGGGTCTGAAGTTGATGTGTACAGGCCATGTGTTGTCATTGGTCTGTAGCTGGGTCTGTACTGTGTTTCTCTTTGCAGGCCATGTGTTGTCATTGGTCTGTAGCTGGGTCTGTAGAGTTGAAGTGTACAGGCCATGTGTTGTCATTGGTCTGTAGCTGGGTCTGTAGAGTTGATGTGTACAGGCCATGTGTTGTCATTGGTCTGTAGCTGGGTCTGTACTGTGTTTCTCTTTGCAGGCCATGTGTTGTCATTGGTCTGTAGCTGGGTCTGTAGAGTTGAAGTGTACAGGACATGTGTTGTCATTGGTCTGTAGCTGGGTCTGTACTGTGTTTCTCTTTGCAGGCCATGTGTTGTCATTGGTCTGTAGCTGGGTCTGTACTGTGTTTCTCTTTGCAGGCCATGTGTTGTCATTGGTCTGTACTGTGTTTCTCTTTGCAGGCTTTGTGTTGTCATTGGTCTGTAGCTGGGTCTGTACTGTGTTTCTCTTTGCAGGCCATGTGTTGTCATTGGTCTGTAGCTGGGTCTGTAGAGTTGAAGTGTACAGGCCATGTGTTGTCATTGGTCTGTAGCTGGGTCTGTACTGTGTTTCTCTTTGCAGGCCATGTGTTGTCATTGGTCTGTAGCTGGGTCTGTAGAGTTGACGTGTACAGGTCATGTGTTGTCAGTGGTCTGTATCTGGGTCTGTACTGTGTTTCTCTTTGCAGGCCATGTGTTGTCATTGGTCTGTAGCTGGGTCTGTAGAGTTGAAGTGTACAGGCCATGTGTTGTAATTGGTCTGTAGCTGGGTCTGTACTGTGTTTCTCTTTCCAGGCCATGTGTTGTCATTGGTCTGTAGCTGGGTCTGTAGAGCTGAAGTGTACAGGCCATGTGTTGTCATTGGTCTGTAGCTGGGTCTGTAAAGTTGAAGTGTACAGGCCATGTGTTGTCATTGGTCTGTAGCTGGGTCTGTACTGTGTTTCTCTTTGCAGGCAATGTGTTGTCATTGATCTGTAGCTGGGTCTGTACTGTGTTTCTCTTTGCAGGCCATGTGTTGTCATTGGTCTGTAGCTGGGTCTGTAGAGTTGAAGTGTACAGGCCATGTGTTGTCATTGGTCTGTAGCTGGGTCTGTAGAGTTGAAGTGTACAGGCCATGTGTTGTCATCGGTCTGTAGCTGGGTCTGTAGAGTTGAAGTGTACAGGCCATGAGTTGTCATTGGTCTGTAGCTGGGTCTGTACTGTGTTTCTCTTTGCAGGCCATGTGTTGTCATTGGTCTGTATCTTGGTCTGTAGAGTTGAAGTGTACAGGCCATGTGTTGTCATTGGTCTGTAGCTGGGTCTGTACTGTGTTTCTCTTTGCAGGCCATGTGTTGTCATTGGTCTGTAGCTGGGTCTGTACTGTGTTTCTCTTTGCAGGCCATGTGTTGTCATTGGTCTGTAGCTGGGTCTGTACTGTGTTTCTCTTCGCAGGCCATGTGTTGTCATTGGTCTGTAGCTGGGTCTGTAGAGTTGAAGTGTACAGGCCATATGTTGTCATTGGTCTGTAGCTGGGCCTGTAGAGTTGACGTGTACAGGCCATGTGTTGTCATTGGTCTGTAGCTGGGTCTGTAGAGTTGAAGTGTACAGGCCATGTGTTGTCATTGGTCTGTAGCTGGGTCTGTACTGTGTTTCTCTTTGTAGGCCATAGGTTGTCATTGGTCTGTAGCTGGGTCTGTAGAGTTGAAGTGTACAGGCCATGTGTTGTCATTGGTCTGTAGCTGGGTCTGTACTGTGTTTTTCTTTGCAGGCCATGTGTTGTCATTGGTCTGTAGCTGGGTCTGTAGAGTTGAAGTGTACAGGCCATGTGTTGTCATTGGTCTGTAGCTGGGTCTGTACTGTGTTTTTCTTTGCAGGCCATGTGTTGTCATTGGTCTGTAGCTGGGTCTGTAGAGTTGAAGTGTACAGGCCATGTGTTGTCATTGGTCTGTAGCTGGGTCTGTACTGTGTTTCTCTTTGCAGGCCATGTGTTGTCATTGGTCTGTAGCTGGGTCTGTAGAGTTGAAGTGTACAGGCCATGTGTTGTCATTGGTCTGTAGTTGGGTCTGTACTGTGTTTCTCTTTGCAGGCCATGTGTTGTCATTGGTCTGTAGCTGGGTCTGTACTGTGTTTCTCTTTGCAGGCCTTGTGTTGTCATTGGTCTGTAGCTGGGTCTGTACTATGTTTCTCTTTGCAGGCCATGTGTTGTCATTGGTCTGCTGCTGGGTCTGTAGAGTTGAAGTGTACAGGCCATGTGATGTTATTGGTCTGTAGCTGGGTCTGTACTGTGTTTCTCTTTGCAGGCCATGTGTTGTCATTGGTCTGTAGCTGGGTCTGTAGAGCTGAAGTGTACAGGCCATGTGTTGTCATTGGTCTGTAGCTGGGTCTGTAGAGTTGAAGTGTACAGGCCATGTGTTGTCATTGGTCTGTAGCTGGGTCTGTACTGTGTTTCTCTTTGCAGGCCATGTGTTGTCATTGGTCTGTAGCTGGGTCTTTACTGTGTTTCTCTTTGCAGGCCATGTGTTGTCATTGGTCTGTAGCTGGGTCTGTAGAGTTGAAGTGTACAGGCCATGTGTTGTCATTGGTCTGTAGCTGGGTCTGTAGAGTTGAAGTGTACAGGCCATATGTTTTCATTGGTCTGTAGCTGGGTCTGTAGAGTTGAAGTGTACAGGCCATGTGTTGTCATTGGTCTGTAGCTGGGTATGTACTGTGTTCTCTTTGCAGGCCATATGTTGTCATTGGTTTGTAGCTGGGTCTGTAGAGTTGAAGTGTACAGGCCATGTGTTGTCATTGGTCTGTAGCTGGGTCTACTGTGTTTCTCTTTGCAGGCCATGTGTTGTCATTGGTCTGTAGCTGGGTCTGTAGAGTAGAAGTGTACAGGCCATGTGTTGTCATTGGTCTGTAGCTGGTCTGTACTGTGTTTCTCTTTGCAGGCCATGTGTTGTCATTGGTCTGTAGCTGGGTCTGTACTGTGTTTCTCTTTGCAGGCCATGTGTTGTCATTGGTCTGTAGCTGGGTCTGTACTGTGTTTCTTTTTGCAGGCCATGTGTTGTCATTGGTATGTAGCTGGGTCTGTACTGTGTTTCTCTCTGCAGGCCATGTGTTGTCATTGGTCTGTAGCTGGGTCTGTAGAGTTGAAGTGTACAGGCCATGTGTTGTCATTGGTCTGTAGCTGGATCTGTAGAGTTGAAGTGTACAGGCCATGTGTTGTCATTGGTCTGTAGCTGGGTCTGTACTGTGTTTCTCTTTGCAGGCCATGTGTTGTCATTAGTCTGTAGCTGGGTCTGTACTGTGTTTCTCTTTGCAGGCCATGTGTTGTCATTGGTCTGTAGCTGGGTCTGTAGAGTTGAAGTGTACAGGCCATGTGTTGTCATTGGTCTGTAGCTGGGCATGTAGAGTTGACGTGTACAGGCCATGTGTTGTCATTGGTCTGTAGCTGGGTCTGTAGAGTTGAAGTGTACAGGCCATGTGTTGTTATTGGTCTGTAGCTGGGTCTGTACTGTGTTTCTCTTTGTAGGCCATAGGTTGTCATTGGTCTGTAGCTGGGTCTGTAAGGTTGAAGTGTACAGGCCATGTGTTGTCATTGGTCCGTAGCTGGGTCTGTACTGTGTTTTTCTTTGCAGGCCATGTGTTGTCATTGGTCTGTAGCTGGGTCTGTAGAGTTGAAGTGTACAGGCCATGTGTTGTCATTGGTCTGTAGCTGGGTCTGTACTGTGTTTCTCTTTGCAGGCCATGTGTTGTCATTGGTCTGTAGCTGGGTCTGTAGAGTTGAAGTGTACAGGCCATGTGTTGTCATTGGTCTGTAGCTGGGTCTGTACTGTGTTTCTCTTTGCAGGCCATGTGTTGTCATTGGTCTGTAGCTGGGTCTGTAGAGTTGAAGTGTACAGGCCATGTGTTGTCATTGGTCTGTAGCTGGGTCTGTACTGTGTTTCTCTTTGCAGGCCATGTGTTGTCATTGGTCTGTAGCTGGGTCTGTAGAGTTGAAGTGTACAGGCCATATGTTGTCATTGGTCTGTAGCTGGGTCTGTAGAGTTGAAGTGTACAGGCCATGTGTTGTCATTGGTCTGTAGCTGGGTATGTACTGTGTTTCTCTTTGCAGGCCATATGTTGTCATTGGTTTGTAGCTGGACCTGTAGAGTTGAAGTGTACAGGCCATGTGTTGTCATTGGTCTGTAGCTGGGTCTACTGTGTTTCTCTTTGCAGGCCATGTGTTGTCATTGGTCTGTAGCTGGGTCTGTAGAGTAGCAGTGTACAGGCCATGTGTTGTCATTGGTCTGTAGCTGGTCTGTACTGTGTTTCTCTTTGCAGGCCATGTGTTGTCATTGGTCTGTAGCTGGGTCTGTACTGTGTTTCTCTTTGCAGGCCATGTGTTGTCATTGGTATGTAGCTGGGTCTGTACTGTGTTTCTCTCTGCAGGCCATATGTTGTCATTGGTCTGTAGCTTGGTCTGTAGAGTTGAAGTGTACAGGCCATGTGTTGTCATTGATCTGTAGCTGGGTCTGTAGAGTTGAGGTGTACAGGCCATGTGTTGTCATTGGTCTGTAGCTGGGTCTGTACTGTGTTTCTCTTTGCAGGCCATGTGTTGTCATTGGTCTGTAGCTGGGTCTGTAGAGCTGAAGTGTACAGGCCATGTGTTGTTATTGGTCTGTAGCTGGGTCTGTAGAGTTGAAGTGTACAGGCCATTAGTTGTCATTGGTTTGTAGCTGGGTCTGTATTGTGTTTCTCTTTGCAGGCCATGTATTGTCATTGGTCTGTAGCTGGGTCTGTAGAGTTGAAGTGTACAGGCCATGTGTTGTCATTGGTCTGTAGCTGGGTCTGTACTGTGTTTCTCTTTGCAGGCCATGTGTTGTCATTGGTCTGTAGGCAGGTCTGTAGAGTTGAAGTGTACAGGCCATGTGTTGTCATTGGTCTGTAGCTGGGTCTGTACTGTGTTTCTCTTTGCAGGCCATGTGTTGTCATTAGTCTGTAGCTGGGTCTGTACTGTGTTTCTCTTTGCAGGCCATGTGTTGTCATTGGTCTGTAGCTGGGTCTGTAGAGTTGAAGTGTACAGGCCATGTGTTGTCATTGGTCTGTAGCTGGGCATGTAGAGTTGAAGTGTACAGGCCATGTGTTGTCATTGGTCTGAAGCTGGGTCTGTAGAGTTGAACTGTACAGGCCATGTGTTGTCATTGGTCTGTAGCTGGGTCTGTACTGTGCTTCTCTTTGCAGGCCATGTGCTGTCATTGGTCTGTAGCTGGGTCTGTAGAGTTGAAGTGTACAGGCCATGTGTTGTCATTGGTCTGTAGCTGGGTCTGTACTGTGTTTCTCTTTGCAGGCCATGTGTTGTCATTGGTCTGTAGCTGGGTCTGTAGAGTTGCAGTGTACAGGCAATGTGTTGTCATTGGTCTGTAGCTGGGTCTGTAGAGTTGAAGTGTACAGGCCATGTGTTGTCATTGGTCTGTAGCTGGGTCTGTACTGTGTTTCTCTTTGCAGGCCATGTGTTGTCATTGGTCTGTAGCTGGGTCTGTAGAGTTGAAGTGTACAGGCCATGTGTTGTCATTGGTCTGTAGCTGAGTCTGTAGAGTTGAAGTGTACAGGCCATGTGTTGTCATTGGTTTGTAGCTGGGTCTGTACTGTGTTTATCTTTGCAGGCCATGTATTGTCATTGGTCTGTAGCTGGGTCTGTAGAGTTGAAGTGTACAGGCCATGTGTTGTCATTGGTCTGTAGCTGGGACTGTACTGTGTTTCTCTTTGCAGGCCATGAGTTGTCATTGGTCTGTAGCTGGGTCTGTACTGGGTTTCTCTTTGCAGGCCATGTGTTGTCATTGGTCTGTAGCTGGGTCTGTAGATTTGAAGTGTACAGGCCATGTGTTGTCATTGGTCTGTAGCTGGGTTTGTAGAGTTGAAGTATACAGGCCATGTGTTGTCATTGGTCTGTAGCTTGGTCTGTAATGTGTTTCGCTTTGCAGGCCATGTGTTGTCATTGGTCTGTAGCTGGGTCTGTACTGTGTTTCTCTTTGCAGGCCATGTGTTGTCATTGGTCTGTAGCTGGGTCTGTACTGTGTTTCTCTTTGCAGGCCATGTGTTGTCATTGGTCTGTAGCTGGGTCTGTAGAGTTGAAGTGTACAGGCCATGTGTTGTCATTGGTCTGTAGCTGGGTCTGTACTGTGTTTTTCTTTGCAGGCCTTGTGTTGTCATTGGTCTGTAGCTGGATCTGTAGAGTTGAAGTGTACAGGCCATGTGTTGTCATTGGTCTGTAGCTGGGTCTGTACTGTGTTTCTCTTTGCAGGCCATGTGTTGTCATTGGTCTGTAGCTGGGTCTGTAGAGTTGAAGTGTACAGGCCATGTGTTGTCATTGGTCTGTAGCTGGGTCTGTACTGTGTTTCTCTTTGCAGGCCATGTGTTGTCATTGGTCTGTAGCTGGGTCTGTACTGTGCTTCTCTTTGCAGGCCATGTGCTGTCATTGGTCTGTAGCTGGGTCTGTAGAGTTGAAGTGTACAGGCCATGTGTTGTCATTGGTCTGTAGCTGGGTCTGTACTGTGTTTCTCTTTGCAGGCCATGTGTTGTCATTGGTCTGTAGCTGGGTCTGTAGAGTTGAAGTGTACAGGCCATGTGTTGTCATTGGTCTGTAGCTGGGTCTGTACTGTGTTTCTCTTTGCAGGCCATGTGTTGTCATTGGTCTGTAGCTGGGTCTGTAGAGTTGAAGTGTACAGGCCATGTGTGGTCATTGGTCTGTAGCTGAGTCTGTAGAGTTGAAGTGTACAGCCCATTTGTTGTCATTGGTCTGTAGCTGGGTCAGTACTGTGTTTCTCTTTGCAGGCCATGTATTGTCATTGGTCTGTAGCTGGGTCTGTAGAGTTGAAGTGTACAGGCCATGTGTTGTCATTGGTCTGTAGCTGGGTCTGTACTGTGTTTCTCTTTGCAGGCCATGTGTTGTCATTGGTCTGTAGCTGGGTCTGTACTGGGTTTCTCTTTGCAGGCCATGTGTTGTCATTGGTCTGTAGCTGGGTCTGTAGATTTGAAGTGTACAGGCCATGTGTTGTCATTGGTCTGTAGCTGGGTCTGTAGAGTTGAAGTATACAGGCCATGTGTTGTCATTGGTCTGTAGCTTGGTCTGTAATGTGTTTCGCTTTGCAGGCCATGTGTTGTCATTGGTCTGTAGCTGGGTCTGTACTGTGTTTCTCTTTGCAGGCCATGTGTTGTCATTGGTCTGTAGCTGGGTCTGTACTGTGTTTCTCTTTGCAGGCCATGTGTTGTCATTGGTCTGTAGCTGGGTCTGTACTGTGTTTTTCTTTGCAAGTCTTGTGTTGTCATTGGTCTGTAGCTGGATCTGTAGAGTTGAAGTGTACAGGCCATGTGTTGTCATTGGTCTGTAGCTGGGTCTGTACTGTGTTTCTCTTTGCAGGCCATGTGTTGTCATTGGTCTGTAGCTGGGTCTGTAGAGTTAAAGTGTACAGGCCATGTGTTGTCATTGGTCTGTAGCTGGGTCTGTACTGTGTTTCTCTTTGCAGGCCATGTGTTGTCATTGGTCTGTAGCTGGGTCTGTACTGTGTTTCTCTTTGCAGGCCATGTGTTGTCATTGGTCTGTAGCTGGGTCTGTAGAGTTGAAGTGTACAGGCCATGTGTTGTCATTGGTCTGTAGCTGGGTCTGTACTGTGTTTCTCTTTGCAGGCCATGTGTTGTCATTGGTCTGTAGCTGGGTCTGCAGAGTTGAAGTGTACAGGCCATATGTTGTCATTGGTCTGTAGCTGGGTCTGTAGAGTTGAAGTGTACAGGCCATGTGTTGTCATTGGTCTGTAGCTGGGTCTGTACTGTGTTTCTCTTTGCAGGCCATATGTTGTCATTGGTGTGTAGCTGGGTCTGTAGAGTTGAAGTGTACAGGCCATGTGTTGTCATTGGTCTGTAGCTGGGTCTACTGTGTTTCTCTTTGCAGGCCATGTGTTGTCATTGGTCTGTAGCTGGATCTGTAGAGTTGAAGTGTACAGGCCATGTGTTGTCATTGGTCTGTAGCTGGGTCTGTACTGTGTTTCTCTTTGCAGGCCATGTGTTGTCATTGGTCTGTAGCTGGGTCTGTAGAGTTGAAGTGAACAGGCCATGTGTTGTCATTGGTCTGTAGCTGGGCCTGTACTGTGTTTCTCTTTGCAGGCCATGTGTTGTCATTGGTCTGTAGCTGGGTCTGTACTGTGTTTCTCTTTGCAGGCCATGTGTTGTCATTGGTCTGTAGCTGGGTCTGTACTGTGTTTCTCTTTGCAAGCCATGTGTTGTCATTGGTCTGTAGCTGGGTCTGTACTGTGTTTCTCTTTGCAGGCCATGTGTTGTCATTGGTCTGTAGCTGGGTCTGTAGAGTTGAAGTGTACAGGCCATGTGTTGTCATTGGTCTGTAGCTGGGTCTGTACTGTGTTTCTCTTTGCAGGCCATGTGTTGTCATTGGTCTGTAGCTGGGTCTGTAGAGTTGAAGTGTACAGGCCATGTGTTGTCATTGGTCTGTAGCTGGATCTGTACTGTGTTTCTGTTTGCAGGCCATGTGTTGTCATTGGTCTGTAGCTGGGTCTGTACTGTGTTTCTGTTTGCAGGCCATGTGTTGTCATTGGTCTGTAGCTGGGTCTGTACTGTGTTTCTGTTTGCAGGCCATGTGTTGTCATTTGTCTGTAGCTGGGTCTGTAGAGTTGAAGTGTACAGGCCATGTGTTGTCATTGGTCTGTAGCTGGGTCCTTACTGTGTTTCTGTTTGCAGGCCATGTGTTGTCATTGGTCTGTAGCTGGGTCTGTACTGTGTTTCTCTTTGCAGGCCATGTATTGTCATTGGTCTGTAGCTGGGTCTGTAGAGTTGAAGTGTACAGGCCATGTGTTGTCATTGGTCTGTAGCTGGGTCTGTACTGTGTTTCTCTTTGCAGGCCATGTGTTGTCATTGGTCTGTAGCTGGGTCTGTACTGGGTTTCTCTTTGCAGGCCATGTGTTGTCATTGGTCTGTAGCTGGGTCTGTAGATTTGAAGTGTACAGGCCATGTGTTGTCATTGGTCTGTAGCTGGGTCTGTAGAGTTGAAGTATACAGGCCATGTGTTGTCATTGGTCTGTAGCTTGGTCTGTAATGTGTTTCGCTTTGCAGGCCATGTGTTGTCATTGGTCTGTAGCTGGGTCTGTACTGTGTTTCTCTTTGCAGGCCATGTGTTGTCATTGGTCTGTAGCTGGGTCTGTACTGTGTTTCTCTTTGCAGGCCATGTGTTGTCATTGGTCTGTAGCTGGGTCTGTAGAGTTGAAGTGTACAGGCCATGTGTTGTCATTGGTCTGTAGCTGGGTCTGTACTGTGTTTTTCTTTGCAGGCTTCTTGTTGTCATTGGTCTGTAGCTGGATCTGTAGAGTTGAAGTGTACAGGCCATGTGCTGTCATTGGTCTGTAGCTGGGTCTGTACTGTGTTTCTCTTTGCAGGCCATGTGTTGTCATTGGTCTGTAGCTGGGTCTGTACTGTGCTTCTCTTTGCAGGCCATGTGCTGTCATTGGTCTGTAGCTGGGTCTGTAGAGTTGAAGTGTACAGGCCATGTGTTGTCATTGGTCTGTAGCTGGGTCTGTACTGTGTTTCTCTTTGCAGGCCATGTGTTGTCATTGGTCTGTAGCTGGGTCTGTAGAGTTGAAGTGTACAGGCCATGTGTTGTCATTGGTCTGTAGCTGAGTCTGTAGAGTTGAAGTGTACAGGCCATGTGTTGTCATTGGTCTGTAGCTGGGTCTGTACTGTGTTTCTCTTTGCAGGCCATGTATTGTCATTGGTCTGTAGCTGGGTCTGTAGAGTTGAAGTGTACAGGCCATGTGTTGTCATTGGTCTGTAGCTGGGTCTGTACTGTGTTTCTCTTTGCAGGCCATGTGTTGTCATTGGTCTGTAGCTGGGTCTGTACTGGGTTTCTCTTTGCAGGCCATGTGTTGTCATTGGTCTGTAGCTGGGTCTGTAGATTTGAAGTGTACAGGCCATGTGTTGTCATTGGTCTGTAGCTGGGTCTGTAGAGTTAAAGTATACAGGCCATGTGTTGTCGTTGGTCTGTAGCTTGGTCTGTAATGTGTTTCGCTTTGCAGGCCATGTGTTGTCATTGTTCTGTAGCTGGGTCTGTACTGTGTTTCTCTTTGCAGGCCATGTGTTGTCATTGGTCTGTAGCTGGGTCCTTACTGTGTTTCTCTTTGCAGACCATGTGTTGTCATTGGTCTGTAGCTGGGTCTGTAGAGTTGAAGTGTACAGGCCATGTGTTGTCATTGGTCTGTAGCTGGGTCTGTACTGTGTTTTTCTTTGCAGGCCTTGTGTTGTCATTGGTCTGTAGCTGGATCTGTAGAGTTGAAGTGTACAGGCCATGTGTTGTCATTGGTCTGTAGCTGGGTCTGTACTGTGTTTCTCTTTGCAGGCAATGTGTTGTAATTGGTCTGTAGCTGGGTCTGTAGAGTTGAAGTGTACAGGCCATGTGTTGTCATTGGTCTGTAGCTGGGTCTGTACTGTGTTTCTCTTTGCAGGCCATGTGTTGTCATTGGTCTGTAGCTGGGTCTGTACTGTGTTTCTCTTTGCAGGCCATGTGTTGTCATTGGTCTGTAGCTGGGTCTGTAGAGTTGAAGTGTACAGGCCATGTGTTGTCATTGGTCTGTAGCTGGTCTGTACTGTGTTTCTCTTTGCAGGCCATGTGTTGTCATTGGTCTGTAGCTGGGTCTGTACTGTGTTTCTCTTTGCAGGCCATGTGTTGTCATTGATCTGTAGCTGGGTCTGTACTGTGTTTCTCTTTGCAGGCCATGTGTTGTCATTGGTATGTAGCTGGGTCTGTACTGTGTTTCTCTCTGCAGGCCATGTGTTGTCATTGGTCTGTAGCTGGGTCTGTAGAGTTGAAGTGTACAGGCCATGTGTTGTCATTGGTCTGTAGATGGGTCTGTAGAGTTGAAGTGTACAGACCACGTGTTGTCATTGGTCTGTAGCTGGATCTGTAGAGTTGAAGTGTACAGGCCATGTGTTGTCATTGGTCTGTAGCTGGGTCTGTACTGTGTTTCTCTTTGCAGGCCATGTGTTGTCATTGGTCTGTAGCTGGGTCTGTAGAGTTGAAGTGTACAGGCCATGTGTTGTCATTGGTCTGTAGCTGGGCCTGTACTGTGTTTCTCTTTGCAGGCCATGTGTTGTCATTGGTCTGTAGCTGGGTCTGTACTGTGTTTCTCTTTGCAGGCCATGTGTTGTCATTGGTCTGTAGCTGGGTCTGTACTGTGTTTCTCTTTGCAAGCCATGTGTTGTCATTGGTCTGTAGCTGGGTCTGTACTGTGTTTCTCTTTGCAGGCCATGTGTTGTCATTGGTATGTAGCTGGGTCTGTAGAGTTGAAGTGTACAGGCCATGTGTTGTCATTGGTCTGTAGCTGGGTCTGTACTGTGTTTCTCTTTGCAGGCCATGTGTTGTCATTGGTCTGTAGCTGGGTCTGTAGAGTTGAAGTGTACAGGCCATGTGTTGTCATTGGTCTGTAGCTGGGTCTGTAGAGTTGAAGTGTACAGGCCATGTGTTGTCATTGGTCTGTAGCTGGATCTGTAGAGTTGAAGTGTACAGGCCATGTGTTGTCATTGGTCTGTAGCTGGGTCTGTACTGTGTTTCTCTTTGCAGGCAATGTGTTGTCATTGGTCTGTAGCTGGGTCTGTACTGTGTTTCTCTTTGCAGGCCATGTGTTGTCATTGGTCTGTAGCTGGGTCTGCAGAGTTGAAGTGTACAGGCCATATGTTGTCATTGGTCTGTAGCTGGGTCTGTAGAGTTGAAGTGTACAGGCCATGTGTTGTCATTGGTCTGTAGCTGGGTCTGTACTGTGTTTCTCTTTGCAGGCCATATGTTGTCATTGGTGTGTAGCTGGGTCTGTAGAGTTGAAGTGTACAGGCCATGTGTTGTCATTGGTCTGTAGCTGGGTCTACTGTGTTTCTCTTTGCAGGCCATGTGTTGTCATTGGTCTGTAGCTGGATCTGTAGAGTTGAAGTGTACAGGCCATGTGTTGTCATTGGTCTGTAGCTGGGTCTGTACTGTGTTTCTCTTTGCAGGCCATGTGTTGTCATTGGTCTGTAGCTGGGTCTGTAGAGTTGAAGTGAACAGGCCATGTGTTGTCATTGGTCTGTAGCTGGGCCTGTACTGTGTTTCTCTTTGCAGGCCATGTGTTGTCATTGGTCTGTAGCTGGGTCTGTACTGTGTTTCTCTTTGCAGGCCATGTGTTGTCATTGGTCTGTAGCTGGGTCTGTACTGTGTTTCTCTTTGCAAGCCATGTGTTGTCATTGGTCTGTAGCTGGGTCTGTACTGTGTTTCTCTTTGCAGGCCATGTGTTGTCATTGGTCTGTAGCTGGGTCTGTAGAGTTGAAGTGTACAGGCCATGTGTTGTCATTGGTCTGTAGCTGGGTCTGTACTGTGTTTCTCTTTGCAGGCCATGTGTTGTCATTGGTCTGTAGCTGGATCTGTAGAGTTGAAGTGTACAGGCCATGTGTTTTCATTGGTCTGTAGCTGGATCTGTACTGTGTTTCTGTTTGCAGGCCATGTGTTGTCATTGGTCTGTAGCTGGGTCTGTACTGTGTTTCTGTTTGCAGGCCATGTGTTGTCATTGGTCTGTAGCTGGGACTGTACTGTGTTTCTGTTTGCAGGCCATGTGTTGTCATTTGTCTGTAGCTGGGTCTGTAGAGTTGAAGTGTACAGGCCATGTGTTGTCATTGGTCTGTAGCTGGGTCTGTACTGTGTTTCTGTTTGCAGGCCATGTGTTGTCATCGGTCTGTAGCTGGGTCTGTACTGTGTTTCTGTTTGGAGGCCATGTATTGTCATTGGTCTGTAGCTGGGTCTGTAGAGTTGGAGTGTACAGGTCATGTGTTGTCATTGGTCTGTAGCTGGGTCTGTACTGTGTTTCTCTTTGCAGGCCATGTGTTGTCATTGGTATGTAGCTGGGTCTGTACTGTGTTTCTCTTTGCAGGCCATGTGTTGTCATTGGTCTGTAGCTGGGTCTGTAGAGTTGAAGTGTACAGGCCATGTGTTGTCATTGGTCTGTAGCTGGGTCTGTACTTTGTTTCTCTTTGCAGGCCATGTATTGTCATTGGTCTGTAGCTGGGTCTGTAGAGTTGAAGTGTACAGGCCATGTGTTGTCATTGGTCTGTAGCTGGGTCTGTACTGTGTTTCTCTTTGCAGGCCATGTGTTGTCATTGGTCTGTAGCTGGGTCTGTACTGGGTTTCTCTTTGCAGGCCATGTGTTGTCATTGGTCTGTAGCTGGGTCTGTAGATTTGAAGTGTACAGGCCATGTGTTGTCATTGGTCTGTAGCTGGGTCTGTAGAGTTGAAGTATACAGGCCATGTGTTGTCATTGGTCTGTAGCTTGGTCTGTAATGTGTTTCGCTTTGCAGGCCATGTGTTGTCATTGGTCTGTAGCTGGGTCTGTACTGTGTTTCTCTTTGCAGGCCATGTGTTGTCATTGGTCTGTAGCTGGGTCTGTACTGTGTTTCTCTTTGCAGGCCATGTGTTGTCATTGGTCTGTAGCTGGGTCTGTAGAGTTGAAGTGTACAGGCCATGTGTTGTCATTGGTCTGTAGCTGGGTCTGTACTGTGTTTTTCTTTGCAGGCTTCTTGTTGTCATTGGTCTGTAGCTGGATCTGTAGAGTTGAAGTGTACAGGCCATGTGTTGTCATTGGTCTGTAGCTGGGTCTGTACTGTGTTTCTCTTTGCAGGCCATGTGTTGTCATTGGTCTGTAGCTGGGTCTGTACTGTGCTTCTCTTTGCAGGCCATGTGCTGTCATTGGTCTGTAGCTGGGTCTGTAGAGTTGAAGTGTACAGGCCATGTGTTGTCATTGGTCTGTAGCTGGGTCTGTACTGTGTTTCTCTTTGCAGGCCATGTGTTGTCATTGGTCTGTAGCTGGGTCTGTAGAGTTGAAGTGTACAGGCCATGTGTTGTCATTGGTCTGTAGCTGAGTCTGTAGAGTTGAAGTGTACAGGCCATGTGTTGTCATTGGTCTGTAGCTGGGTCTGTACTGTGTTTCTCTTTGCAGGCCATGTATTGTCATTGGTCTGTAGCTGGGTCTGTACTGTGTTTCTCTTTGCAGGCCATATGTTGTCATTGGTTTGTAGCTGGGTCTGTAGAGTTGAAGTGTACAGGCCATGTGTTGTCCTTGGTCTGTAGCTGGGTCTACTGTGTTTCTCTTTGCAGGCCATGTGTTGTCATTGGTCTGTAGATTAGAAGTGTACAGGCCATGTGTTGTCATTGGTCTGTAGCTGGTCTGTACTGTGTTTCTCTTTGCAGGCCATGTGTTGTCATTGGTCTGTAGCTGGGTCTGTACTGTGTTTCTCTTTGCAGGCCATGTGTTGTCATTGATCTGTAGCTGGGTCTGTACTGTGTTTCTCTTTGCAGGCCATGTGTTGTCATTGGTATGTAGCTGGGTCTGTACTGTGTTTCTCTTTGCAGGCCATGTGTTGTCATTGGTCTGTAGCTGGGTCTGTAGAGTTGAAGTGTACAGGCCATGTGTTGTCATTGGTCTGTAGATGGGTCTGTAGAGTTGAAGTGTACAGACCACGTGTTGTCATTGGTCTGTAGCTGGATCTGTAGAGTTGAAGTGTACAGGCCATGTGTTGTCATTGGTCTGTAGCTGGGTCTGTACTGTGTTTCTCTTTGCAGGCCATGTGTTGTCATTGGTCTGTAGCTGGGTCTGTAGAGTTGAAGTGTACAGGCCATGTGTTGTCATTGGTCTGTAGCTGGGCCTGTACTGTGTTTCTCTTTGCAGGCCATGTGTTGTCATTGGTCTGTAGCTGGGTCTGTACTGTGTTTCTCTTTGCAGGCCATGTGTTGTCATTGGTCTGTAGCTGGGTCTGTACTGTGTTTCTCTTTGCAAGCCATGTGTTGTCATTGGTCTGTAGCTGGGTCTGTACTGTGTTTCTCTTTGCAGGCCATGTGTTGTCATTGGTATGTAGCTGTGTCTGTAGAGTTGAAGTGTACAGGCCATGTGTTGTCATTGGTCTGTAGCTGGGTCTGTACTGTGTTTCTCTTTGCAGGCCATGTGTTGTCATTGGTCTGTAGCTGGGTCTGTAGAGTTGAAGTGTACAGGCCATGTGTTGTCATTGGTCTGTAGCTGGGTCTGTAGAGTTGAAGTGTACAGGCCATGTGTTGTCATTGGTCTGTAGCTGGATCTGTAGAGTTGAAGTGTACAGGCCATGTGTTGTCATTGGTCTGTAGCTGGGTCTGTACTGTGTTTCTCTTTGCAGGCCATGTGTTGTCATTGGTCTGTAGCTGGGTCTGTACTGTGTTTCTCTTTGCAAGCCATGTGTTGTCATTGGTCTGTAGCTGGGTCTGTACTGTGTTTCTCTTTGCAGGCCATGTGTTGTCATTGGTCTGTAGCTGGGTCTGTACTGTGTTTCTCTTTGCAGGCCATGTGTTGTCATTGGTATGTAGCTGGGTCTGTACTGTGTTTCTCTCTGCAGGCCATGTGTTGTCATTGGTCTGTAGCTGGATCTGTAGAGTTGAAGTGTACAGGCCATGTGTTGTCATTGGTCTGTAGCTGGGTCTGTACTGTGTTTCTCTTTGCAGGCCATGTGTTGTCATTGGTCTGTAGCTGGGTCTGTAGAGTTGAAGTGTACAGGCCATGTGTTGTCATTGGTCTGTAGCTGGGTCTGTACTGTGTTTCTCTTTTCAGGCCATGTGTTGTCATTGGTCTGTAGCTGGGTCTGTAGAGTTGAAGTGTACAGGCCATGTGTTGTCATTGGCCTGTAGCTGGGTCTGTACTGTGTTTCTCTTTGCAGGCCATGTGTTGTCATTGGTCTGTAGCTGGGTCTGTAGAGTTGAAGTGTACAGGCCATGTGTTGTCATTGGTCTGTAGCTGGGTCTGTACTGTGTTTCTGTTTGCAGGCCATGTGTTGTCATTGGTATGTAGCTGGGTCTGTACTGTGTTTCTGTTTGCAGGCCATGTGTTGTCATTGGTCTGTAGCTGGGTCTGTACTGTGTTTCTGTTTGCAGGCCATGTGTTGTCATTTGTCTGTAGCTGGGTCTGTAGAGTTGAAGTGTACAGGCCATGTGTTGTCATTGGTCTGTAGCTGGGTCTGTACTGTGTTTCTGTTTGCAGGCCATGTGTTGTCATTGGTCTGTAGCTGGGTCTGTACTGTGTTTCTGTTTGCAGGCCATGTATTGTCATTGGTCTGTAGCTGGGTCTGTAGAGTTGGAGTGTACAGGCCATGTGTTGTCATTGGTCTGTAGCTGGGTCTGTACTGTGTTTCTCTTTGCAGGCCATGTGTTGTCATTGGTATGTAGCTGGGTCTGTACTGTGTTTCTCTTTGCAGGCCATGTGTTGTCATTGGTCTGTAGCTGGGTCTGTAGAGTTGAAGTGTACAGGCCATGTGTTGTCATTGGTCTGTAGCTGGGTCTGTACTGTGTTTCTCTTTGCAGGCCATGTGTTGTCATTGGTCTGTAGCCTGGTCTGTAGAGTTGAACTGTACTGGCCATGTGTTGTCATTGGTCTGTAGCTGGGTCTGTACTGTGCTTCTCTTTGCAGGCCATGTGCTGTCATTGGTCTGTAGCTGGGTCTGTAGAGTTGAAGTGTACAGGCCATGTGTTGTCATTGGTCTGTAGCTGGGTCTGTACTGGGTTTCTCTTTGCAGGCCATGTGTTGTCATTGGTCTGTAGCTGGGTCTGTAGAGTTGAAGTGTACAGGCCATGTGTTGTCATTGGTCTGTAGCTGGGTCTGTAGAGTTGAAGTGTACCACCCATGTGTTGTCATTGGTCTGTAGCTGGGTCTGTACCGTGTTTCTCTTTGCAGGCCATGTGTTGCCATTGGTCTGTAGCTGGGTCTGTAGAGTTGAAGTGTACAGGCCATGTGTTGTCATTGGTCGGTAGCTGAGTCTGTAGAGTTGAAGTGTACAGGCCATGTGTTGTCATTGGTCTGTAGCTGGGTCTGTACTGTGTTTCTCTTTGCAGGCCATGTATTGTCATTGGTCTGTAGCTGGGTCTGTAGCGTTGAAGTGTACAGGCCATGTGTTGTCATTGGTCTGTAGCTGGGTCTGTACTGTGTTTCTCTTTGCAGGCCATGTGTTGTCATTGGTCTGTAGCTGGGTCTGTACTGGGTTTCTCTTTGCAGGCCATGTGTTGTCATTGGTCTGTAGCTGGGTCTGTAGATTTGAAGTGTACAGGCCATGTGTTGTCATTGGTCTGTAGCTGGGTCTGTAGAGTTGAAGTATACAGGCCATGTGTTGTCATTGGTCTGTAGCTTGGTCTGTAATGTGTTTCGCTTTGCAGGCCATGTGTTGTCATTGGTCTGTAGCTGGGTCTGTAGAGTTGAAGTGTACAGGCCATGTGTTGTCATTGGTCTGTAGCTGGGTCTGTAGAGTTAAGTGTACTGGCCTTGTGTTGTCATTGGTCTGTAGCTGGCTCTGTAGAGTTGAAGTGTACAGGCCATGTGTTGTCATTGGTCTGTAGCTGGGTCTGTACTGTGTTTCTCTCTGCAGGCCATGTGTTGTCATTGGTCTGTAGCTGGGTCTATAGAGTTGAAGTGTAGAGGCCATGTGTTGTCATTAGTCTGTAGCTGGGTCTGTAGAGTTGAAGTGTACAGGCCATGTGTTGTCATTGGTCTGTAGCTAGGTCTGTACTGCGTTTCTCTTTGCAGGCCATGTGTTGTCATTGGTCTGTAGAGTTGAAGTGTACAGGCCATGTGTTGTCATTGGTCTGTAGCTGGGTCTGTACTGTGTTTCTGTCTGCAGGCCATGTGTTGTCATTGGTCTGTAGCTGGGTCTGTACTGTGTTTCTGTTTGCAGGCCATGTATTGTCATTGGTCTGTAGCTGGGTCTGTAGAGTTGGAGTGTACAGGCCATGTGTTGTCATTGGTCTGTAGCTGGGTCTCTCTTTGCAGGCCATGTGTTGTCATTGGTATGTAGCTGGGTCTGTACTGTGTTTCTCTTTGCAGGCCATGTGTTGTCATTGGTCTGTAGCTGGGTCTGTAGAGTTGGAATGTACAGGCCATGTGTTGTCATTGGTCTGTAGCTGGGTCTGTACTGTGTTTCTCTTTGCAGGCCATGTGTTGTCATTGGTTTGTAGCTGGGTCTTTAGAGTTGAAGTGTACAGGCCATGTGTTGTCATTGGTCTGTAGCTGGGTCTGTACTGTGTTTCTCTATGCAGGCCATGGGTTGTCATTGGTCTGTAGCTGGGTCTGTACTGTGTTTCTGTTTGCAGGCCATGTGTTGTCATTGGTCTGTAGCTGGGTCTGTACTGCGTTTCGCTTTGCAGGCCATGTGTTGTCATTGGTCTGTAGAGTTGAAGTGTACAGGCCATGTGTTGTCATTGGTCTGTAGCTGGGTCTGTACTGTGTTTCTCTTTGCAGGCCATGTGTTGTCATTGGTCTGTAGCTGGGTCTGTACTGTGTTTCTCTTTGCAGGCCATGTGTTGTCATTGGTCTGTAGCTAAGTCTGTACTGTGTTTCTCTTTGCAGGCCATGTGTTGTCATTGGTCTGTAGCTGGGTCTGTAGAGTTGAAGTGTACAGGCCATGTGTTGTCATTGGTCTGTAGCTGGGCCTGTAGAGTTGAAGTGTACAGGCCATGTGTTGTCATTGGTCTGTAGCTGGGTCTGTAGAGTTGAAGTGTACAGGCCATGTGTTGTCATTGGTCTGTAGCTGGGTCTGTACAGTGTTTCTCTTTGCAGGCCATGTGTCGTCATTGGTCTGTAGCTGGGTCTGTACTGTGTTTCTCTATGCAGGCCATGTGTTGTCATTGGTCTGTAGCTGGGTCTGTACTGTGTTTCTCTTTGCAGGCCTTGTGTTGTCATTGGTCTGTAGCTGGGTCTGTAGAGTTGAAGTGTACAGGCCATGTGTTGTCATTGGTCTGTAGCTGGGTCTGTACTGTGTTTCTCTTTGCAGGCCATGTGTTGTCATTAGTCTGTAGCTGGGTCTGTAGAGTTGAAGTGTACAGGCCATGTGTTGTCATTGGTCTGTAGCTGGGTCTGTACTGTGTTTCTCTTTGCAGGCCATGTGTTGTCATTGGTCTGTAGCTGGGTCTGTAGAGTTGAAGTGTACAGGCCATGTGTTGTCATTGGTCTGTAGCTGGATCTGTACTGTGTTTCTCTTTGCAGGCCATGTATTGTCATTGGTCTGTAGCTGGGTCTGTAGCGTTGAAGTGTACAGGCCATGTGTTGTCATTGGTCTGTAGCTGGGTCTGTACTGTGTTTCTCTTTGCAGGCCATGTGTTGTCATTGGTCTGTAGCTGGGTCTGTACTGGGTTTCTCTTTGCAGGCCATGTGTTGTCATTGGTCTGTAGCTGGGTCTGTAGATTTGAAGTGTACAGGCCATGTGTTGTCATTGGTCTGTAGCTGGGTCTGTAGAGTTGAAGTATACAGGCCATGTGTTGTCATTGGTCTGTAGCTTGGTCTGTAATGTGTTTCGCTTTGCAGGCCATGTGTTGTCATTGGTCTGTAGCTGGGTCTGTAGAGTTGAAGTGTACAGGCCATGTGTTGTCATTGGTCTGTAGCTGGGTCTGTACTGTGTTTCCTCTTGCAGGCCATGTGTAGTCATTGGTCTGTAGCTGGGTCTGTACTGTGTTTCTCTTTGCAGGCCATGTGTTGTCATTGGTCTGTAGCTGGGTCTGTAGAGTTGAAGTGTACAGGCCATGTGTTGTCATTGGTCTGTAGCTGGGTCTGTACTGTGTTTCTCTTTGCAGGCCATGTGTTGTCATTGGTCTGTAGCTGGGTCTATAGAGTTGAAGTGTAGAGGCCATGTGTTGTCATTAGTCTGTAGCTGGGTCTGTAGAGTTGAAGTGTACAGGCCATGTGTTGTCATTGGTCTGTAGCTGGGTCTGTACTGCGTTTCTCTTTGCAGGCCATGTGTTGTCATTGGTCTGTAGAGTTGAAGTGTACAGGCCATGTGTTGTCATTGGTCTGTAGCTGGGTCTGTACTGTGTTTCTGTCTGCAGGCCATGTGTTGTCATTGGTCTGTAGCTGGGTCTGTACTGTGTTTCTGTTTGCAGGCCATGTATTGTCATTGGTCTGTAGCTGGGTCTGTAGAGTTGGAGTGTACAGGCCATGTGTTGTCATTGGTCTGTAGCTGGGTCTCTCTTTGCAGGCCATGTGTTGTCATTGGTATGTAGCTGGGTCTGTACTGTGTTTCTCTTTGCAGGCCATGTGTTGTCATTGGTCTGTAGCTGGGTCTGTAGAGTTGGAATGTACAGGCCATGTGTTGTCATTGGTCTGTAGCTGGGTCTGTACTGTGTTTCTCTTTGCAGGCCATGTGTTGTCATTGGTTTGTAGCTGGGTCTTTAGAGTTGAAGTGTACAGGCCATGTGTTGTCATTGGTCTGTAGCTGGGTCTGTACTGTGTTTCTCTATGCAGGCCATGGGTTGTCATTGGTCTGTAGCTGGGTCTGTACTGTGTTTCTGTTTGCAGGCCATGTGTTGTCATTGGTCTGTAGCTGGGTCTGTACTGCGTTTCTCTTTGCAGGCCATGTGTTGTCATTGGTCTGTAGAGTTGATGTGTACAGGCCATGTGTTGTCATTGGTCTGTAGCTGGGTCTGTACTGTGTTTCTCTTTGCAGGCCATGTGTTGTCATTGGTCTGTAGCTGGGTCTGTACTGTGTTTCTCTTTGCAGGCCATGTGTTGTCATTGGTCTGTAGCTAAGTCTGTACTGTGTTTCTCTTTGCAGGCCATGTGTTGTCATTGGTCTGTAGCTGGGTCTGTAGAGTTGAAGTGTACAGGCCATGTGTTGTCATTGGTCTGTAGCTGGGCCTGTAGAGTTGAAGTGTACAGGCCATGTGTTGTCATTGGTCTGTAGCTGGGTCTGTAGAGTTGAAGTGTACAGGCCATGTGTTGTCATTGGTCTGTAGCTGGGTCTGTACAGTGTTTCTCTTTGCAGGCCATGTGTCGTCATTGGTCTGTAGCTGGGTCTGTACTGTGTTTCTCTATGCAGACCATGTGTTGTCATTGGTCTGTAGCTGGGTCTGTACTGTGTTTCTCTTTGCAGGCCTTGTGTTGTCATTGGTCTGTAGCTGGGTCTGTAGAGTTGAAGTGTACAGGCCATGTGTTGTCATTGGTCTGTAGCTGGGTCTGTACTGTGTTTCTCTTTGCAGGCCATGTGTTGTCATTAGTCTGTAGCTGGGTCTGTAGAGTTGAAGTGTACAGGCCATGTGTTGTCATTGGTCTGTAGCTGGGTCTGTACTGTGTTTCTCTTTGCAGGCCATGTGTTGTCATTGGTCTGTAGCTGGGTCTGTAGTGTTGAAGTGTACAGGCCATGTGTTGTCATTGGTCTGTAGCTGGGTCTGTAGAGTTGAAGTGTACAGGCCATGTGTTGTCATTGGTCTGTAGCTGGGTCTGTACTGTGTTTCTCTTTACAGGCCATGTGTTGTCATTGGTCTGTAGGCGGGTCTATAGAGTTGAAGTGTAGAGGCCATGTGTTGTCATTAGTCTGTAGCTGGGTCTGTAGAGTTGAAGTGTACAGGCCATGTGTTGTCATTGGTCTGTAGCTGGGTCTGTAGAGTTGGAATGTACAGGCCATGTGTTGTCATTGGTCTGTAGCTGGGTCTGTACTGTGTTTCTCTTTGCAGGCCATGTGTTGTCATTGGTCTGTAGCTGGGTCTTTAGAGTTGAAGTGTACAGGCCATGTGTTGTCATTGGTCTGTAGCTGGGTCTGTACTGTGTTTCTCTATGCAGGCCATGTGTTGTCATTGGTCTGTAGCTGGGTCTGTACTGTGTTTCTGTTTGCAGGCCATGTGTTGTCATTGGTCTGTAGCTGGGTCTGTACTGTGTTTCTGTTTGCAGGCCATGTGTTGTCATTGGTCTGTAGCTGGGTCTGTAGAGTTGAAGTGTACAGGCCATGTGTTGTCATTGGTCTGTAGCTGGGTCTGTAGAGTTGAAGTGTACAGGCCATGTGTTGTCATTGATCTGTAGCTGGGTCTGTAGAGTTGAAGTGTATAGGCCATGTGTTGTCATTGGTCTGTAGCTGGGTCTGTACTGTGTTTCTGTTTGCAGGCCATGTGTTGTCATTGGTCTGTAGCTGGGTCTGTACTGTGTTTCACTTTGCAGGCCCTGTGTTGTCATTGGTCTGTAGCTGGGTCTGTAGAGTTGAAGTGTACAGGCCATGTGTTGTCATTGGTCTGTAGCTGGGTCTGTACTGTGTTACTCTTTGCAGGCCATGTGTCGTCATTGGTCTGTAGCTGGGTCTGTACTGTGTTTCTCTATGCAGGCCATGTGTTGTCATTGGTCTGTAGCTGGGTCTGTACTGTGTTTCTCTTTGCAGGCCTTGTGTTGTCATTGGTCTGTAGCTGGGTCTGTAGAGTTGAAGTGTACAGGCCATGTGTTGTCATTGGTCTGTAGCTGGGTCTGTACTGTGTTTCTCTTTGCAGGCCATGTGTTGTCATTGGTCTGTAGCTGGGTCTGTAGAGTTGAAGTGTACAGGCCATGTGTTGTCATTGGTCTGTAGCTGGGTCTGTACTGTGTTTCTCTTTTCAGGCCATGTGTTGTCATTGGTCTGTAGCTGGGTCTGTAGAGTTGAAGTGTACAGGCCATGTGTTGTCATTGGTCTGTAGCTGGGTCTGTACTGTGTTTCTCTTTACAGGCCATGTGTTGTCATTGGTCTGTAGCTGGGTCTGTACTGTGTTTCTCTTTACAGGCCATGTGTTGTCATTGGTCTGTAGGCAGGTCTGTAGAGTTGAAGTGTAGAGGCCATGTGTTGTCATTAGTCTGTAGCTGGGTCTGTAGAGTTGAAGTGTACAGGCCATGTGTTGTCATTGGTCTGTAGCTGGGTCTGTAGAGTTGAAGTGTACAGGCCATGTGTTGTCATTGGTCTGTAGCTGGGTCTGTACTGTGTTTCTCTATGCAGGCCATGTGTTGTCATTGGTCTGTAGCTGGTTCTGTACTGTGTTTCTGTTTGCAGGCCCTGTGTTCTCATTGGTCTGTAGCTGGGTCTGTACTGTGTTTCTGTTTGCAGGCCATGTGTTGTCATTGGTCTGTAGCTGGGTCTGTAGAGTTGAAGTGTACAGGCCATGTGTTGTCATTGGTCTGTAGCTGGGTCTGTACTGTGTTTCTCTTTGCAGGCCATGTGTTGTCATTGGTCTGTAGCTGGGTCTGTAGAGCTGAAGTGTACAGGCCATGTGATGTCATTGGTCTGTAGCTGGGTCTGTAGAGTTGTAGTGTACAGGCCATGTGTTGTCATTGATCTGTAGCTGGGTCTGTAGAGTTGAAGTGTATAGGCCATGTGTTGTCATTGGTCTGTAGCTGGGTCTGTACTGTGTTTCTGTTTGCAGGCCATGTGTTGTGATTGGTCTGTAGCTGGGTCTGTACTGTGTTTCTGTTTGCAGGCCATGTGTTGTCATTGGTCTGTAGCTGGGTCTGTAGAGTTGAAGTGTACAGGCCATGTGTTGTCATTGGTCTGTAGCTGGGTCTGTACTGTGTTTCTGTTTGCAGGCCATGTGTTGTCATTGGTCTGTAGCTGGGTCTTTACTGTGTTTCTGTTTGCAGGCCATGTATTGTCATTGGTCTGTAGCTGGGTCTGTAGAGTTGGAGTGTACAGGCCATGTGTTGTCATTGGTCTGTAGCTGGGTCTCTCTTTGCAGGCCATGTGTTGTCATTGGTATGTAGCTGGGTCTGTACTGTGTTTCTCTTTGCAGGCCATGTGTTGTCATTGGTCTGTAGCTGGGTCTGTAGAGTTGAAGTGTACAGGCCATGTGTTGTCATTGGTCTGTAGCTGGGTCTGTAGAGTTGAAGTGTACAGGCCATGTGTTGTCATTGGTCTGTAGATGGGTCTGTAGAGTTGAAGTGTACAGGCCATGTGTTGTCATTGGTCTGTACCTGAGTCTGTAGAGTTGAAGTGTACAGGCCATGTGTTGTCATTGGTCTGTAGCTGGGTCTGTACTGTGCTTCTCTTTGCAGGCCATGTGTTGTCATTGGTCTGTAGCTGGGTCTGTAGAGTTGAAGTGTACAGGCCATGTGTTGTCATTGGTCTGTAGCTGGGTCTGTACTATGTTTCTCTTTGCAGGCCATGTGTTGTCATTGGTCTGTAGCTGGGTCTGTAGAGTTGAAGTGTACAGGCCATGTGTTGTCATTGGTCTGTAGCTGGGTCTGTAGAGATGAAGTGTACAGGCCATGTGTTGTCATTGGTCTGTAGCTGGGTCTGTACTGTGTTTCTCTTTGCAGGCCATGTGTTGTCATTGGTCTGTAGCTGGGTCTGTAGAGTTGAAGTGTACAGGCCATGTGTTGTCATTGGTCTGTACCTGAGTCTGTAGAGTTGAAGTGTACAGGCCATGTGTTGTCATTGGTCTGTACCTGCGTCTGTAGAGTTGAAGTGTACAGGCCATGTGTTGTCATTGGTCTGTACCTGAGTCTGTAGAGTTGAAGTGTACAGGCCATGTGTTGTCATTGGTCTGTACCTGCGTCTGTAGAGTTGAAGTGTACAGGCCATATGTTGTCATTGGTCTGTAGCTGGGTCTGTACTGTGTTTCTCTTTGCAGGCCATGTGTTGTCATTGGTCTGTAGCTGGGTCTGTAGAGTTGAAGTGTACAGGCCATGTGTTGTCATTGGTCTGTAGCTGGGTCTGTAGAGTTGAAGTGTACAGGCCATGTGTTGTCATTGGTCTGTAGCTGGGTCTGTACTGTGTTTCTCTTTGCAGGCCATGTGTTGTCATTGGTCTGTAGCTGGGTCTGTAGAGTTGAAGTGTACAGGCCATGTGTTGTCATTGGTCTGTACCTGAGTCTGTAGAGTTGAAGTGTACAGGCCATGTGTTGTCATTGGTCTGTAGCTGGGTCTGTACTGTGTTTCTGTTTGCAGGCCATGTGTTGTCATTGGTCTGTAGCTGGGTCTGTAGAGTTGAAGTGTACAGGCCATGTGTTGTCATTGGTCTGTAGCTGGGTCTGTACTGTGTTTCTGTTTGCAGGCCATGTGTTGTCATTGGTCTGTAGCTGGGTCTGTACTGTGTTTCTGTTTGCAGGCCATGTATTGTCATTGGTCTGTAGCTGGGTCTGTAGAGTTGGAGTGTACAGGCCATGTGTTGTCATTGGTCTGTAGCTGGCTCTCTCTTTGCAGGCCATGTGTTGTCATTGGTATGTAGCTGGGTCTGTACTGTGTTTCTCTTTGCAGGCCATGTGTTGTCATTGGTCTGTAGCTGGGTCTGTAGAGTTGAATTGTACAGGCCATGTGTTGTCATTGGTCTGTAGCTGGGTCTGTACTGTGCTTCTCTTTGCAGGCCATGTGTTGTCATTGGTCTGTAGCTGGGTCTGTAGAGTTGAAGTGTACAGGCCATGTGTTGTCATTGGTCTGTAGCTGGGTCTGTACTATGTTTCTCTTTGCAGGCCATGTGTTGTCATTGGTCTGTAGCTGGGTCTGTAGAGTTGAAGTGTACAGGCCATGTGTTGTCATTGGTCTGTAGCTGGGTCTGTAGAGATGAAGTGTACAGGCCATGTGTTGTCATTGGTCGGTAGCTGGGTCTGTACTGTGTTTCTCTTTGCAGGCCATGTGTTGTCATTGGTCTGTAGCTGGGTCTGTAGAGTTGAAGTGTACAGGCCATGTGTTGTCATTGGTCTGTACCTGAGTCTGTAGAGTTGAAGTGTACAGGCCATGTGTTGTCATTGGTCTGTAGCTGGGTCTGTACTGTGTTTCTCTTTGCAGGCCATGTGTTGTCATTGGTCTGTAGCTGGGTCTGTTGAGTTGAAGTGTACAGGCCATGTGTTGTCATTGGTCTGTAGCTGGGTCTGTACTGTGTTTCTCTTTGCAGGCCATGTGTTGTCATTGGTCTGTAGCTGGGTCTGTACTGTGTTTCTCTTTGCAGGCCATGTGTTGTCATTGGTCTGTAGCTGGGTCTGTAGAGTTGAAGTGTACAGGCCATGTGTTGTCATTATTCTGTAGCTGGGTCTGTACTGTGTTTCTCTTTGCAGGCCATGTGTTGTCATTGGTCTGTAGCTGGGTCTGTAGAGTTGAAGTGTACAGGCCATGTGTTGTCATTGGTCTGTAGCTGGGTCTGTACTGTGTTTCTCTTTTCAGGCCATGTGTTGTCATTGGTCTGTAGCTGGGTCTGTAGAGTTGAAGTGTACAGGCCATGTGTTGTCATTGGTCTGTAGCTGGGTCTGTACTGTGTTTCTCTTTACAGGCCATGTGTTGTCATTGGTCTGTAGCTGGGTCCGTACTGTTTCTCTTTACAGGCCATGTGTTGTCATTGGTCTGTAGGCAGGTCTGTAGAGTTGAAGTGTACAGGCCATGTGTTGTCATTGATCTGTAGCTGGGTCTGTAGAGTTGAAGTGTACAGGCCATGTGTTGTCATTGGTCTGTAGCTGGTTCTGTACTGTGTTTCTGTTTGCAGGCCCTGTGTTCTCATTGGTCTGTAGCTGGGTCTGTACTGTGTTTCTGTTTGCAGGCCATGTGTTGTCATTGGTCTGTAGCTGGGTCCGTACTGTTTCTCTTTACAGGCCATGTGTTGTCATTGGTCTGTAGGCAGGTCTGTAGAGTTGAAGTGTACAGGCCATGTGTTGCCATTGGTCTGTAGCTGGGTCTGTAGAGTTGAAGTGTACAGGCCATGTGTTGTCCTTGATCTGTAGCTGGGTCTGTAGAGTTGAAGTGTACAGGCCATGTGTTGTCATTGGTCTGTAGCTGGTTCTGTACTGTGTTTCTGTTTGCAGGCCCTGTGTTCTCATTGGTCTGTAGCTGGGTCTGTACTGTGTTTCTGTTTGCAGGCCATGTGTTGTCATTGGTCTGTAGCTGGGTCTGTAGAGTTGAAGTGTACAGGCCATGTGTTGTCATTGGTCTGTAGCTGGGTCTGTAGAGTTGTAGTGTACAGGCCATGTGTTGTCATTGATCTGTAGCTGGGTCTGTAGAGTTGAAGTGTATAGGCCATGTGTTGTCATTGGTCTGTAGCTGGGTCTGTACTGTGTTTCTGTTTGCAGGCCATGTGTTGTCATTGGTCTGTAGCTGGGTCTGTAGAGTTGATGTGTACAGCCCATGTGTTGTCATTGGTCTGTAGCTGGGTCTGTACTGTGTTTCTGTTTGCAGGCCATGTGTTGTCATTGGTCTGTAGCTGGGTCTGTACTGTGTTTCTGTTTGCAGGCCATGTATTGTCATTGGTCTGTAGCTGGGTCTGTAGAGTTGGAGTGTACAGGCCATGTGTTGTCATTGGTCTGTAGCTGGGTCTCTCTTTGCAGGCCATGTGTTGTCATTGGTATGTAGCTGGGTCTGTACTGTGTTTCTCTTTGCAGGCCATGTGTTGTCATTGGTCTGTAGCTGGGTCTGTAGAGTTAAAGTGTACAGGCCATGTGTTGTCATTGGTCTGTAGCTGGGTCTGTAGAGTTGAAGTGTACAGGCCATGTGTTGTCATTGGTCTGTAGCTGGCTCTCTCTTTGCAGGCCATGTGTTGTCATTGGTATGTAGCTGGGTCTGTACTGTGTTTCTCTTTGCAGGCCATGTGTTGTCATTGGTCTGTAGCTGGGTCTGTAGAGTTGAATTGTACAGGCCATGTGTTGTCATTGGTCTGTAGCTGGGTCTGTACTGTGCTTCTCTTTGCAGGCCATGTGTTGTCATTGGTCTGTAGCTGGGTCTGTAGAGTTGAAGTGTACAGGCCATGTGTTGTCATTGGTCTGTAGCTGGGTCTGTACTATGTTTCTCTTTGCAGGCCATGTGTTGTCATTGGTCTGTAGCTGGGTCTGTAGAGTTGAAGTGTACAGGCCATGTGTTGTCATTGGTCTGTAGCTGGGTCTGTAGAGATGAAGTGTACAGGCCATGTGTTGTCATTGGTCGGTAGCTGGGTCTGTACTGTGTTTCTCTTTGCAGGCCATGTGTTGTCATTGGTCTGTAGCTGGGTCTGTAGAGTTGAAGTGTACAGGCCATGTGTTGTCATTGGTCTGTACCTGAGTCTGTAGAGTTGAAGTGTACAGGCCATGTGTTGTCATTGGTCTGTAGCTGGGTCTGTACTGTGTTTCTCTTTGCAGGCCATGTGTTGTCATTGGTCTGTAGCTGGGTCTGTTGAGTTGAAGTGTACAGGCCATGTGTTGTCATTGGTCTGTAGCTGGGTCTGTACTGTGTTTCTCTTTGCAGGCCATGTGTTGTCATTGGTCTGTAGCTGGGTCTGTACTGTGTTTCTCTTTGCAGGCCATGTGTTGTCATTGGTCTGTAGCTGGGTCTGTAGAGTTGAAGTGTACAGGCCATGTGTTGTCATTATTCTGTAGCTGGGTCTGTACTGTGTTTCTCTTTGCAGGCCATGTGTTGTCATTGGTCTGTAGCTGGGTCTGTAGAGTTGAAGTGTACAGGCCATGTGTTGTCATTGGTCTGTAGCTGGGTCTGTACTGTGTTTCTCTTTTCAGGCCATGTGTTGTCATTGGTCTGTAGCTGGGTCTGTAGAGTTGAAGTGTACAGGCCATGTGTTGTCATTGGTCTGTAGCTGGGTCTGTACTGTGTTTCTCTTTACAGGCCATGTGTTGTCATTGGTCTGTAGCTGGGTCCGTACTGTTTCTCTTTACAGGCCATGTGTTGTCATTGGTCTGTAGGCAGGTCTGTAGAGTTGAAGTGTACAGGCCATGTGTTGTCATTGATCTGTAGCTGGGTCTGTAGAGTTGAAGTGTACAGGCCATGTGTTGTCATTGGTCTGTAGCTGGTTCTGTACTGTGTTTCTGTTTGCAGGCCCTGTGTTCTCATTGGTCTGTAGCTGGGTCTGTACTGTGTTTCTGTTTGCAGGCCATGTGTTGTCATTGGTCTGTAGCTGGGTCCGTACTGTTTCTCTTTACAGGCCATGTGTTGTCATTGGTCTGTAGGCAGGTCTGTAGAGTTGAAGTGTACAGGCCATGTGTTGCCATTGGTCTGTAGCTGGGTCTGTAGAGTTGAAGTGTACAGGCCATGTGTTGTCATTGATCTGTAGCTGGGTCTGTAGAGTTGAAGTGTACAGGCCATGTGTTGTCATTGGTCTGTAGCTGGTTCTGTACTGTGTTTCTGTTTGCAGGCCCTGTGTTCTCATTGGTCTGTAGCTGGGTCTGTACTGTGTTTCTGTTTGCAGGCCATGTGTTGTCATTGGTCTGTAGCTGGGTCTGTAGAGTTGAAGTGTACAGGCCATGTGTTGTCATTGGTCTGTAGCTGGGTCTGTAGAGTTGTAGTGTACAGGCCATGTGTTGTCATTGATCTGTAGCTGGGTCTGTAGAGTTGAAGTGTATAGGCCATGTGTTGTCATTGGTCTGTAGCTGGGTCTGTACTGTGTTTCTGTTTGCAGGCCATGTGTTGTCATTGGTCTGTAGCTGGGTCTGTAGAGTTGATGTGTACAGCCCATGTGTTGTCATTGGTCTGTAGCTGGGTCTGTACTGTGTTTCTGTTTGCAGGCCATGTGTTGTCATTGGTCTGTAGCTGGGTCTGTACTGTGTTTCTGTTTGCAGGCCATGTATTGTCATTGGTCTGTAGCTGGGTCTGTAGAGTTGGAGTGTACAGGCCATGTGTTGTCATTGGTCTGTAGCTGGGTCTCTCTTTGCAGGCCATGTGTTGTCATTGGTATGTAGCTGGGTCTGTACTGTGTTTCTCTTTGCAGGCCATGTGTTGTCATTGGTCTGTAGCTGGGTCTGTAGAGTTAAAGTGTACAGGCCATGTGTTGTCATTGGTCTGTAGCTGGGTCTGTAGAGTTGAAGTGTACAGGCCATGTGTTGTCATTGGTCTGTAGCTGGGTCTGTAGAGTTGAAGTGTACAGGCCATGTGTTGTCATTGGTCTGTACCTGAGTCTGTAGAGTTGAAGTGTACAGGCCATGTGTTGTCATTGGTCTGTAGCTGGGTCTGTACTGTGCTTCTCTTTGCAGGCCATGTGTTGTCATTGGTCTGTAGCTGGGTCTGTAGAGTTGAAGTGTACAGGCCATGTGTTGTCATTAGTCTGTAGCTGGGTCTGTACTATGTTTCTCTTTGCAGGCCATGTGTTGTCATTGGTCTGTAGCTGGGTCTGTAGAGTTGAAGTGTACAGGCCATGTGTTGTCATTGGTCTGTAGCTGGGTCTGTAGAGATGAAGTGTACAGGCCATGTGTTGTCATTGGTCTGTAGCTGGGTCTGTACTGTGTTTCTCTTTGCAGGCCATGTGTTGTCGTTGGTCTGTAGCTGGGTCTGTAGAGTTGAAGTGTACAGGCCATGTGTTGTCATTGGTCTGTACCTGAGTCTGTAGAGTTGAAGTGTACAGGCCATGTGTTGTCATTGGTCTGTACCTGCGTCTGTAGAGTTGAAGTGTACAGGCCATGTGTTGTCATTGGTCTGTACCTGAGTCTGTAGAGTTGAAGTGTACAGGCCATGTGTTGTCATTGGTCTGTACCTGCGTCTGTAGAGTTGAAGTGTACAGGCCATGTGTTGTCATTGGTCTGTAGCTGGGTCTGTACTGTGTTTCTCTATGCAGGGCATGTGTTGTCATTGGTCTGTAGCTGGGTCTGTACTGTGTTTCTCTTTGCAGGCCATGTGTTGTCATTGGTCTGTATCTGGGTCTGTAGAGTTGAAGTGTACAGGCCATGTGTTGTCATTGGTCTGTAGCTGGGTCTGTACTGTGTTTCTCTTTGCAGGCCATGTGTTGACATTGGTCTGTAGCTGGGTCTGTACTGTGTTTCTCTTTGCAGGCCATGTGTTGTCATTGGTCTGTAGCTGGGTCTGTACTGTGTTTCTCTTTGCAGGCCATGTGTTGTCATTGGTCTGTAGCTGGGTCTGTAGAGTTGAAGTGTATAGGCCATGTGTTGTCATTGGTCTGTAGCTGGGTCTGTAGAGTTGAAGTGTACAGGCCATGTGTTGTCATTGATCTGTAGCTGGGTCTGTAGAGTTGAAGTGTATAGGCCATGTGTTGTCATTGGTCTGTAGCTGGGTCTGTACTGTGTTTCTGTTTGCAGGCCATGTGTTGTCATTGGTCTGTAGCTGGGTCTGTACTGTGTTTCACTTTGCAGGCCCTGTGTTGTCATTGGTCTGTAGCTGGGTCTGTAGAGTTGAAGTGTACAGGCCATGTGTTGTCATTGGTCTGTAGCTGGGCCTGTAAAGTTGAAGTGTACAGGCCATGTTTTGTCATTGGTCTGTAGCTGGGTCTGTAGAGTTGAAGTGTACAGGCCATGTGTTGTCATTGGTCTGTAGCTGGGTCTGTACTGTGTTACTCTTTGCAGGCCATGTGTCGTCATTGGTCTGTAGCTGGGTCTGTACTGTGTTTCTGTATGCAGGCCATGTGTTGTCATTGGTCTGTAGCTGGGTCTGTACTGTGTTTCTCTTTGCAGGCCTTGTGTTGTCATTGGTCTGTAGCTGGGTCTGTAGAGTTGAAGTGTACAGGCCATGTGTTGTCATTGGTCTGTAGCTGGGTCTGTACTGTGTTTCTCTTTGCAGGCCATGTGTTGTCATTGGTCTGTAGCTGGGTCTGTAGAGTTGAAGTGTACAGGCCATGTGTTGTCATTGGTCTGTAGCTGGGTCTGTAGAGATGAAGTGTACAGGCCATGTGTTGTCATTGGTCTGTAGCTGGGTCTGTAGAGTTGAAGTGTACAGGCCATGTGTTGTCATTGGTCTGTAGCTGGGTCTGTAGAGTTGAAGTGTACAGGCCATGTGTTGTCATTGGTCTGTAGCTGGGTCTGTACTGTGTTTCTCTATGCAGGCCATGTGTTGTCATTGGTCTGTAGCTGGGTCTGTACTGTGTTTCTGTTTGCAGGCCCTGTGTTGTCATTGGTCTGTAGCTGGGTCTGTACTGTGTTTCTGTTTGCAGGCAATGTGTTGTCAATGATCTGTAGCTGGGTCTGTAGAGTTGAAGTGTACAGGCCATGTGTTGTCATTGGTCTGTAGCTGGGTCTGTAGAGTTGTAGTGTACAGGCCATGTGTTGTCATTGATCTGTAGCTGGGTCTGTAGAGTTGAAGTGTATAGGCCATGTGTTGTCATTGGTCTGTAGCTGGGTCTGTACTGTGTTTCTGTTTGCAGTCCATGTGTTGTCATTGGTCTGTAGCTGGGTCTGTACTGTGTTTCTGTTTTCAGGCCATGTGTTGTCATTGGTCTGTAGCTGGGTCTGTAGAGTTGAAGTGTACAGGCCATGTGTTGTCATTGGTCTGTAGCTGGGTCTGTACTGTGTTTCTGTTTGCAGGCCATGTGTTTTCATTGGTCTGTAGCTGGGTCTGTACTGTGTTTCTGTTTGCAGGCCATGTATTGTCATTGGTCTGTAGCTGGGTCTCTCTTTGCAGGCCATGTGTTGTCATTGGTATGTAGCTGGGTCTGTACTGTGTTTCTCTTTGCAGGCCATGTGTTGTCATTGGTCTGTAGCTGGGTCTGTAGAGTTGAAGTGTACAGGCCATGTGTTGTCATTGGTCTGTAGCTGGGTCTGTACTGTGCTTCTCTTTGCAGGCCATGTGTTGTCATTGGTCTGTAGCTGGGTCTGTAGAGTTGAAGTGTACAGGCCATGTGTTGTCATTGGTCTGTAGCTGGGTCTGTACTATGTTTCTCTTTGCAGGCCATGTGTTGTCATTGGTCTGTAACTGGGTCTGTAGAGTTGAAATGTACAGGCCATGTGTTGTCATTGGTCTGTAGCTGGGTCTGTAGAGATGAAGTGTACAGGCCATGTGTTGTCATTGGTCTGTAGCTGGGTCTGTACTGTGTTTCTCTTTGCAGGCCATGTGTTGTCATTGGTCTGTAGCTGGGTCTGTAGAGTTGAAGTGTACAGGCCATGTGTTGTCATTGGTCTGTACCTGAGTCTGTAGAGTTGAAGTGTACAGGCCATGTGTTGTCATTGGTCTGTAGCTGGGTCTGTACTGTGTTTCTCTTTGCAGGCCATGTGTTGTCATTGGTCTGTAGCTGGGTCTGTTGAGTTGAAGTGTACAGGCCATGTGTTGTCATTGGTCTGTAGCTGGGTCTGTACTGTGTTTCTCTTTGCAGGCCATGTGTTGTCATTGGTCTGTAGCTGGGTCTGTACTGTGTTTCTCTTTGCAGGCCATGTGTTGTCATTGGTCTGTAGCTGGGTCTGTAGAGTTGAAGTGTACAGGCCATGTGTTGTCATTGGGCTGTAGCTGGGTCTGTACTGTGTTTCTCTTTGCAGGCCATGTGTTGTCATTGGCCTGTAGCTGGGTCTGTAGAGTTGAAGTGTACAGGCCATGTGTTGTCATTGGTCTGTAGCTGGGTTTGTAGAGTTGAAGTGTACAGGCCATGTGTTGTCATTGGTCTGTAGCTGGGTCTGTACTGTGTTTCTCTTTGCAGGCCATGTGTTGTCATTGGTCTGTAGCTGGGTCTGTAGAGCTGAAGTGTACAGGCCATGTGTTGTCATTGGTCTGTAGCTGGGTCTGTAGAGTTGAAGTGTACAGGCCATGTGTTGTCATTGGTCTGTAGCTGGGTCTGTACTGTGTTTCTCTTTGCAGGCCATGTGTTGTCATTGGTCTGTAGCTGGGTCTGTACTGTGTTTCTCTTTGCAGGCCATGTGTTGTCATTGGTCTGTAGCTGGGTCTGTAGAGTTGAAGTGTACAGGCCATGTGTTGTCATTGGTCTGTAGCTGGGTCTGTACTGTGTTTCTCTTTGCAGGCCATGTGTTGTCATTGGTCTGTAACTAGGTCTGTACTGTGTTTCTCTTTGCAGGCCATGTGTTGTCATTGGTCTGTAGCTGGGTCTGTAGAGTTGAAGTGTACAGGCCATGTGTTGTCATTGGTCTGTAGCTGGGTCTGTACTGTGTTTCTCTTTGCAGGCCATGTGTTGTCATTGGTCTGTAGCTGGGTCTGTAGATTTGAAGTGTACAGGCCATGTGTTGTCATTGGTCTGTAGCTGGGTCTGTAGAGTTGAAGTGTACAGGCCATGAGTTGTCATTGGTCTGTAGCTGGGTCTGTACTGTGTTTCTCTTTGCAGGCCATGTGTTGTCATTGGTCTGTAGCTGGGTCTGTAGAGTTGAAGTGTACAGGCCATGTGTTGTCATTGGTCTGTAGCTGGGTCTGTACTGTGTTTCTGTTTGCAGGCCATGTGTTGTCATTGGTCTGTAGCTGGGTCTTTAGAGTTGAAGTGTACAGGCCATGTGTTGTCATTGGTCTGTATCTGGGTCTGTACTGTGTTTCTCTTTGCAGACCATGTGTTGTCATGGGTCCATAGCTGGGTCTGTAGAGTTGAAGTGTACAGGCCATGTGTTGTCATTGGTCTGTAGCTGGGTCTGTACTGTGTTTCTCTTTGCAGGCCATGTGTTGTCATTGGTCTGTAGCTGGGTCTGTACTGTGTTTCTCTTTGCAGACCATGTGTTGTCATGGGTCCATAGCTGGGTCTGTTGAGTTGAAGTGTACAGGCCATGTGTTGTCATTGGTCTGTAGCTGGGTCTGTACTGTGTTTCTCTTTGCAGGCCATGTGTTGTTATTGGTCTGTAGCTGGGTCTGTACTGTGTTTCTCTTTGCAGGCCATGTGTTGTCATTGGTCTGTAGCTGGGTCTGTAGAGTTGAAGTGTAGAGGCCATGTGTTGTCATTAGTCTGTAGCTGGGTCTTTAGAGTTGAAGTGTACAGGCCATGTGTTGTCATTGGTCTATAGCTGGGTCTGTAGTGTGTTTCTCTTTGCAGGCCATGTGTTGTCATTGGTCTGTAGCTGGGTCTGTAGAGTTGAAGTGTACAGGCTATGTGTTGTCATTGGTCTGTATCTGGGTCTGTACTGTGTTTCTCTTTGCAGGCCATGTGTTGTCATGGGTCCATAGCTGGGTCTGTTGAGTTGAAGTGTACAGGCCATGTGTTGTCATTTGTCTGTAGCTGGGTCTGTAGATTTGAAGTGTACAGGCCATGTGTTGTCATTGGTCTGTAGCTGGGTCTGTAGAGTTGAAGTGTACAGGCCATGAGTTGTCATTGGTCTGTAGCTGGGTCTGTACTGTGTTTCTCTTTGCAGGCCATGTGTTGTCATTGGTCTGTAGCTGGGTCTGTAGAGTTGAAGTGTACAGGCCATGTGTTGTCATTGGTCTGTAGCTGGGTCTGTACTGTGTTTCTCTTTACAGGCCATGTGCTGTCATTGGTCTGTAGCTGGGTCTGTACTGTGTTTCTCTTTGCAGGCCATCTGTTGTCATTGGTCTGTAGCTGGGTCTGTAGAGTTGAAGTGTACAGGCCATGTGTTGTCATTGGTCTGTAGCTGGGCCTGTAAAGTTGAAGTGTACAGGCCATGTTTTGTCATTGGTCTGTAGCTGGGTCTGTAGAGTTGAAGTGTACAGGCCATGTGTTGTCATTGGTCTGTAGCTTGGTCTCTAATGTGTTTCTCTTTGTAGGCCATGGGTTGTCATTGGTCTGTAGCTGGGTCTGTAGAGTTGAAATGTACAGGCCATGTGTTGTCATTGGTCTGTAGCTGGGTCTGTACTGTGTTTCTCTTTGCAGGCCATGTGTTGTCATTGGTCTGTAGCTGGGTCTGTAGAGTTGAAGTGTACAGGCCATGTGTTGTCATTGGTCTGTAGCTGGGTCTGTACTGTGTTTCTCTTTGCAGGCCATGTGTTGTCATTGGTCTGTAGCTGGGTCTGTACTGTGTTTCTGTTTGCAGGCCATGTGTTGTCATTGGTCTGTAGCTGGGTCTGTAGAGTTGAGGTGTACAGGCCATGTGTTGTCATTGATCTGTAGCTGGGTCTGTAGAGTTGAAGTGTACAGGCCATGTGTTGTCATTGGTCTGTAGCTGGGTCTGTACTGTTTCTCTTTGCAGGCCATGTGTTGTCATTGGTCTGTAGCTGGGTCTGTACTGTGTTTCTCTTTGCAGGCCATGTGTTGTCGTTGGTCTGTAGCTGGGTCTGTACTGTGTTTCTCTTTGCAGGCCATGTGTTGTCATTGGTCTGTAGCTGGGTCTGTACTGTGTTTCTCTTTGCAGGCCATGTGTTGTCATTGGTCTGTAGCTGGGTCTGTAGAGTTGAAGTGTACAGGCCATGTGTTGTCATTGGTCTGTAGCTGGGTCTGTAGTGTGTTTCTCTTTGCAGGCCATGTGTTTTCATTGGTCTGTAGCTGGGTCTGTAGAGTTGAAGTGTACAGGCTTTGTGTTGTCATTGGTCTGTATCTGGGTCTGTACTGTGTTTCTCTTTGCAGGCCATGTGTTGTCATGGGTCCATAGCTGGGTCTGTTGAGTTGAAATGTACAGGCATGTGTTGTCATTGGTCTGTAGCTGGGTCTGTAGTGTGTTTGTCTTTGCAGGCCATGTGTTGTCATTGGTCTGTAGCTGGGTCTGTAGAGTTGAAGTGTACAGGCCATGTGTTGTCATTGGTCTGTAGCTGGGTCTATAGAGTTGAAGTGTACAGGCCATGTGTTGTCATTGGTCTGTAGCTGGGTCTGTACTGCGTTTCTCTTTGCAGGCCATGTGTTGTCAATGGTCTGTAGCTGGGTCTGTAGAGCTGAAGTGTACAGGCCATGTGTTGTCATTGGTCTGTAGCTGGGTCTGTAGAGTTGAAGTGTACAGACCATGTGTTGTCATTGGTCTGTAGCTGGGTCTGTACTGTGTTTCTCTTTGCAGGCCATGTGTTGTCATTGGTCTGTAGCTGGGTCTGTACTGTGTTTCTCTTTGCAGGCCATGTGTTGTCATTGGTCTGTAGCTGGGTCTGTAGAGTTGAAGTGTACAGGCCATGTGTTGTCATTGGTCTGTAGCTGGATCTGTAGAGTTGAAGTGTACAGGCCATGTGTTGTCATTGGTCTGTAGCTGGGTCTGTAGAGTTGAAGTGTACAGGCCATGAGTTGTCATTGGTCTGTAGCTGGGTCTGTAAAGTTGAAGTGTACAGGCCATGTGTTGTCATTGGTCTGTAGCTGGGTCTGTACTGTGTTTCTCTTTGTAGGCCATGTGTTGTCATTGGTCTGTAGCTGGGTCTGTAGAGTTGAAGTGTACAGGACATGTGTTGTCATTGGTCTGTAGCTGGGTCTGTACTGTGTTTCTCTTTGCAGGCCATGTGTTGTCATTGGTCTGTAGCTGGGTCTGTACTGTGTTTCTCTTTGCAGGCCATGTGTTGTCATTGGTCTGTATCTGGGTCCGTAGAGTTGAAGTGTACAGGCCATGTGTTGTCATTGGTCTGTAGCTGGGTCTGTACTGTGTTTCTCTTTGCAGGCCATGTGTTGTCATTGGTCTGTAGCTGGGTCTGTACTGTGTTTCTCTTTGCAGGCCATGTGTTGTCATTGGTCTGTAGCTGGGTCTGTACTGTGTTTCTCTTCGCAGGCCATGTGTTGTCATTGGTCTGTAGCTGGGTCTGTAGAGTTGAAGTGTACAGGCCATATGTTGTCATTGGTCTGTAGCTGGGCCTGTAGAGTTGACGTGTACAGGCCATGTGTTGTCATTGGTCTGTAGCTGGGTCTGTAGAGTTGAAGTGTACAGGCCATGTGTTGTCATTGGTCTGTAGCTGGGTCTGTACTGTGTTTCTCTTTGTAGGCCATGTGTTGTCATTGGTCTGTAGCTGGGTCTGTAGAGTTGAAGTGTACAGGACATGTGTTGTCATTGGTCTGTAGCTGGGTCTGTACTGTGTTTTTCTTTGCAGGCCATGTGTTGTCATTGGTCTGTAGCTGGGTCTGTAGAGTTGAAGTGTACAGGCCATGTGTTGTCATTGGTCTGTAGCTGGGTCTGTACTGTGTTTCTCTTTGCAGGCTATGTGTTGTCATTGGTCTGTAGCTGGGTCTGTAGAGTTGAAGTGTACAGGCCATGTGTTGTCATTGGTCTGTAGCTGGGTCTGTACTGTGTTTCTCTTTGCAGGCCATGTGTTGTCATTGGTCTGTAGCTGGGTCTGTACTATGTTTCTCTTTGCAGGCCATGTATTGTCATTGGTCTGTAGCTGGGTCTGTAGAGTTGAAGTGTACAGGCCATGTGTTGTCATTGGTCTGTAGCTGGGTCTGTACTGTGTTTCTCTTTTCAGGCCATGTGTTGTCATTGGTCTGTAGCTGGGTCTGTAGAGTTGAAGTGTACAGGCCATATGTTGTCATTGGTCTGTAGCTGGGTCTGTAGAGTTGAAGTGTACAGGCCATGTGTTGTCATTGGTCTGTAGCTGGGTCTGTACTGTGTTTCTCTTTGCAGGCCATATGTTGTCATTGGTTTGTAGCTGGGTCTGTAGAGTTGAAGTGTACAGGCCATGTGTTGTCATTGGTCTGTAGCTGGGTCTGTACTGTGTTTCTCTTTGCAGGCCATGTGTTGTCATTGGTATGTAGCTGGGTCTGTACTGTGTTTCTCTCTGAAGGCCATGTGTTGTCATTGGTCTGTAGCTGGGTCTGTAGAGTTGAAGTGTACAGGCCATGTGTTGTCATTGGTCTGTAGCTGGGTCTGTAGAGTTGAAGTGTACAGGCCATGTGTTGTCATTGGTCTGTAGCTGGGTCTGTACTGTGTTTCTCTTTACAGGCCATGTGTTGTCATTGGTCTGTAGGCAGATCTGTAGAGTTGAAGTGTAGAGGCCATGTGTTGTCATTAGTCTGTAGCTGGGTCTGTAGAGTTGAAGTGTACAGGCCATTTGTTGTCATTGGTCTGTAGCTGGGTCTGTAGAGTTGAAGTGTACAGGCCATGTGTTGTCATTGATCTGTAGCTGGGTCTGTAGAGTTGAAGTGTACAGGCCATGTGTTGTCATTGGTCTGTAGCTGGTTCTGTACTGTGTTTATGTTTGCAGGCCCTGTGTTCTCATTGGTCTGTAGCTGGGTCTGTACTGTGTTTCTGTTTGCAGGCCATGTGTTGTCATTGGTCTGTAGCTGGGTCTGTAGAGTTGAAGTGTACAGGCCATGTGTTGTCATTGGTCTGTAGCTGGGTCTGTAGAGTTGTAGTGTACAGGCCATGTGTTGTCATTGATCCGTAGCCGGGTCTGTAGAGTTGAAATGTATAGGCCATGTGTTGTCATTGGTCTGTAGCTGGGTCTGTACTGTGTTTCTGTTTGCAGGCCATGTGTTGTCATTGGTCTGTAGCTGGGTCTGTACTGTGTTTCTGTTTGCAGGCCATGTGTTGTCATTGGTCTGTAGCTGGGTCTGTAGAGTTGAAGTGTACAGGCCATGTGTTGTCATTGGTCTGTAGCTGGGTCTGTACTGTGTTTCTGTTTGCAGGCCATGTGTTGTCATTGGTCTGTAGCTGGGTCTGTACTGTGTTTCTGTTTGCAGGCCATGTATTGTCATTGGTCTGTAGCTGGGTCTGTAGAGTTGGAGTGTACAGGCCATGTGTTGTCATTGGTCTGTAGCTGGGTCTCTCTTTGCAGGCCATGTGTTGTCATTGGTATGTAGCTGGGTCTGTACTGTGTTTCTCTTTGCAGGCCATGTGTTGTCATTGGTCTGTAGCTGGGTCTGTAGAGTTAAAGTGTACAGGCCATGTGTTGTCATTGGTCTGTAGCTGGGTCTGTAGAGTTGAAGTGTACAGGCCATGTGTTGTCATTGGTCTGTAGCTGGGTCTGTAGAGTTGAAGTGTACAGGCCATGTGTTGTCATTGGTCTGTACCTGAGTCTGTAGAGTTGAAGTGTACAGGCCATGTGTTGTCATTGGTCTGTAGCTGGGTCTGTACTGTGCTTCTCTTTGCAGGCCATGTGTTGTCATTGGTCTGTAGCTGGGTATGTAGAGTTGAAGTGTACAGGCCATGTGTTGTCATTGGTCTGTAGCTGGGTCTGTACTATGTTTCTCTTTGCAGGCCATGTGTTGTCATTGGTCTGTAGCTGGGTCTGTAGAGTTGAAGTGTACAGGCCATGTGTTGTCATTGGTCTGTAGCTGGGTCTGTACTATGTTTCTCTTTGCAGGCCATGTGTTGTCATTGGTCTGTAGCTGGGTCTGTAGAGTTGAAGTGTACAGGCCATGTGTTGTCATTGGTCTGTAGCTGGGTCTGTACTGTGTTTCTCTTTGCAGGCCATGTGTTGTCATTGGTCTGTAGCTGGGTCTGTACTGTGTTTCTCTTTGCAGGCCATGTGTTGTCATTGGTCTGTAGCTGGGTCTGTACTGTGTTTCTCTTTGCAGGCCATGTGTTGTCATTGGTCTGTAGCTGGGTCTGTAGAGTTAAAGTGTACAGGCCATGTGTTGTCATTGGTCTGTACCTGAGTCTGTAGAGTTGAAGTGTACAGGCCATGTGTTGTCATTGGTCTGTAGCTGGGTCTGTACTGTGTTTCTCTTTGCAGGCCATGTGTTGTCATTGGTCTGTAGCTGGGTCTGTTGAGTTGAAGTGTACAGGCCATGTGTTGTCATTGGTCTGTAGCTGGGTCTGTACTGTGTTTCTCTTTGCAGGCCATGTGTTGTCATTGGTCTGTAGCTGGGTCTGTACTGTGTTTCTCTTTGCAGGCCATGTGTTGTCATTGGTCTGTAGCTGGGTCTGTAGAGTTGAAGTGTACAGGCCATGTGTTGTCATTGGGCTGTAGCTGGGTCTGTACTGTGTTTCTCTTTGCAGGCCATGTGTTGTCATTGGCCTGTAGCTGGGTCTGTAGAGTTGAAGTGTACAGGCCATGTGTTGTCATTGGTCTGTAGCTGGGTTTGTAGAGTTGAAGTGTACAGGCCATGTGTTGTCATTGGTCTGTAGCTGGGTCTGTACTGTGTTTCTCTTTGCAGGCCATGTGTTGTCATTGGTCTGTAGCTGGGTCTGTAGAGCTGAAGTGTACAGGCCATGTGTTGTCATTGGTCTGTAGCTGGGTCTGTAGAGTTGAAGTGTACAGGCCATGTGTTGTCATTGGTCTGTAGCTGGGTCTGTACTGTGTTTCTCTTTGCAGGCCATGTGTTGTCATTGGTCTGTAGCTGGGTCTGTACTGTGTTTCTCTTTGCAGGCCATGTGTTGTCATTGGTCTGTAGCTGGGTCTGTAGAGTTGAAGTGTACAGGCCATGTGTTGTCATTGGTCTGTAGCTGGGTCTGTACTGTGTTTCTCTTTGCAGGCCATGTGTTGTCATTGGTCTGTAACTAGGTCTGTACTGTGTTTCTCTTTGCAGGCCATGTGTTGTCATTGGTCTGTAGCTGGGTCTGTAGAGTTGAAGTGTACAGGCCATGTGTTGTCATTGGTCTGTAGCTGGGTCTGTACTGTGTTTCTCTTTGCAGGCCATGTGTTGTTATTGGTCTGTAGCTGGGTCTGTACTGTGTTTCTCTTTGCAGGCCATGTGTTGTCATTGGTCTGTAGCTGGGTCTGTAGAGTTGAAGTGTAGAGGCCATGTGTTGTCATTAGTCTGTAGCTGGGTCTTTAGAGTTGAAGTGTACAGGCCATGTGTTGTCATTGGTCTGTAGCTGGGTCTGTAGTGTGTTTCTCTTTGCAGGCCATGTGTTGTCATTGGTCTGTAGCTGGGTCTGTAGAGTTGAAGTGTACAGGCTATGTGTTGTCATTGGTCTGTATCTGGGTCTGTACTGTGTTTCTCTTTGCAGGCCATGTGTTGTCATGGGTCCATAGCTGGGTCTGTTGAGTTGAAGTGTACAGGCCATGTGTTGTCATTTGTCTGTAGCTGGGTCTGTAGATTTGAAGTGTACAGGCCATGTGTTGTCATTGGTCTGTAGCTGGGTCTGTAGAGTTGAAGTGTACAGGCCATGAGTTGTCATTGGTCTGTAGCTGGGTCTGTACTGTGTTTCTCTTTGCAGGCCATGTGTTGTCATTGGTCTGTAGCTGGGTCTGTAGAGTTGAAGTGTACAGGCCATGTGTTGTCATTGGTCTGTAGCTGGGTCTGTACTGTGTTTCTCTTTACAGGCCATGTGTTGTCATTGGTCTGTAGCTGGGTCTGTACTGTGTTTCTCTTTGCAGGCCATCTGTTGTCATTGGTCTGTAGCTGGGTCTGTAGAGTTGAAGTGTACAGGCCATGTGTTGTCATTGGTCTGTAGCTGGGCCTGTAAAGTTGAAGTGTACAGGCCATGTTTTGTCATTGGTCTGTAGCTGGGTCTGTAGAGTTGAAGTGTACAGGCCATGTGTTGTCATTGGTCTGTAGCTTGGTCTCTAATGTGTTTCTCTTTGTAGGCCATGGGTTGTCATTGGTCTGTAGCTGGGTCTGTAGAGTTGAAATGTACAGGCCATGTGTTGTCATTGGTCTGTAGCTGGGTCTGTACTGTGTTTCTCTTTGCAGGCCATGTGTTGTCATTGGTCTGTAGCTGGGTCTGTAGAGTTGAAGTGTACAGGCCATGTGTTGTCATTGGTCTGTAGCTGGGTCTGTACTGTGTTTCTCTTTGCAGGCCATGTGTTGTCATTGGTCTGTAGCTGGGTCTGTACTGTGTTTCTGTTTGCAGGCCATGTGTTGTCATTGGTCTGTAGCTGGGTCTGTAGAGTTGAAGTGTACAGGCCATGTGTTGTCATTGATCTGTAGCTGGGTCTGTAGAGTTGAAGTGTACAGGCCATGTGTTGTCATTGGTCTGTAGCTGGGTCTGTACTGTTTCTCTTTGCAGGCCATGTGTTGTCATTGGTCTGTAGCTGGGTCTGTACTGTGTTTCTCTTTGCAGGCCATGTGTTGTCGTTGGTCTGTAGCTGGGTCTGTACTGTGTTTCTCTTTGCAGGCCATGTGTTGTCATTGGTCTGTAGCTGGGTCTGTACTGTGTTTCTCTTTGCAGGCCATGTGTTGTCATTGGTCTGTAGCTGGGTCTGTAGAGTTGAAGTGTACAGGCCATGTGTTGTCATTGGTCTGTAGCTGGGTCTGTAGTGTGTTTCTCTTTGCAGGCCATTGGAGTTCTGGACTTTTTGGTTCCGTCCAGAGGTGTCAGGGTACAACACCCAAAGACCCCGGAGTTCCACCTGCCTTGGTGCACAAATGAACAGAAACACGGGCTTCTCGATGGTGGCGTCAAAGACCAAAGGTTTATTACTGCAGGGACACAGAAGTCACAGAATCTACACACGGGCAGAATCTAGGAGCCTGTTCGATTTGTACAAAGTGGGTTGCTCCTTATATACTAAAAATTGTGCTCTAGGCAAATATTTCACATGTCGGTACATTCCCAAACCTTTGTGTCTCTAAACAATAAATATTTGACGTTACACAGGAACCGTCGATAAAATCTGATACCAAACATCTACGAAGAGGGGTTCCCACTAGTTCATCACAATCCCCTGTCAATATTGCATTCAGGACCCGGACCGCCTCATCGTAAGTTCGTTACCTCCCCCTAATAAAGATTCAGAAAGAAAGAAACAGAGCCAGGTGTGGAAGATAGAAAAGTGGGATAAGGGATGTTTGTGGGTCGTAAATGGGCAAGGCTACCGACTTCGGCCGCCTAATCATGATCAGGTACAATGGACACGAAGACCAGTTTGGCAAGACTGGCCTCGGGCAGAGGAGGCAGCCTTTGTCGAGTCATGCAGCTACAGCGTGATCTGGTTTAAGGTGCACGTGTCATGTAAGAGGTGAATCTCCGGCTAAGGCTACGTGTCCTTAATCAAAGTGGAGTGAATGAAATGATCAGAGGCTATTGCATATGTGAGGGCAAGGAAACACAAAATGGCGGCCATGATCTAAGATGGATGCCGTGGGTATATCAGAAATATGTCAATGGAAGGAGTGCTCTTGCTCGTAGCGTAGCGAAAACACTAGGATATACTAAATGGATCATTTGCGGTTCACTGATACCAATATTATGTATTTCCGACAAACTTGAAAAACACGGGTTCAAGTCGTCACGGAACCGTCACGGAACCTCAGACCCTCCTTTTGCCCTTACATAGGCAATTACTCAGTCTATGTCAGAATCTAGTTCTATGCTCATCAGGTCAGTGACATGTTGTTGTATCATCATCCTTTCTCGTGTCTTTTCTCCAAACGCAGGTGGTTTTCTGAGACAAGTCGTAGCACAAAGACTACACAGAGCAGGACCACACTGGATAATCAGACAACATGAGAATAGGAATACTAGGATGACACCAATGACCATTAGAACTTTCCATCCCCACGCTGAGATCAGAGTCCAAAACCACTCCATGAAGGACCAGTTTCCCTTGTCTACATGTATGGAGTCCGAAATCTTGTGCAACTTAGAGATCGCCTCGTAGACTGTTGGAGCATTATTAGGAATAAAGACACAGCAGCTCGATTGGATCATTCTGCATACCCCACCTCGATCTGCAAGTATAACGTCTAGAACCATACGGTTCTGCAACGTCATGAGCCTATCCGCCTGAAGCTCAGCTGTCAGATTGCTAAGGGCACCAGCAGTTTCAGTAATAGTAGATTCAACTACCCGTGTTAGCTGACGTATGTTTCTACTATTGGCCATAGGTCCCCAGAACGGAAGGAAGCCTTTGAAGAAGTCTCCAGCTTCCTGACCAGCGGTATCTTCCTTGCTGAAGACACCTCTCGATACTCTTGTTCTGTGGTAATCAAGTGAAGCAGTGTATGTCGGAGGCAATAATCGAGCAATATAACATGATCCTGAGAAGTCGGCAGGCAACCATGTATAAGCTCTGTCTCGACAAATGAAATAGGTACCCCTAGCAGTAAGAAAGGCAGGGGAAGAGTTAGCCGGAAACACATAAGTCTCTACGCACTCACTCCTCCCTAGCTGAGCTCTCGGATTTCTCCCATTACCTTGCAAACAGACCTGACCTCGGTGAGGTACGAACCAGATTGGAGTTGAGCTTTTACGCTTGCTTTCTCCTAAACTAAGGCGATACTCTGAAGTGTTCCAACTTAAATATACTCGCAATTCGTCTCTAGGGTATGATGGAGTATTATTGACGTCCTTGACCATGTCAATAATTCCCTGGACTAAAGCTTTGTTAGCAGAGTTGTATTTAGTGGAACGTGGGGGACGTGGAGGATAAGTTTCTAGGGCATAAGCAAAGATGGTTTGGAAGGCCTGAAATGATCCATTATAGCTGTAAGGCAAAACCAGATATGGAATACCTTTATCCATAGTGTGAGGTATCAAGCCACATACCCAGCAGTCTGTAGTGTTAACTACCAGTTGGTGTTGGTGCAAGAGCTGTACAAAAGTGTTGTTGATGAATTCTGAGCGTCTGGCTTGCTCATGTTCCGGAAACGAGTGAAAAGAGTGTATAGAGGAAACAGTAGAAATAGCAGGATCAAGGGGAGGTACTGTAGAAACTGGCACAAAAATCAAATTTATGCTAAAGACGATTCCACCCACCAATGTTGCTAAAACAATCAAAAATGTAACGGCACATTGCATCAAGAAACATTTGCTGTGAAGAATTCTATTAAGTCTGTTTCTGCGAACGTAAATCACATTCTTTCGTTGCAGCGCAGGAAGCTCCATCTTCTACAATCCGCTCGCGACCACTGATGATGTGTACGTAGATGAAAATGCCTCTATCAGCCCTGGGAGTTCCCAGAACCAACAGAAAGATCGACCTTGTGTCAGACCCCTGCAAATTCAAACTAGGCACACAGCCACGACCCTACGGCTACCCAGACGGCAAGGCAATTTTAAAAACAATAAACAATAGCAAACTTCCTGGCTGAAGGCAAAAGTTCAATATATATAAATATATCAAAATCACAATATGCAGTTGCCTGCTTTATTAGTCCTTTTTATGGCTTCTAAGGTTGTATCTCTTCTTCGCTGGTACTGTCTGATCGGAAAATAGTGTATTACTAGCAGCTGTTGCAGAGTTTAAGTTCGCAGATAGCAAAGTTTCTTGTGATGCTGGAGACAAATGTTCAGTGTTCAAAGGAGTCCTTTCAGGAGGAGAGTCAGGTTTCAAAGTGTCAGTAATCAAATCGGCATCGCTGAAAGGGACAAATTTCGGAGTTGTTTCAGCTTCGGAGGCACCAATTCCCTTCTTCACCCAGTCGTCGTAAGGCAGCGGCAAAGGAACACGCTTTACATGAGAGGCGTGAATCCAATGTTTACGGCCAGCGACACGTACGGCTGTCCTTGTTGCCAGTAGGACCTGGAAGGGGCCGATGTAGCGAGGCTGAAGATTCTTTGTCCTCGCAAAATTTCTGACCACCACGTGGTCGCCGGGTTTCAGCTGATGCCCTGGACTCTCCGGAGGTTTTGGCAAAGCATCGAAGACCTGTTGATGAATAAGACTCAATTTAGCAGTCAAGTCGTAAAGGTAGTCTATCAACATAGGATATTCAATGGAGCACAATTGTTTAGGCCTTGGCACACCCCAGATATTTGCCGGGCGGCCAAACACAATCTCATAGGGAGAAAGCCCTATTCTAGAATGCACCGTTGCTCTCGTTGATAACAAGGCCAAAGGAAGTGCGTCTGGCCAGGCTAAACCTGTGGATGCTTGTATCTTGGCTATCTTAAGCTTCAGAGTGCCATTGTAACCCTCGACTAAACCAGCAGATTGGGGATGGTTTGCACTGTGGAATTTTTGTTTCACTCCTAGACCAGCACACACACTCTGCATAACTTTCCCTATAAACTCACTTCCGTTATCTGACCATACAATCCGTGGCATTCCAAACCTAGGAAAAAATTCCTTGAGAAGAATTTTGGCAGTTGATAAAAATATGCACAAGGGCGTTGTTTATCACCAAATTTCTGTGTCAGAACACTCAACGCGCAACCTTCTCTTTCGTGAACGTAGAGCGTGAATGGCTTGCTGTAATCAGGTGTACCTAATACAGGAGCTGAACACAATGCTTTTCGTAATTCAGTAAAACTCTCTTGGCATTCATCAGACCATGGCACCGGACTTGGAACATTTTTCCCAGTCAAAGCTACCAACGGTTTTGCTAAAAGAGAAAAATTTGGGATCCACTGCCTACAGTAAGAGGTAATACCTAGGAAGGCACGTACTTCTCTCTGTGTGCGTGGAACACTCATCTGCGTAATTGCTTTTATTCTTTCTGGGGTCAACTTCCTTCCCTCCTTTGATAAGAGGTGACCTAGGTAGGTTACTTCTTGGCAGCAGTATTGCATCTTGGAAGGAGACACCTTATGATTTAAATTGGACAAATGATGCAATAACGAAATCGTAGCTGCTTTGCAAGTTTCCTTGTCATCGGCAGCCACTAGAAGATCGTCTACGTACTGCACTAGAGCCGAACCTGGAGGAAGGACAAAAGAATCTAACTGACTTTTTAAAGCTTGGCTATAAATGGATGGACTTTCACAATAGCCTTGTGGAGCGCGTTTAAATCTGAAACTGCGACCTCCTAAACAGAAGCCGAAAATATCCCTACTTTCTTCGGCTATCGGAATGCTAAAGAAAGCATTCTTTAGGTCTATAACTGAGAACCATGTAGCTGTAGCAGGTATCAATGTTAACAAGGCAGTAATGTCTGGCACTACAGGAAACTGCGGAATTACAATCTTATTAACTTCTCTAAGGTCTATGACAAACCTATAAACTGGAGGTTTTGTAGGGTCAGTTCGCTTCAGAATCGGTAATACAGGACTGTTACAGACATTTCCTCTAGTTTCTTCAACTACACCCTTCTTAATCAAGTCTTGCACAATCAATAAAAGTGCACGCTCACCTTCACTCGATATTTTATACTGGGGAATTCTTGGAAATTTCACATTTGCTTTCAAAGTCACTACATACGGTGGAATTTCTAGGAGACCTACATCATTAGGACCAGTCGCCCAAAGAGAATCAGGGAGTGAACGGAGCTCCGGCGGGAGTGCGTCCATTGACAAGTACATCGGAGAGGTGATGTTTTTACCCAGTGTAAGCTGTACTCCTTCTGGAGAACAGTATAATGTCGCATATAGTCGTTTTAACAAATCTAAACCAAGCAGATTTTCATTACAACCTGTCGTCAAAATCAGAGGTGCTTTCAATTGGCATGGTCCAACAGAAATAGACAAAGGACCAGATATCGGATTGTACACAGGGGCGCCTGAAAAACCTACGGAAACATTTGTTGAGCCAGACAAAGGTGCGCCAGGGAGTTTCGCATGCATGATAGAACTTTTTGCGGCACCAGTATCCAACAGAAACGGTTCGACTACACCTGATGTTGCTACTGCGACATAAGGCCCACTCTGATCCACTGGAACTGATACTACTCCCTCTCTCTGTCCATGGCTGTCCTAGTACCCATTTTGTTGAAAACCCTCTTCTACTTCACAATAATCTTCAACAAGATATTGCTGAGATCTATTTTGCTGAACAGATTGTCCATTTCGTTGATCAAAGTGATTGGATGGACGATCATTAGTTTGTGGAGGCATAGCACCTCGTCCTCGTCCTCTAGAATTCTGCACAAAACCACCACGACCTCTCTGAGCTGCTGCTGCATTATTTTGCGCTAAGATTGGACATTCATTTTTATAGTGACCCTTTTTCTTGCAGTACGCGCATTGATTCCATTGATATTGAGGTCTTGATGTACTATAATTTGCCCTTTGGTATGAGTTCTGCTGCGTATTAGTCTGGTTCGTGCGAGGCGGATACGCCTGCTGCAAAAGAACTTTAGTTTTTAAATCTTTCGTTTTCTTTTCTGATTTTTCCTTTTCCTCCTTATCTCTATTTTCGTAGTACTGTGCAGTCGCAAGTATTTGCGCTGTCGTAGATACAGCCCACGCACTTTCTGAGTCTTTTAATTTATTGCATAATTCAGGTAACAAATTATGCACAAATTTATCGACAAACAATCTTTGCCCTCCTTCTGTACTCATGTCCTGACCACTATGATCCACAAAAGTCTCTTCGAACCTCGTGAAGAAGTCCGAGACACTTTCGTCTTTCTTTTGCCTACATGCTGACAACTTGTCCCAATTAACACGCAATGCTGGCATCAGAGTCTTCATTAGATCAATTATTCTACCTGGTAGATTAGCGATCAAAGGTTCGGGTTTCGCACCACCTATTTGTTGACCATCTGCTGCAGTGATAGCTGCCCAATCACCACCTAAAGCAGCCTGATGATCCTCTCTACGAATTTTAGCCCACACTGGTTGCGGAACTACGTTACCAAATAACATATCAATGTCGGCTAAGTTCATTATACAAGCCTCAACTGTCTGTGTTAATTCCTTGTAATATCCGGCTGGATTCTTACGCGGATCTGGCAAGGCCTGCTTCACTGCTAACACTTCTGCTCGCTTCCATGGAATGTGTATCCACACTCGTTGGAACTGCGCTGGAGCACCTGCAATACCAGCATTATCATCACGTGGCACTGCTTCGCGCCAGATTGGAGGAACTTCCCTCATAGGATATTGGCGACTTAGCTTCATTTTACCTTTCTCTAAATCTCTCGGAGAACGAAGAGATGGATCATTCCTAAAACTTAAAATGAGTTCCATCGCTTGCTTTATTTTCTCACCCACTATCATTCCAGCAGCAAACTCCTTTTGAACCCTAATTAAATCTTCCAAATCTGATTCGACATCGTCTTCTTCTATCTCTTCACGTAACAACGAGCACATCTCATCAAAGACGTATCGTTGCGTTGGTTCTCCCCACTGCATAAATGTGTCTAACACATCTCTCGTACTATATCTTCTACCCTTCGAAATCCATCTGAGAGCCGTGGAGTCTAAAACTCCCCGTTCCTCAGTACTAGGAAGCTGACTCCGTCTCTGTACAGAGTCAGGAGTAGGAGTCTTAATCAGAGTTTTATATATAGGTGACAGCATATTAGTAACTGAATCAGTGATTCTTCGACGAACAGAAAGTGGAGTTAGTACACTCGCAGACATAGAGAATGCAGTGGAGGTAGGAATAGATGAGGAAGCAGTAGGAGTATCGAGGAAAATAGCTTCTGGAGCAGTAGGTACAGAGGTAGGTATAAGAGTTGGCAGTGTAGGAAGAGGAGGAGCTGTAGGAACATTTACATTCACCACAGGAAGTACAGGAACTTGGTTCTGAGGGACAGGAGCAGGAGCACCAGGTTGTCCAGCAACCGGCAATTGAACATTCGGGACGAGCGGAGCCGTAGCACCTTGTGCATACGGTGGAGGTGACCGTAACAGATAAGACAGCAGAGGATCGTTTTCGGAGTCCTCCAATATCTTAGCCATTTTCGATGGCAAGGCAGGATAGCACTTGTCAATCGCTAGGTTATGCTCTCTAATGGCTACATCTATGACCTTTTCACACTCGTTAGCTTGCAACTGTTTAGTCGCTTGCTCTAGAGTTAACCCTTCTTGTTCTTTCTGTTCTTTCTTCAACCTTTTCATTTCTCTCTGTTTGGATTCTTTCCGCCAATAACGGAAGGAATCAAACATTGCCGGCCGGGCTTTCTTCTTGAACAATTTCGCTTCTAAATTGTCGAGAATCTCTTGCTCAAAACTACCATGCAGTGGCCAACTAAGGACACCATCCTTCTTACAATAGCGGACCCATATCTCATTATAAGTTATAGGACCCACGCCATACTTACAATATAAATCATATAGGGGAGTCCCAATCGGAGGAACCAGACAAGAGTCCTCCAATCGCGAGTCACTGTTGCAACTAAAACAAGACAACATTTTCCGACTTACCATTTTCAGTCCGAAACACAAAACAAACAAACACGGAACAAATATGTGCACTCGAACCAAGAACTTAGGCCTACCAAAACGAACTGATGTATCGATACCCAAAACTAAACCAAATAGATTATCGTAACTAGAACAACCAATGATAATCTAACAAAACCAAACCAAACCAAGAACCGATCAAGGATTTTTAACAATCCTCACAAAGTAACCAGCTAGCTATCACTAAATACTTAACTGAGGCACTGAAGACGTCACCAAGGAGAAACCCGTCACGTTTCGCCGTACTAAGGACTGCACCACTTCGGGTCCAAGACAGGGCGACGGTCAAGGCAACGGCCCACTGCAGCCGTCCTGAACGGGAAACCCTCGTGGAAGAGAACTTCGGGCCACTTTTGCGATATGCCGGGATCGATGAAGTGGGGCGCCTCCCTCAGGAATCTTCACACGAAGCTTCTCGAACTCTTCAGGCTTTTGGACCGGTACCGAATGACGTCGCCCCACGTTGGGCGCCAATTGGAGTTCTGGACTTTTTGGTTCCGTCCAGAGGTGTCAGGGTACAACACCCAAAGACCCCGGAGTTCCACCTGCCTTGGTGCACAAATGAACAGAAACACGGGCTTCTCGATGGTGGCGTCAAAGACCAAAGGTTTATTACTGCAGGGACACAGAAGTCACAGAATCTACACACGGGCAGAATCTAGGAGCCTGTTCGATTTGTACAAAGTGGGTTGCTCCTTATATACTAAAAATTGTGCTCTAGGCAAATATTTCACATGTCGGTACATTCCCAAACCTTTGTGTCTCTAAACAATAAATATTTGACGTTACACAGGAACCGTCGATAAAATCTGATACCAAACATCTACGAAGAGGGGTTCCCACTAGTTCATCACAATCCCCTGTCAATATTGCATTCAGGACCCGGACCGCCTCATCGTAAGTTCGTTACCTCCCCCTAATAAAGATTCAGAAAGAAAGAAACAGAGCCAGGTGTGGAAGATAGAAAAGTGGGATAAGGGATGTTTGTGGGTCGTAAATGGGCAAGGCTACCGACTTCGGCCGCCTAATCATGATCAGGTACAATGGACACGAAGACCAGTTTGGCAAGACTGGCCTCGGGCAGAGGAGGCAGCCTTTGTCGAGTCATGCAGCTACAGCGTGATCTGGTTTAAGGTGCACGTGTCATGTAAGAGGTGAATCTCCGGCTAAGGCTACGTGTCCTTAATCAAAGTGGAGTGAATGAAATGATCAGAGGCTATTGCATATGTGAGGGCAAGGAAACACAAAATGGCGGCCATGATCTAAGATGGATGCCGTGGGTATATCAGAAATATGTCAATGGAAGGAGTGCTCTTGCTCGTAGCGTAGCGAAAACACTAGGATATACTAAATGGATCATTTGCGGTTCACTGATACCAATATTATGTATTTCCGACAAACTTGAAAAACACGGGTTCAAGTCGTCACGGAACCGTCACGGAACCTCACCATGTGTTGTCATTGGTCTGTAGCTGGGTCTGTAGAGTTGAAGTGTACAGGCTTTGTGTTGTCATTGGTCTGTATCTGGGTCTGTACTGTGTTTCTCTTTGCAGGCCATGTGTTGTCATGGGTCCATAGCTGGGTCTGTTGAGTTGAAGTGTACAGGCATGTGTTGTCATTGGTCTGTAGCTGGGTCTGTAGTGTGTTTGTCTTTGCAGGCCATGTGTTGTCATTGGTCTGTAGCTGGGTCTGTAGAGTTGAAGTGTACAGGCCATGTGTTGTCATTGGTCTGTAGCTGGGTCTATAGAGTTGAAGTGTACAGGCCATGTGTTGTCATTGGTCTGTAGCTGGGTCTGTACTGCGTTTCTCTTTGCAGGCCATGTGTTGTCAATGGTCTGTAGCTGGGTCTGTAGAGCTGAAGTGTACAGGCCATGTGTTGTCATTGGTCTGTAGCTGGGTCTGTAGAGTTGAAGTGTACAGACCATGTGTTGTCATTGGTCTGTAGCTGGGTCTGTACTGTGTTTCTCTTTGCAGGCCATGTGTTGTCATTGGTCTGTAGCTGGGTCTGTACTGTGTTTCTCTTTGCAGGCCATGTGTTGTCATTGGTCTGTAGCTGGGTCTGTAGAGTTGAAGTGTACAGGCCATGTGTTGTCATTGGTCTGTAGCTGGATCTGTAGAGTTGAAGTGTACAGGCCATGTGTTGTCATTGGTCTGTAGCTGGGTCTGTAGAGTTGAAGTGTACAGGCCATGAGTTGTCATTGGTCTGTAGCTGGGTCTGTAAAGTTGAAGTGTACAGGCCATGTGTTGTCATTGGTCTGTAGCTGGGTCTGTACTGTGTTTCTCTTTGTAGGCCATGTGTTGTCATTGGTCTGTAGCTGGGTCTGTAGAGTTGAAGTGTACAGGACATGTGTTGTCATTGGTCTGTAGCTGGGTCTGTACTGTGTTTCTCTTTGCAGGCCATGTGTTGTCATTGGTCTGTAGCTGGGTCTGTACTGTGTTTCTCTTTGCAGGCCATGTGTTGTCATTGGTCTGTATCTGGGTCCGTAGAGTTGAAGTGTACAGGCCATGTGTTGTCATTGGTCTGTAGCTGGGTCTGTACTGTGTTTCTCTTTGCAGGCCATGTGTTGTCATTGGTCTGTAGCTGGGTCTGTACTGTGTTTCTCTTTGCAGGCCATGTGTTGTCATTGGTCTGTAGCTGGGTCTGTACTGTGTTTCTCTTCGCAGGCCATGTGTTGTCATTGGTCTGTAGCTGGGTCTGTAGAGTTGAAGTGTACAGGCCATATGTTGTCATTGGTCTGTAGCTGGGCCTGTAGAGTTGACGTGTACAGGCCATGTGTTGTCATTGGTCTGTAGCTGGGTCTGTAGAGTTGAAGTGTACAGGCCATGTGTTGTCATTGGTCTGTAGCTGGGTCTGTACTGTGTTTCTCTTTGTAGGCCATGTGTTGTCATTGGTCTGTAGCTGGGTCTGTAGAGTTGAAGTGTACAGGACATGTGTTGTCATTGGTCTGTAGCTGGGTCTGTACTGTGTTTTTCTTTGCAGGCCATGTGTTGTCATTGGTCTGTAGCTGGGTCTGTAGAGTTGAAGTGTACAGGCCATGTGTTGTCATTGGTCTGTAGCTGGGTCTGTACTGTGTTTCTCTTTGCAGGCTATGTGTTGTCATTGGTCTGTAGCTGGGTCTGTAGAGTTGAAGTGTACAGGCCATGTGTTGTCATTGGTCTGTAGCTGGGTCTGTACTGTGTTTCTCTTTGCAGGCCATGTGTTGTCATTGGTCTGTAGCTGGGTCTGTACTATGTTTCTCTTTGCAGGCCATGTATTGTCATTGGTCTGTAGCTGGGTCTGTAGAGTTGAAGTGTACAGGCCATGTGTTGTCATTGGTCTGTAGCTGGGTCTGTACTGTGTTTCTCTTTTCAGGCCATGTGTTGTCATTGGTCTGTAGCTGGGTCTGTAGAGTTGAAGTGTACAGGCCATATGTTGTCATTGGTCTGTAGCTGGGTCTGTAGAGTTGAAGTGTACAGGCCATGTGTTGTCATTGGTCTGTAGCTGGGTCTGTACTGTGTTTCTCTTTGCAGGCCATATGTTGTCATTGGTTTGTAGCTGGGTCTGTAGAGTTGAAGTGTACAGGCCATGTGTTGTCATTGGTCTGTAGCTGGGTCTGTACTGTGTTTCTCTTTGCAGGCCATGTGTTGTCATTGGTATGTAGCTGGGTCTGTACTGTGTTTCTCTCTGAAGGCCATGTGTTGTCATTGGTCTGTAGCTGGGTCTGTAGAGTTGAAGTGTACAGGCCATGTGTTGTCATTGGTCTGTAGCTGGGTCTGTAGAGTTGAAGTGTACAGGCCATGTGTTGTCATTGGTCTGTAGCTGGGTCTGTACTGTGTTTCTCTTTACAGGCCATGTGTTGTCATTGGTCTGTAGGCAGATCTGTAGAGTTGAAGTGTAGAGGCCATGTGTTGTCATTAGTCTGTAGCTGGGTCTGTAGAGTTGAAGTGTACAGGCCATGTGTTGTCATTGATCTGTAGCTGGGTCTGTAGAGTTGAAGTGTACAGGCCATGTGTTGTCATTGGTCTGTAGCTGGTTCTGTACTGTGTTTATGTTTGCAGGCCCTGTGTTCTCATTGGTCTGTAGCTGGGTCTGTACTGTGTTTCTGTTTGCAGGCCATGTGTTGTCATTGGTCTGTAGCTGGGTCTGTAGAGTTGAAGTGTACAGGCCATGTGTTGTCATTGGTCTGTAGCTGGGTCTGTAGAGTTGTAGTGTACAGGCCATGTGTTGTCATTGATCCGTAGCCGGGTCTGTAGAGTTGAAATGTATAGGCCATGTGTTGTCATTGGTCTGTAGCTGGGTCTGTACTGTGTTTCTGTTTGCAGGCCATGTGTTGTCATTGGTCTGTAGCTGGGTCTGTACTGTGTTTCTGTTTGCAGGCCATGTGTTGTCATTGGTCTGTAGCTGGGTCTGTAGAGTTGAAGTGTACAGGCCATGTGTTGTCATTGGTCTGTAGCTGGGTCTGTACTGTGTTTCTGTTTGCAGGCCATGTGTTGTCATTGGTCTGTAGCTGGGTCTGTACTGTGTTTCTGTTTGCAGGCCATGTATTGTCATTGGTCTGTAGCTGGGTCTGTAGAGTTGGAGTGTACAGGCCATGTGTTGTCATTGGTCTGTAGCTGGGTCTCTCTTTGCAGGCCATGTGTTGTCATTGGTATGTAGCTGGGTCTGTACTGTGTTTCTCTTTGCAGGCCATGTGTTGTCATTGGTCTGTAGCTGGGTCTGTAGAGTTAAAGTGTACAGGCCATGTGTTGTCATTGGTCTGTAGCTGGGTCTGTAGAGTTGAAGTGTACAGGCCATGTGTTGTCATTGGTCTGTAGCTGGGTCTGTAGAGTTGAAGTGTACAGGCCATGTGTTGTCATTGGTCTGTACCTGAGTCTGTAGAGTTGAAGTGTACAGGCCATGTGTTGTCATTGGTCTGTAGCTGGGTCTGTACTGTGCTTCTCTTTGCAGGCCATGTGTTGTCATTGGTCTGTAGCTGGGTATGTAGAGTTGAAGTGTACAGGCCATGTGTTGTCATTGGTCTGTAGCTGGGTCTGTACTATGTTTCTCTTTGCAGGCCATGTGTTGTCATTGGTCTGTAGCTGGGTCTGTAGAGTTGAAGTGTACAGGCCATGTGTTGTCATTGGTCTGTAGCTGGGTCTGTACTATGTTTCTCTTTGCAGGCCATGTGTTGTCATTGGTCTGTAGCTGGGTCTGTAGAGTTGAAGTGTACAGGCCATGTGTTGTCATTGGTCTGTAGCTGGGTCTGTACTGTGTTTCTCTTTGCAGGCCATGTGTTGTCATTGGTCTGTAGCTGGGTCTGTACTGTGTTTCTCTTTGCAGGCCATGTGTTGTCATTGGTCTGTAGCTGGGTCTGTACTGTGTTTCTCTTTGCAGGCCATGTGTTGTCATTGGTCTGTAGCTGGGTCTGTAGAGTTAAAGTGTACAGGCCATGTGTTGTCATTGGTCTGTACCTGAGTCTGTAGAGTTGAAGTGTACAGGCCATGTGTTGTCATTGGTCTGTAGCTGGGTCTGTACTGTGTTTCTCTTTGCAGGCCATGTGTTGTCATTGGTCTGTAGCTGGGTCTGTAGAGTTGAAGTGTACAGGCCATGTGTTGTCATTGGTCTGTACCTGAGTCTGTAGAGTTGAAGTGTACAGGCCATGTGTTGTCATTGGTCTGTAGCTGGGTCTGTACTGTGTTTCTCTTTGCAGGCCATGTGTTGTCATTGGTCTGTAGCTGGGTCTGTAGAGTTGAAGTGTACAGGCCATGTGTTGTCATTGGTCTGTACCTGAGTCTGTAGAGTTGAAGTGTACAGGCCATGTGTTGTCATTGGTCTGTAGCTGGGTCTGTACTGTGTTTCTCTTTGCAGGCCATGTGTTGTCATTGGTCTGTAGCTGGGTCTGTAGAGTTGAAGTGTACAGGCCATGTGTTGTCATTGGTCTGTACCTGAGTCTGTAGAGTTGAAGTGTACAGGCCATGTGTTGTCATTGGTCTGTACCTGCGTCTGTAGAGTTGAAGTGTACAGGCCATGTGTTGTCATTGGTCTGTACCTGAGTCTGTAGAGTTGAAGTGTACAGGCCATGTGTTGTCATTGGTCTGTACCTGCCTCTGTAGAGTTGAAGTGTACAGGCCATGTGTTGTCATTGGTCTGTAGCTGGGTCTGTACTGTGTTTCTCTATGCAGGCCATGTGTTGTCATTGGTCTGTAGCTGGGTCTGTACTGTGTTTCTCTTTGCAGGCCATGTGTTGTCATTGGTCTGTATCTGGGTCTGTAGAGTTGAAGTGTACAGGCCATGTGTTGTCATTGGTCTGTAGCTGGGTCTGTACTGTGTTTCTCTTTGCAGGCCATGTGTTGTCATTGGTCTGTAGCTGGGTCTGTACTGTGTTTCTCTTTGCAGGCCATGTGTTGTCATTGGTCTGTAGCTGGGTCTGTACTGTGTTTCTCTTTGCAGGCCATGTGTTGTCATTGGTCTGTAGCTGGGTCTGTAGAGTTGAAGTGTATGTACAGGCCATGTGTTGTCATTGGTCTGTAGCTGGGTCTGTAGAGTTGAAGTGTACAGGCCATGTGTTGTCATTGATCTGTAGCTGGGTCTGTAGAGTTGAAGTGTATAGGCCATGTGTTGTCATTGGTCTGTAGCTGGGTCTGTACTGTGTTTCTGTTTGCAGGCCATGTGTTGTCATTGGTCTGTAGCTGGGTCTGTACTGTGTTTCACTTTGCAGGCCCTGTGTTGTCATTGGTCTGTAGCTGGGTCTGTAGAGTTGAAGTGTACAGGCCATGTGTTGTCATTGGTCTGTAGCTGGGTCTGTACTGTGTTACTCTTTGCAGGCCATGTGTCGTCATTGGTCTGTAGCTGGGTCTGTACTGTGTTTCTCTATGCAGCCCATGTGTTGTCATTGGTCTGTAGCTGGGTCTGTACTGTGTTTCTCTTTGCAGGCCTTGTGTTGTCATTGGTCTGTAGCTGGGTCTGTAGAGTTGAAGTGTACAGGCCATGTGTTGTCATTGGTCTGTAGCTGGGTCTGTAGAGTTGAAGTGTACAGGCCATGTGTTGTCATTGGTCTGTAGCTGGGTCTGTACTGTGTTTCTCTTTGCAGGCCATGTGTTGTCATGGGTCTGTAGCTGGGTCTGTAGAGTTGAAGTGTACAGGCCATGTGTTGTCATTGGTCTGTAGCTGGGTCTGTACTGTTTTTCTCTTTTCAGGCCATGTGTTGTCATTGGTCTGTAGCTGGGTCTGTAGAGTTGAAGTGTACAGGCCATGTGTTGTCATTGGTCTGTAGCTGGGTCTGTACTGTGTTTCTCTTTACAGGCCATGTGTTGTCATTGGTCTGTAGCTGGGTCTGTAGAGTTGAAGTGTACAGGCCATGTGTTGTCATTGGTCTGTAGCTGGGTCTGTACTGTGTTTCTCTTTACAGGCCATGTGTTGTCATTGGTCTGTAGGCAGGTCTGTAGAGTTGAAGTGTAGAGGCCATGTGTTGTCATTAGTCTGTAGCTGGGTCTGTAGAGTTGAAGTGTACAGGCCATGTGTTGTCATTGGTCTGTAGCTGGGTCTGTAGAGTTGAAGTGTACAGGCCATGTGTTGTCATTGGTCTGTAGCTGGGTCTGTACTGTGTTTCTCTATGCAGGCCATGTGTTGTCATTGGTCTGTAGCTGGGTCTGTACTGTGTTTCTGTTTGCAGGCCCTGTGTTGTCATTGGTCTGTAGCTGGGTCTGTACTGTGTTTCTGTTTGCAGGCAATGTGTTGTCATTGATCTGTAGCTGGGTCTGTAGAGTTGAAGTGTACAGGCCATGTGTTGTCATTGGTCTGTAGCTGGGTCTGTAGAGTTGTAGTGTACAGGCCATGTGTTGTCATTGATCTGTAGCTGGGTCTGTAGAGTTGAAGTGTATAGGCCATGTGTTGTCATTGGTCTGTAGCTGGGTCTGTACTGTGTTTCTGTTTGCAGTCCATGTGTTGTCATTGGTCTGTAGCTGGGTCTGTACTGTGTTTCTGTTTGCAGGCCATGTGTTGTCATTGGTCTGTAGCTGGGTCTGTAGAGTTGAAGTGTACAGGCCATGTGTTGTCATTGGTCTGTAGCTGGGTCTGTACTGTGTTTCTGTTTGCAGGCCATGTGTTGTCATTGGTCTGTAGCTGGGTCTGTACTGTGTTTCTGTTTGCAGGCCATGTATTGTCATTGGTCTGTAGCTGGGTCTGTAGAGTTGGAGTGTACAGGCCATGTGTTGTCATTGGTCTGTAGCTGGGTCTCTCTTTGCAGGCCATGTGTTGTCATTGGTATGTAGCTGGGTCTGTACTGTGTTTCTCTTTGCAGGCCATGTGTTGTCATTGGTCTGTAGCTGGGTCTGTAGAGTTGAAGTGTACAGGCCATATGTTGTCATTGGTCTGTAGCTGGGTCTGTACTATGTTTCTCTCTGCAGGCCATGTGTTGTCATTGGTCTGTAGCTGGGTCTGTACTGTGTTTCTCTTTGCAAGCCATGTGTTGTCATTGGTCTGTAGCTGGGTCTGTACTGTATTTCTCTTTGCAGGCCATGTGTTGTCATTGGTCTGTAGCTGGGTCTGTAGAGTTGAAGTGTACAGGCCATGTGTTGTTATTGGTCTGTAGCTGGGTCTGTACTGTGTTTCTCTTTGCAGGCCATGTGTTGTCATTGGTCTGTAGCTGGGTCTGTAGAGTTGAAGTGTACAGGCCATGTGTTGTCATTGGTCTGTACCTGAGTCTGTAGAGTTGAAGTGTACAGGCCATGTGTTGTCATTGGTCTGTACCTGCGTCTGTAGAGTTGAAGTGTACAGGCCATGTGTTGTCATTGGTCTGTACCTGAGTCTGTAGAGTTGAAGTGTACAGGCCATGTGTTGTCATTGGTCTGTACCTGCCTCTGTAGAGTTGAAGTGTACAGGCCATGTGTTGTCATTGGTCTGTAACTGGGTCTGTAGAGTTGAAGTGTACAGGCCATGTGTTGTCATTGGTCTGTAGCTGGGTCTGTACTGTGTTTCTCTTTACAGGCCATGTGTTGTCATTGGTCTGTAGGCGGGTCTGTAGAGTTGAAGTGTAGAGGCCATGTGTTGTCATTAGTCTGTAGCTGGGTCTTTAGAGTTGAAGTGTACAGGCCATGTGTTGTCATTGGTCTGTAGCTGGGTCTGTAGAGTTGAAGTGTACAGGCCATGTGTTGTCATTGGTCTGTAGCTGGGTCTGTACTGTGTTTCTCTTTGCAGGCCATGTGTTGTCATTGGTCTGTAGCTGGGTCTGTAGAGTTGAAGTGTACAGGCCATGTGTTGTCATTGGTCTGTAGCTGGGTCTGTACTGTGTTTCTCTTTGCAGGCCATGTGTTGTCATTGGTCTGTAGCTGGGTCTGTACTGTGTTTCTCTTTGCAGGCCAAGTGTTGTCATTTGTCTGTAGCTGGGTCTGTACTGTGTTTCTCTTTGCAGGCCATGTGTTGTCATTGGTCTGTAGCTGGGTCTGTACTGTGTTTCTCTTTGCAGGCCATGTGTTGTCATTGGTCTGTACCTGCGTCTGTAGAGTTGAAGTGTACAGGCCATGTGTTGTCATTGGTCTGTAGCTGTGTCTGTACTGTGTTTCTCTATGCAGGCCATGTGTTGTCATTGGTCTGTAGCTGGGCCTGTACTGTGTTTCTCTTTGCAGGCCATGTGTTGTTATTGGTCTGTAGCTGGGTCTGTAGAGTTGAAGTGTACAGGCCATGTGTTGTCATTGGTCTGTAGCTGGGCCTGTAGAGTTGAAGTGTACAGGCCATGTTTTGTCATTGGTCTGTAGCTGGGTCTGTAGAGTTGAAGTGTACAGGCCATGTGTTGTCATTGGTCTGTAGCTGGGTCTGTACTGTGTTTCTCTTTGTAGGCCATGTGTTGTCATTGGTCTGTAGCTGGGTCTGTAGAGTTGAAGTGTACAGGCCATGTGTTGACATTGGTCTGTAGCTGGGTCTGTACTGTGTTTCTCTTTGCAGGCCATGTGTTGTCATTGGTCTGTATCTGGGTCTGTAGAGTTGAAGTGTACAGGCCATGTGTTGTCATTGGTCTGTAGCTGGGTCTGTACTGTGTTTCTCTTTGCAGGCCATGTGTTGTCATTGGTCTGTAGCTGGGTCTGTAGAGTTGAAGTGTACAGGCCATGTGTTGTCATTGGTCTGTAGCTGGGTCTGTACTGTGTTTCTCTTTGCAGGCCATGTGTTGTCATTGGTCTGTAGCTGGGTCTGTACTGTGTTTCTCTTTGCAGGCCATGTGTTGTCATTGGTCTGTAGCTGGGTCTGTAGAGTTGAAGTGTACAGGCCATGTGTTGTCATTGGTCTGTAGCTGGGTCTGTAGAGTTGAAGTGTACAGGCCATGTGTTGTCATTGGTTTGTAGCTAGGTCTGTAGAGTTGAAGTGTACAGGCCATGTGTTGTCATTGGTCTGTAGCTGGGTCTGTACTGTGTTTCTCTTTGCAGGCCATGTGTTGTCATTGGTCTGTAGCTGGGTCTGTACTGTGTTTCTCTTTGCAGGCCAAGTGTTGTCATTGGTCTGTAGCTGGGTCTGTACTGTGTTTCCCTTTGCAGGCCATGTGTTGTCATTGGTCTGTAGCTGGGTCTGTAGAGTTGAAGTGTACAGGCCATGTGTTGTCATTGGTCTGTAGCTGGGTCTGTACTGTGTTTCTCTTTGCAGGCCATGTGTTGTCATTGGTCTGTAGCTGGGTCTGTAGAGTTGAAGTGTACAGGCCATGTGTTGTCATTGGTCTGTATCTGGGTCTGTACTGTGTTTCTCTTTGCAGACCATGTGTTGTCATGGGTCCATAGCTGGGTCTGTTGAGTTGAAGTGTACAGGCATGTGTTGTCATTGGTCTGTAGCTGGGCCTGTAAAGTTGAAGTGTACAGGCCATGTTTTGTCATTGGTCTGTAGCTGGGTCTGTAGAGTTGAAGTGTACAGGCCATGTGTTGTCATTGGTCTGTAGCTGGGTCTCTACTGTGTTTCTCTTTGTAGGCCATGTGTTGTCATTGGTCTGTAGCTGGGTCTGTAGAGTTGAAATGTACAGGCCATGTGTTGTCATTGGTCTGTAGCTGGGTCTGTACTGTGTTTCTCTTTGCAGGCCATGTGTTGTCATTGGTCTGTAGCTGGGTCTGTAGAGTTGAAGTGTACAGGCCATGTGTTGTCATTGGTCTGTAGCTGGGTCTGTACTGTGTTTCTCTTTGCAGGCCATGTGTTGTCATTGGTCTGTAGCTGGGTCTGTACTGTGTTTCTCTTTGCAGGCCATGTGTTGTCATTGGTCTGTAGCTGGGTCTGTAGAGTTGAAGTGTACAGGCCATGTGTTGTCATTGGTCTGTAGCTGGGTCTGTAGAGTTGAAGTGTACAGGCCATGTGTTGTCATTGGTTTGTAGCTGGGTCTGTAGAGTTGAAGTGTACAGGCCATGTGTTGTCATTGGTCTGTAGCTGGGTCTGTACTGTGTTTCTCTTTGCAGGCCATGTGTTGTCATTGGTCTGTAGCTGGGTCTGTAGAGTTGAAGTGTACAGGCCATGTGTTGTCATTGGTTTGTAGCTGGGTCTGTACTGTTTTTCTTTGCAGGCCATGTGTTGTCATTGGTCTGTAGTTGGGTCTGTACTGTGTTTCTCTTTGCAGGCCATGTGTTGTCGTTGGTCTGTAGCTGGGTCTGTACTGTGTTTCTCTTTGCAGGCCATGTGTTGTCATTGGTCTGTAGCTGGGTCTGTACTGTGTTTCTCTTTGCAGGCCATGTGTTGTCATTGGTCTGTAGCTGGGTCTGTAGAGTTGAAGTGTACAGGCCATGTGTTGTCATTGGTCTGTAGCTGGGTCTGTAGTGTGTTTCTCTTTGCAGGCCACGTGTTGTCATTGGTCTGTAGCTGGGTCTGTAGAGTTGAAGTGTACAGGCTATGTGTTGGCATTGGTCTGTATCTGGGTCTGTACTGTGTTTCTCTTTGCAGGCCATGTGTTGTCATGGGTCCATAGCTGGGTCTGTTGAGTTGAAGTGTACAGGCATGTGTTGTCATTGGTCTGTAGAGTTGACGTGTACAGGCCATGTGTTGTCATTGGTCTGTAGCTGGGTCTGTAGTGTGTTTGTCTTTGCAGGCCATGTGTTGTCATTGGTCTGTAGCTGGGTCTGTAGAGTTGAAGTGTACAGGCCATGTGTTGTCATTGGTCTGTAGCTGGGTCTGTACTGTGTTTCTCTTTGCAGGCCATGTGTTGTCATTGGTCTGTAGCTGGGTCTGTACTGTGTTTCTCTTTGCAGGCCATGTGTTGTCATTGGTCTGTAGCTGGGTCTGTAGAGTTGAAGTGTACAGGCCATGTGTTGTCATTGGTCTGTAGCTGGGTCTGTACTGTGTTTCTCGTTGCAGGCCATGTGTTGTCATTGGTCTGTAGCTGGGTCTGTAGAGTTGAAGTGTACAGGCCATGTGTTGTCATTGGTCTGTATCTGGGTCTGTACTGTGTTTCTCTTTGCAGACCATGTGTTGTCATGGGTCCATAGCTGGGTCTGTTGAGTTGAAGTGTACAGGCCATGTGTTGTCATTGGTCTGTAGCTGGGTCTGTACTGTGTTTGTCTTTGCAGGCCATGTGTTGTCATTGGTCTGTAGCTGGGTCTGTAGAGTTGAAGTGTACTGGCCATGTGTTGTCATTGGTCTGTAGCTGGGTCTGTAGAGTTGAAGTGTACAGGCCATGTGTTGTCATTGGTTTGTAGCTAGGTCTGTAGAGTTGAAGTGTACAGGCCATGTGTTGTCATTGGTCTGTAGCTGGGTCTGTACTGTGTTTCTCTTTGCAGGCCATGTGTTGTCATTGGTCTGTAGCTGGGTCTGTACTGTGTTTCTCTTTGCAGGCCAAGTGTTGTCATTGGTCTGTAGCTGGGTCTGTACTGTGTTTCCCTTTGCAGGCCATGTGTTGTCATTGGTCTGTAGCTGGGTCTGTAGAGTTGAAGTGTACAGGCCATGTGTTGTCATTGGTCTGTAGCTGGGTCTGTACTGTGTTTCTCTTTGCAGGCCATGTGTTGTCATTGGTCTGTAGCTGGGTCTGTAGAGTTGAAGTGTACAGGCCATGTGTTGTCATTGGTCTGTATCTGGGTCTGTACTGTGTTTCTCTTTGCAGACCATGTGTTGTCATGGGTCCATAGCTGGGTCTGTTTAGTTGAAGTGTACAGGCATGTGTTGTCATTGGTCTGTAGCTGGGCCTGTAAAGTTGAAGTGTACAGGCCATGTTTTGTCATTGGTCTGTAGCTGGGTCTGTAGAGTTGAAGTGTACAGGCCATGTGTTGTCATTGGTCTGTAGCTGGGTCTCTACTGTGTTTCTCTTTGTAGGCCATGTGTTGTCATTGGTCTGTAGCTGGGTCTGTAGAGTTGAAATGTACAGGCCATGTGTTGTCATTGGTCTGTAGCTGGGTCTGTACTGTGTTTCTCTTTGCAGGCCATGTGTTGTCATTGGTCTGTAGCTGGGTCTGTAGAGTTGAAGTGTACAGGCCATGTGTTGTCATTGGTCTGTAGCTGGGTCTGTACTGTGTTTCTCTTTGCAGGCCATGTGTTGTCATTGGTCTGTAGCTGGGTCTGTACTGTGTTTCTCTTTGCAGGCCATGTGTTGTCATTGGTCTGTAGCTGGGTCTGTAGAGTTGAAGTGTACAGGCCATGTGTTGTCATTGGTCTGTAGCTGGGTCTGTAGAGTTGAAGTGTACAGGCCATGTGTTGTCATTGGTTTGTAGCTGGGTCTGTAGAGTTGAAGTGTACAGGCCATGTGTTGTCATTGGTCTGTAGCTGGGTCTGTACTGTGTTTCTCTTTGCAGGCCATGTGTTGTCATTGGTCTGTAGCTGGGTCTGTAGAGTTGAAGTGTACAGGCCATGTGTTGTCATTGGTTTGTAGCTGGGTCTGTACTGTTTTTCTTTGCAGGCCATGTGTTGTCATTGGTCTGTAGTTGGGTCTGTACTGTGTTTCTCTTTGCAGGCCATGTGTTGTCGTTGGTCTGTAGCTGGGTCTGTACTGTGTTTCTCTTTGCAGGCCATGTGTTGTCATTGGTCTGTAGCTGGGTCTGTACTGTGTTTCTCTTTGCAGGCCATGTGTTGTCATTGGTCTGTAGCTGGGTCTGTAGAGTTGAAGTGTACAGGCCATGTGTTGTCATTGGTCTGTAGCTGGGTCTGTAGTGTGTTTCTCTTTGCAGGCCACGTGTTGTCATTGGTCTGTAGCTGGGTCTGTAGAGTTGAAGTGTACAGGCTATGTGTTGGCATTGGTCTGTATCTGGGTCTGTACTGTGTTTCTCTTTGCAGGCCATGTGTTGTCATGGGTCCATAGCTGGGTCTGTTGAGTTGAAGTGTACAGGCATGTGTTGTCATTGGTCTGTAGAGTTGACGTGTACAGGCCATGTGTTGTCATTGGTCTGTAGCTGGGTCTGTAGTGTGTTTGTCTTTGCAGGCCATGTGTTGTCATTGGTCTGTAGCTGGGTCTGTAGAGTTGAAGTGTACAGGCCATGTGTTGTCATTGGTCTGTAGCTGGGTCTGTACTGTGTTTCTCTTTGCAGGCCATGTGTTGTCATTGGTCTGTAGCTGGGTCTGTACTGTGTTTCTCTTTGCAGGCCATGTGTTGTCATTGGTCTGTAGCTGGGTCTGTAGAGTTGAAGTGTACAGGCCATGTGTTTTCATTGGTCTGTAGCTGGGTCTGTACTGTGTTTCTCGTTGCAGGCCATGTGTTGTCATTGGTCTGTAGCTGGGTCTGTAGAGTTGAAGTGTACAGGCCATGTGTTGTCATTGGTCTGTATCTGGGTCTGTACTGTGTTTCTCTTTGCAGACCATGTGTTGTCATGGGTCCATAGCTGGGTCTGTTGAGTTGAAGTGTACAGGCCATGTGTTGTCATTGGTCTGTAGCTGGGTCTGTACTGTGTTTGTCTTTGCAGGCCATGTGTTGTCATTGGTCTGTAGCCGGGTCTGTAGAGCTGAAGTGTACAGGCCATGTGTTGTCATTGGTCTGTAGCTGGGTCTGTAGAGCTGAAGTGTACAGGCCATGTGTTGTCATTGGTCTGTAGCTGGGTCTGTAGAGTTGAAGTGTACAGGCCATGTGTTGTCATTGGTCTGTAGCTGGGCCTGTACTGTGTTTCTCTTTGCAGGCCATGTGTTGTCATTGGTCTGTAGCTGGGTCTGTACTGTTTTTCTCTTTGCAGGCCATGTGTTGTCATTGGTCTGTAGCTGGGTCTGTACTGTGTTTCTCTTTGCAAGCCATGTGTTGTCATTGGTCTGTAGCTGGGTCTGTACTGTGTTTCTCTTTGCAGGCCATGTGTTGTCATTGGTATGTAGCTGGGTCTGTAGAGTTGAAGTGTACAGGCCATGTGTTGTCATTGGTCTGTAGCTGGGTCTGTACTGTGTTTCTCTTTGCAGGCCATGTGTTGTCATTGGTCTGTAGCTGGGTCTGTAGAGTTGAAGTGTACAGGCCATGTGTTGTCATTGGTCTGTAGCTGGGTCTGTAGAGTTGAAGTGTACAGGCCATGTGTTGTCATTGGTCTGTAGCTAGGTCTGTACTGTGTTTCTATTTGCAGGCCATGTGTTGTCATTGGTCTGTAGCTGGGTCTGTAGAGTTGAAGTGTACAGGCCATGTGTTGTCATTGGTCTGTAGCTGGGCCTGTACTGTGTTTCTCTTTGCAGGCCATGTGTTGTCATTGGTCTGTAGCTGGGTCTGTACTGTGTTTCTCTTTGCAGGCCATGTGTTGTCATTGGTCTGTAGCTGGGTCTGTACTGTGTTTCTCTTTGCAAGCCATGTGTTGTCATTGGTCTGTAGCTGGGTCTGTACTGTGTTTCTCTTTGCAGGCCATGTGTTGTCATTGGTCTGTAGCTGGGTCTAAAGAGTTGAAGTGTACAGGCCATGTGTTGTCATTGGTCTGTAGCTGGGTCTGTACTGTGTTTCTCTTTGAAGGCCATGTGTTGTCATTGGTCTGTAGCTGGGTCTGTAGAGTTGAAGTGTACAGGCCATGTGTTGTCATTGGTCTGTAGCTGGGTCTGTACTGTGTTTCTGTTTGCAGGCCATGTGTTGTCATTGGTATGTAGCTGGGTCTGTACTGTGTTTCTCTTTGCAGGCCATGTGTTGTCATTGGTCTGTAGCTGGGTCTGTACTGTGTTTCTGTTTGCAGGCCATGTGTTGTCATTTGTCTGTAGCTGGGTCTGTAGAGTTGAAGTGTACAGGCCATGTGTTGTCATTGGTCTGTAGCTGGGTCTGTACTGTGTTTCTGTTTGCAGGCCATGTGTTGTCATTGGTCTGTAGCTGGGTCTGTACTGTGTTTCTGTTTGCAGGCCATGTATTGTCATTGGTCTGTAGCTGGGTCTGTAGAGTTGGAGTGTACAGGCCATGTGTTGTCATTGGTCTGTAGCTGGGTCTGTACTGTGTTTCTCTTTGCAGGCCATGTGTTGTCATTGGTATGTAGCTGGGTCTGTACTGTGTTTCTCTTTGCAGGCCATGTGTTGTCATTGGTCTGTAGCTGGGTCTGTAGAGTTGAAGTGTACAGGCCATGTGTTGTCATTGGTCTGTAGCTGGGTCTGTACTGTGCTTCTCTTTGCAGGCCATGTGCTGTCATTGGTCTGTAGCTGGGTCTGTAGAGTTGAAGTGTACAGGCCATGTGTTGTCATTGGTCTGTAGCTGGGTCTGTACTGGGTTTCTCTTTGCAGGCCATGTGTTGTCATTGGTCTGTAGCTGGGTCCGTAGAGTTGAAGTGTACAGGCCATGTGTTGTCATTGGTCTGTAGCTGGGTCTGTAGAGTTGAAGTGTACAGCCCATGTGTTGTCATTGGTCTGTAGCTGGGTCTGTACCGTGTTTCTCTTTGCAGGCCATGTGTTGCCATTGGTCTGTAGCTGGGTCTGTAGAGTTGAAGTGTACAGGCCATGTGTTGTCATTGGTCGGTAGCTGAGTCTGTAGAGTTGAAGTGTACAGGCCATGTGTTGTCATTGGTCTGTAGCTGGGTCTGTTCTGTGTTTCTCTTTGCAGGCCATGTATTGTCATTGGTCTGTAGCTGGGTCTGTAGCGTTGAAGTGTACAGGCCATGTGTTGTCATTGGTCTGTAGCTGGGTCTGTACTGTGTTTCTCTTTGCAGGCCATGTGTTGTCATTGGTCTGTAGCTGGGTCTGTACTGGGTTTCTCTTTGCAGGCCATGTGTTGTCATTGGTCTGTAGCTGGGTCTGTAGATTTGAAGTGTACAGGCCATGTGTTGTCATTGGTCTGTAGCTGGGTCTGTAGAGTTGAAGTATACAGGCCATGTGTTGTCATTGGTCTGTAGCTTGGTCTGTAATGTGTTTCGCTTTGCAGGCCATGTGTTGTCATTGGTCAGTAGCTGGGTCTGTAGAGTTGAAGTGTACAGGCCATGTGTTGTCATTGGTCTGTAGCTGGGTCTGTACTGTGTTTCCCTTTGCAGGCTATGTGTTGTCATTGGTCTGTAGCTGGGTCTGTACTGTGTTTCTCTTTGCAGGCCATGTGTTGTCATTGGTCTGTAGCTGGGTCTGTAGAGTTGAAGTGTACAGGCCATGTGTTGTCATTGGTCTGTAGCTGGGTCTGTACTGCGTTTCTCTTTGCAGGCCATGTGTTGTCATTGGTCTGTAGAGTTGAAGTGTACAGGCCATGTGTTGTTATTGGTCTGTAGCTGGGTCTGTACTGTGTTTCTCTTTGCAGGCCATGTGTTGTCATTGGTCTGTAGCTGGGTCTGTACTGTGTTTCTCTTTGCAGGCGATGTGTTGTCATTGGTCTGTAGCTGGGTCTGTACTGTGTTTCTCTTTGCAGGCCATGTGTTGTCATTGGTCTGTAGCTGGGTCTGTAGAGTTGAAGTGTACAGGCCATGTGTTGTCATTGGTCTGTAGCTGGGTCTGTACTGTGTTTCTCTTTGCAGGCCATGTGTTGTCATTGGTCTGTAGCTGGGTCTGTACTGTGTTTCTCTTTGCAGGCCATGTGTTGTCATTGGTCTGTAGCTGGGTCTGTACTGTGTTTCTCTTTGCAGGCCATGTGTTGTCATTGGTCTGTAGCTGGGTCTGTAGAGTTGAAGTGTACAGGCCATGTGTTGTCATTGGTCTGTAGCTGGGTCTGTACTGTGTTTCTCTTTGCAGGCCATGTGTTGTCATTGGTCTGTAGCTGGGTCTGTAGAGTTGAAGTGTACAGGCCATGTGTTGTCATTGGTCTGTATCTGGGTCTGTACTGTGTTTCTCTTTGCAGACCATGTGTTGTCATTGGTCTGTAGCTGGGTCCGTAGAGTTGAAGTGTACAGGCCATGTGTTGTCATTGGTCTGTAGCTGGGTCTGTAGAGTTGAAGTGTACAGCCCATGTGTTGTCATTGGTCTGTAGCTGGGTCTGTACCGTGTTTCTCTTTGCAGGCCATGTGTTGCCATTGGTCTGTAGCTGGGTCTGTAGAGTTGAAGTGTACAGGCCATGTGTTGTCATTGGTCGGTAGCTGAGTCTGTAGAGTTGAAGTGTACAGGCCATGTGTTGTCATTGGTCTGTAGCTGGGTCTGTTCTGTGTTTCTCTTTGCAGGCCATGTATTGTCATTGGTCTGTAGCTGGGTCTGTAGCGTTGAAGTGTACAGGCCATGTGTTGTCATTGGTCTGTAGCTGGGTCTGTACTGGGTTTCTCTTTGCAGGCCATGTGTTGTCATTGGTCTGTAGCTGGGTCTGTAGATTTGAAGTGTACAGGCCATGTGTTGTCATTGGTCTGTAGCTGGGTCTGTAGAGTTGAAGTATACAGGCCATGTGTTGTCATTGGTCTGTAGCTTGGTCTGTAATGTGTTTCGCTTTGCAGGCCATGTGTTGTCATTGGTCAGTAGCTGGGTCTGTAGAGTTGAAGTGTACAGGCCATGTGTTGTCATTGGTCTGTAGCTGGGTCTGTACTGTGTTTCCCTTTGCAGGCTATGTGTTGTCATTGGTCTGTAGCTGGGTCTGTACTGTGTTTCTCTTTGCAGGCCATGTGTTGTCATTGGTCTGTAGCTGGGTCTGTAGAGTTGAAGTGTACAGGCCATGTGTTGTCATTGGTCTGTAGCTGGGTCTGTACTGCGTTTCTCTTTGCAGGCCATGTGTTGTCATTGGTCTGTAGAGTTGAAGTGTACAGGCCATGTGTTGTTATTGGTCTGTAGCTGGGTCTGTACTGTGTTTCTCTTTGCAGGCCATGTGTTGTCATTGGTCTGTAGCTGGGTCTGTACTGTGTTTCTCTTTGCAGGCGATGTGTTGTCATTGGTCTGTAGCTGGGTCTGTACTGTGTTTCTCTTTGCAGGCCATGTGTTGTCATTGGTCTGTAGCTGGGTCTGTAGAGTTGAAGTGTACAGGCCATGTGTTGTCATTGGTCTGTAGCTGGGCCTGTAGAGTTGAAGTGTACAGGCCATGTGTTGTCATTGGTCTGTAGCTGGGTCTGTAGAGTTGAAGTGTACAGGCCATGTGTTGTCATTGGTCTGTAGCTGGGTCTGTACAGTGTTTCTCTTTGCAGGCCATGTGTCGTCATTGGTCTGTAGCTGGGTCTGTACTGTGTTTCTCTATGCAGGCCATGTGTTGTCATTGGTCTGTAGCTGGGTCTGTACTGTGTTTCTCTTTGCAGGCCTTGTGTTGTCATTGGTCTGTAGCTGGGTCTGTAGAGTTGAAGTGTACAGGCCATGTGTTGTCATTGGTCTGTAGCTGGGTCTGTACTGTGTTTCTCTTTGCAGGCCATTTGTTGTCATTAGTCTGTAGCTGGGTCTGTAGAGTTGAAGTGTACAGGCCATGTGTTGTCATTGGTCTGTAGCTGGGTCTGTACTGTGTTTCTCTTTGCAGGCCATGTGTTGTCATTGGTCTGCAGCTGGGTCTGTAGAGTTGAAGTGTACAGGCCATGTGTTGTCATTGGTCTGTAGCTGGGTCTGTAGAGTTGAAGTGTACAGGCCATGTGTTGTCATTGGTCTGTAGCTGGTCTGTACTGTGTTTCTCTTTACAGGCCATGTGTTGTCATTGGTCTGTAGGCGGGTCTGTAGAGTTGAAGTGTAGAGGCCATGTGTTGTCATTAGTCTGTAGCTGGGTCTGTAGAGTTGAAGTGTACAGGCCATGTGTTGTCATTGGTCTGTAGCTGGGTCTGTAGAGTTGGAATGTACAGGCCATGTGTTGTCATTGGTCTGTAGCTGGGTCTGTACTGTGTTTCTCTATGCAGGCCATGTGTTGTCATTGGTCTGTAGCTGGGTCTGTAGAGTTGAAGTGTACAGGCCATGTGTTGTCATTGGTCTGTAGCTGGGTCTGTACTGTGTTTCTCTATGCAGGCCATGTGTTGTCATTGGTCTGTAGCTGGGTCTGTACTGTGTTTCTGTTTGCAGGCCATGTGTTGTCATTGGTCTGTAGCTGGGTCTGTACTGTGTTTCTGTTTGCAGGCCATGTGTTGTCATTGGTCTGTAGCTGGGTCTGTAGAGTTGAAGTGTACAGGCCATGTGTTGTCATTGGTCTGTAGCTGGGTCTGTAGAGTTGAAGTGTATAGGCCATGTGTTGTCATTGGTCTGTAGCTGGGTCTGTACTGTGTTTCTGTTTGCAGGCCATGTGTTGTCATTGGTCTGTAGCTGGGTCTGTACTGTGTTTCACTTTGCAGGCCCTGTGTTGTCATTGGTCTGTAGCTGGGTCTGTAGAGTTGAAGTGTACAGGCCATGTGTTGTCATTGGTCTGTAGCTGGGTCTGTACTGTGTTACTCTTTGCAGGCCATGTGTTGTCATTGGTCTGTAGCTGGGTCTGTACTGTGTTTCTCTATGCAGGCCATGTGTTGTCATTGGTCTGTAGCTGGGTCTGTACTGTGTTTCTCTTTGCAGGCCTTGTGTTGTCATTGGTCTGTAGCTGGGTCTGTAGAGTTGAAGTGTACAGGCCATGTGTTGTCATTGGTCTGTAGCTGGGTCTGTACTGTGTTTCTGTTTGCAGGCCATGTGTTGTCATTGGTCTGTAGCTGGGTCTGTACTGTGTTTCTGTTTGCAGGCCATGTATTGTCATTGGTCTGTAGCTGGGTCTGTAGAGTTGGAGTGTACAGGCCATGTGTTGTCATTGGTCTGTAGCTGGGTCTGTACTGTGTTTCTCTTTGCAGGCCATGTGTTGTCATTGGTATGTAGCTGGGTCTGTACTGTGTTTCTCTTTGCAGGCCATGTGTTGTCATTGGTCTGTAGCTGGGTCTGTAGAGTTGAAGTGTACAGGCCATGTGTTGTCATTGGTCTGTAGCTGGGTCTGTACTGTGCTTCTCTTTGCAGGCCATGTGCTGTCATTGGTCTGTAGCTGGGTCTGTAGAGTTGAAGTGTACAGGCCATGTGTTGTCATTGGTCTGTAGCTGGGTCTGTACTGGGTTTCTCTTTGCAGGCCATGTGTTGTCATTGGTCTGTAGCTGGGTCCGTAGAGTTGAAGTGTACAGGCCATGTGTTGTCATTGGTCTGTAGCTGGGTCTGTAGAGTTGAAGTGTACAGCCCATGTGTTGTCATTGGTCTGTAGCTGGGTCTGTACCGTGTTTCTCTTTGCAGGCCATGTGTTGCCATTGGTCTGTAGCTGAGTCTGTAGAGTTGAAGTGTACAGGCCATGTGTTGTCATTGGTCGGTAGCTGAGTCTGTAGAGTTGAAGTGTACAGGCCATGTGTTGTCATTGGTCTGTAGCTGGGTCTGTTCTGTGTTTCTCTTTGCAGGCCATGTATTGTCATTGGTCTGTAGCTGGGTCTGTAGCGTTGAAGTGTACAGGCCATGTGTTGTCATTGGTCTGTAGCTGGGTCTGTACTGTGTTTCTCTTTGCAGGCCATGTGTTGTCATTGGTCTGTAGCTGGGTCTGTACTGGGTTTCTCTTTGCAGGCCATGTGTTGTCATTGGTCTGTAGCTGGGTCTGTAGATTTGAAGTGTACAGGCCATGTGTTGTCATTGGTCTGTAGCTGGGTCTGTAGAGTTGAAGTATACAGGCCATGTGTTGTCATTGGTCTGTAGCTTGGTCTGTAATGTGTTTCGCTTTGCAGGCCATGTGTTGTCATTGGTCAGTAGCTGGGTCTGTAGAGTTGAAGTGTACAGGCCATGTGTTGTCATTGGTCTGTAGCTGGGTCTGTACTGTGTTTCCCTTTGCAGGCTATGTGTTGTAATTGGTCTGTAGCTGGGTCTGTACTGTGTTTCTCTTTGCAGGCCATGTGTTGTCATTGGTCTGTAGCTGGGTCTGTAGAGTTGAAGTGTACAGGCCATGTGTTGTCATTGGTCTGTAGCTGGGTCTGTACTGCGTTTCTCTTTGCAGGCCATGTGTTGTCATTGGTCTGTAGAGTTGAAGTGTACAGGCCATGTGTTGTTATTGGTCTGTAGCTGGGTCTGTACTGTGTTTCTCTTTGCAGGCCATGTGTTGTCATTGGTCTGTAGCTGGGTCTGTACTGTGTTTCTCTTTGCAGGCGATGTGTTGTCATTGGTCTGTAGCTGGGTCTGTACTGTGTTTCTCTTTGCAGGCCATGTGTTGTCATTGGTCTGTAGCTGGGTCTGTAGAGTTGAAGTGTACAGGCCATGTGTTGTCATTGGTCTGTAGCTGGGTCTGTACTGTGTTTCTCTTTGCAGGCCATGTGTTGTCATTGGTCTGTAGCTGGGTCTGTACTGTGTTTCTCTTTGCAGGCCATGTGTTGTCATTGGTCTGTAGCTGGGTCTGTACTGTGTTTCTCTTTGCAGGCCATGTGTTGTCATTGGTCTGTAGCTGGGTCTGTAGAGTTGAAGTGTACAGGCCATGTGTTGTCATTGGTCTGTAGCTGGGTCTGTACTGTGTTTCTCTTTGCAGGCCATGTGTTGTCATTGGTCTGTAGCTGGGTCTGTAGAGTTGAAGTGTACAGGCCATGTGTTGTCATTGGTCTGTATCTGGGTCTGTACTGTGTTTCTCTTTGCAGACCATGTGTTGTCATTGGTCCATAGCTGGGTCTGTTGAGTTGAAGTGTACAGGCAGGTGTTGTCATTGGTCTGTAGCTGGGTCTGTAGAGTTGAAGTGTACAGGCCATGTGTTGTCATTGGTCTGTAGCTGGGTCTGTACTGTGTTTATCTTTGCAGGCCATGTGTTGTCATTGGTCTGTAGCTGGGTCTGTAGAGTTGAAGTGTACTGGCCATGTGTTGTCATTGGTCTGTAGCTGGGTCTGTAGAGTTGAAGTGTACAGGCCATGTGTTGTCATTGGTCTGTAGCTGGGCCTGTACTGTGTTTCTCTTTGCAGGCCATGTGTTGTCATTGGTCTGTAGCTGGGTCTGTACTGTGTTTCTCTTTGCAGGCCATGTGTTGTCATTGGTCTGTAGCTGGGTCTGTACTGTGTTTCTCTTTGCAAGCCATGTGTTGTCATTGGTCTGTAGCTGGGTCTGTACTGTGTTTCTCTTTGCAGGCCATGTGTTGTCATTGGTATGTAGCTGGGTCTGTAGAGTTGAAGTGTACAGGCCATGTGTTGTCATTGGTCTGTAGCTGGGTCTGTACTGTGTTTCTCTTTGCAGGCCATGTGTTGTCATTGGTCTGTAGCTGGGTCTGTAGAGTTGAAGTGTACAGGCCATGTGTTGTCATTGGTCTGTAGCTGGGTCTGTAGAGTTGAAGTGCACAGGCCATGTGTTGTCATTGGTCTGTAGCTAGGTCTGTACTGTGTTTCTATTTGCAGGCCATGTGTTGTCATTGGTCTGTAGCTGGGTCTGTAGAGTTGAAGTGTACAGGCCATGTGTTGTCATTGGTCTGTAGCTGGGCCTGTACTGTGTTTCTCTTTGCAGGCCATGTGTTGTCATTGGTCTGTAGCTGGGTCTGTACTGTGTTTCTCTTTGCAGGCCATGTGTTGTCATTGGTCTGTAGCTGGGTCTGTACTGTGTTTCTCTTTGCAAGCCATGTGTTGTCATTGGTCTGTAGCTGGGTCTGTACTGTGTTTCTCTTTGCAGGCCATGTGTTGTCATTGGTCTGTAGCTGGGTCTAAAGAGTTGAAGTGTACAGGCCATGTGTTGTCATTGGTCTGTAGCTGGGTCTGTACTGTGTTTCTCTTTGAAGGCCATGTGTTGTCATTGGTCTGTAGCTGGGTCTGTAGAGTTGAAGTGTACAGGCCATGTGTTGTCATTGGTCTGTAGCTGGGTCTGTACTGTGTTTCTGTTTGCAGGCCATGTGTTGTCATTGGTATGTAGCTGGGTCTGTACTGTGTTTCTCTTTGCAGGCCATGTGTTGTCATTGGTCTGTAGCTGGGTCTGTACTGTGTTTCTGTTTGCAGGCCATGTGTTGTCATTTGTCTGTAGCTGGGTCTGTAGAGTTGAAGTGTACAGGCCATGTGTTGTCATTGGTCTGTAGCTGGGTCTGTACTGTGTTTCTGTTTGCAGGCCATGTATTGTCATTGGTCTGTAGCTGGGTCTGTAGAGTTGGAGTGTACAGGCCATGTGTTGTCATTGGTCTGTAGCTGGGTCTGTAGAGTTGGAATGTACAGGCCATGTGTTGTCATTGGTCTGTAGCTGGGTCTGTACTGTGTTTCTCTATGCAGGCCATGTGTTGTCATTGGTCTGTAGCTGGGTCTGTAGATTTGAAGTGTACAGGCCATGTGTTGTCATTGGTCTGTAGCTGGGTCTATAGAGTTGAAGTGTACAGCCCATGTGTTGTCATTGGTCTGTAGCTGGGTCTGTACCGTGTTTCTCTTTGCAGGCCATGTGTTGCCATTGGTCTGTAGCTGGGTCTGTAGAGTTGAAGTGTACAGGCCATGTGTTGTCATTGGTCGGTAGCTGAGTCTGTAGAGTTGAAGTGTACAGGCCATGTGTTGTCATTGGTCTGTAGCTGGGTCTGTTCTGTGTTTCTCTTTGCAGGCCATGTATTGTCATTGGTCTGTAGCTGGGTCTGTAGCGTTGAAGTGTACAGGCCATGTGTTGTCATTGGTCTGTAGCTGGGTCTGTACTGGGTTTCTCTTTGCAGGCCATGTGTTGTCATTGGTCTGTAGCTGGGTCTGTAGATTTGAAGTGTACAGGCCATGTGTTGTCATTGGTCTGTAGCTGGGTCTGTAGAGTTGAAGTATACAGGCCATGTGTTGTCATTGGTCTGTAGCTTGGTCTGTAATGTGTTTCGCTTTGCAGGCCATGTGTTGTCATTGGTCAGTAGCTGGGTCTGTAGAGTTGAAGTGTACAGGCCATGTGTTGTCATTGGTCTGTAGCTGGGTCTGTACTGTGTTTCCCTTTGCAGGCTATGTGTTGTCATTGGTCTGTAGCTGGGTCTGTACTGTGTTTCTCTTTGCAGGCCATGTGTTGTCATTGGTCTGTAGCTGGGTCTGTAGAGTTGAAGTGTACAGGCCATGTGTTGTCATTGGTCTGTAGCTGGGTCTGTACTGCGTTTCTCTTTGCAGGCCATGTGTTGTCATTGGTCTGTAGAGTTGAAGTGTACAGGCCATGTGTTGTTATTGGTCTGTAGCTGGGTCTGTACTGTGTTTCTCTTTGCAGGCCATGTGTTGTCATTGGTCTGTAGCTGGGTCTGTACTGTGTTTCTCTTTGCAGGCGATGTGTTGTCATTGGTCTGTAGCTGGGTCTGTACTGTGTTTCTCTTTGCAGGCCATGTGTTGTCATTGGTCTGTAGCTGGGTCTGTAGAGTTGAAGTGTACAGGCCATGTGTTGTCATTGGTCTGTAGCTGGGCCTGTAGAGTTGAAGTGTACAGGCCATGTGTTGTCATTGGTCTGTAGCTGGGTCTGTAGAGTTGAAGTGTACAGGCCATGTGTTGTCATTGGTCTGTAGCTGGGTCTGTACAGTGTTTCTCTTTGCAGGCCATGTGTCGTCATTGGTCTGTAGCTGGGTCTGTACTGTGTTTCTCTATGCAGGCCATGTGTTGTCATTGGTCTGTAGCTGGGTCTGTACTGTGTTTCTCTTTGCAGGCCTTGTGTTGTCATTGGTCTGTAGCTGGGTCTGTAGAGTTGAAGTGTACAGGCCATGTGTTGTCATTGGTCTGTAGCTGGGTCTGTACTGTGTTTCTCTTTGCAGGCCATTTGTTGTCATTAGTCTGTAGCTGGGTCTGTAGAGTTGAAGTGTACAGGCCATGTGTTGTCATTGGTCTGTAGCTGGGTCTGTACTGTGTTTCTCTTTGCAGGCCATGTGTTGTCATTGGTCTGCAGCTGGGTCTGTAGAGTTGAAGTGTACAGGCCATGTGTTGTCATTGGTCTGTAGCTGGGTCTGTAGAGTTGAAGTGTACAGGCCATGTGTTGTCATTGGTCTGTAGCTGGTCTGTACTGTGTTTCTCTTTACAGGCCATGTGTTGTCATTGGTCTGTAGGCGGGTCTGTAGAGTTGAAGTGTAGAGGCCATGTGTTGTCATTAGTCTGTAGCTGGGTCTGTAGAGTTGAAGTGTACAGGCCATGTGTTGTCATTGGTCTGTAGCTGGGTCTGTAGAGTTGGAATGTACAGGCCATGTGTTGTCATTGGTCTGTAGCTGGGTCTGTACTGTGTTTCTCTATGCAGGCCATGTGTTGTCATTGGTCTGTAGCTGGGTCTGTAGAGTTGAAGTGTACAGGCCATGTGTTGTCATTGGTCTGTAGCTGGGTCTGTACTGTGTTTCTCTATGCAGGCCATGTGTTGTCATTGGTCTGTAGCTGGGTCTGTACTGTGTTTCTGTTTGCAGGCCATGTGTTGTCATTGGTCTGTAGCTGGGTCTGTACTGTGTTTCTGTTTGCAGGCCATGTGTTGTCATTGGTCTGTAGCTGGGTCTGTAGAGTTGAAGTGTACAGGCCATGTGTTGTCATTGGTCTGTAGCTGGGTCTGTAGAGTTGAAGTGTATAGGCCATGTGTTGTCATTGGTCTGTAGCTGGGTCTGTACTGTGTTTCTGTTTGCAGGCCATGTGTTGTCATTGGTCTGTAGCTGGGTCTGTACTGTGTTTCACTTTGCAGGCCCTGTGTTGTCATTGGTCTGTAGCTGGGTCTGTAGAGTTGAAGTGTACAGGCCATGTGTTGTCATTGGTCTGTAGCTGGGTCTGTACTGTGTTACTCTTTGCAGGCCATGTGTTGTCATTGGTCTGTAGCTGGGTCTGTACTGTGTTTCTCTATGCAGGCCATGTGTTGTCATTGGTCTGTAGCTGGGTCTGTACTGTGTTTCTCTTTGCAGGCCTTGTGTTGTCATTGGTCTGTAGCTGGGTCTGTAGAGTTGAAGTGTACAGGCCATGTGTTGTCATTGGTCTGTAGCTGGGTCTGTACTGTGTTTCTGTTTGCAGGCTATGTATTGTCATTGGTCTGTAGCTGGGTCTGTAGAGTTGAAGTGTACAGGCTATGTGTTGTCATTGGTCTGTATCTGGGTCTGTACTGTGTTTCTCTTTGCAGGCCATGTGTTGTCATGGGTCCATAGCTGGGTCTGTTGAGTTGAAGTGTACAGGCATGTGTTGTCATTGGTCTGTAGAGTTGACGTGTACAGGCCATGTGTTGTCATTGGTCTGTAGCTGGGTCTGTAGTGTGTTTGTCTTTGCAGGCCATGTGTTGTCATTGGTCTGTAGCTGGGTCTGTAGATTTGAAGTGTACAGGCCATGTGTTGTCATTGGTCTGTAGCTGGGTCTATAGAGTTGAAGTGTACAGGCCATGTGTTGTCATTGGTCTGTAGCTGGGTCTGTACTGCGTTTCTCTTTGCAGGCCATGTGTTGTCATTGGTCTGTAGCTGGGTCTGTAGAGCTGAAGTGTACAGGCCATGTGTTGTCATTGGTCTGTAGCTGGGTCTGTAGAGTTGAAGTGTACAGACCATGTGTTGTCATTGGTCTGTAGCTGGGTCTGTACTGTGTTTCTCTTTTCAGGCCATGTGTTGTCATTGGTCTGTAGCTGGGTCTGTAGAGTTGAAGTGTACAGGCCATGTGTTGTCATTGGTCTGTAGCTGGGTCTGTACTGTGTTTCTCTTTGCAGGCCATGTGTTGTCATTGGTCTGTATCTGGGTCTGTAGAGTTGAAGTGTACAGGCCATGTGTTGTCATTGGTCTGTAGCTGGGTCTGTACTGTGTTTCTCTTTACAGGCCATGTGTTGTCATTGGTCTGTAGGCAGGTCTGTAGAGTGGAAGTGTACAGGCCATGTGTTGTCATTGGTCTGTAGCTGGGTCTATAGAGTTGAAGTGTACAGGCCATGTGTTGTCATTGGTCTGTAGCTGGCTCTGTACTGTGTTTCTCTATGCAGGCCATGTGTTGTCATTGGTCTGTAGCTGGGTCTGTACTGTGTTTCTGTTTGCAGGCCCTGTGTTGTCATTGGTCTGTAGCTGGGTCTGTACTGTGTTTCTGTTTTCAGGCCATGTGTTGTCATTGGTCTGTAGCTGGGTCTCTAGAGTTGAAGTGTACAGGCCATGTGTTGTCATTGGTCTGTAGCTGGGTCTGTAGAGTTGTAGTGTACAGGCCATGTGTTGTCATTGATCTGTAGCTGGGTCTGTAGAGTTGAAGTGTATAGGCCATGTGTTGTCATTGGTCTGTAGCTGGGTCTGTACTGTGTTTCTGTTTGCAGGCCATGTGTTGTCATTGGTCTGTAGCTGGGTCTGTACTGTGTTTCTGTTTGCAGGCCATGTGTTGTCATTGGTCTGTAGCTGGGTCTGTAGAGTTGAAGTGTACAGGCCATGTGTTGTCATTGGTCTGTAGCTGGGTCTGTACTGTGTTTCTGTTTGCAGGCCATGTGTTGTCATTGGTCTGTAGCTGGGTCTGTACTGTGTTTCTGTTTGCAGGCCATGTATTGTCATTGGTCTGTAGCTGGGTCTGTAGAGTTGGAGTGTACAGGCCATGTGTTGTCATTGGTCTGTAGCTGGGTCTCTCTTTGCAGGCCATGTGTTGTCATTGGTATGTAGCTGGGTCTGTACTGTGTTTCTCTTTGCAGGCCATGTGTTGTCATTGGTCTGTAGCTGGGTCTGTAGAGTTGAAGTGTACAGGCCATGTGTTGTCATTGGTCTGTAGCTGGGTCTGTAGAGTTGAAGTGTACAGGCCATGTGTTGTCATTGGTCTGTAGCTGGGTCTGTACTGTGTTTCTCTTTGCAGGCCATGTGTTGTCATTGGTCTGTAGCTGGGTCTGTAGAGCTGAAGTGTACAGGCCATGTGTTGTCATTGGTCTGTAGCTGGGTCTGTAGAGTTGAAGTGTACAGGCCATGTGTTGTCATTGGTCTGTAGCTGGGTCTGTACTGTGTTTCTTTTTGCAGGCCATGTGTTGTCATTGGTCTGTAGCTGGGTCTGTACTGTGTTTCTCTTTGCAGGCCATGTGTTGTCATTGGTCTGTAGCTGGGTCTGTAGAGTTGAAGTGTACAGGCCATGTGTTGTCATTGGTCTGTAGCTGGGTCTGTACTGTGTTTCTCCTTGCAGGCCATGTGTTGTCATTGGTCTGTAGCTGGGTCTGTAGAGTTGAAGTGTACAGGCCATGTGTTGTCATTGGTCTGTAGCTGGGTCTGTACTGTGTTTCTCTTAGCAGGCCATGTGTTGTCATTGGTCTGTAACTGGGTCTGTAGAGTTGAAGTGTACAGGCCATGTGTTGTCATTGGTCTGTAGCTGGGTCTCTACTGTGTTTCTCTTTGCAGGCCATGTGTTGTCATTGGTCTGTAGCTGGGTCTGTAGATTTGAAGTGTACAGGCCATGTGTTGTCATTGGTCTGTAGCTGGGTCTGTAGAGTTGAAGTGTACAGGCCATGAGTTGTCATTGGTTGTAGCTGGGTCTGTACTGTGTTTCTCTTTGCAGGCCATGTGTTGTCATTGGTCTGTAGCTGGGTCTGTAGAGTTGAAGTGTACAGGCCATGTGTTGTCATTGGTCTGTAGCTGGGTCTGTACTGTGTTTCTCTTTACAGGCCATGTGTTGTCATTGGTCTGTAGCTGGGTCTGTACTGTGTTTCTCTTTGCAGGCCATGTGTTGTCATTGGTCTGTAGCTGGGTCTGTACTGTGTTTCTCTTTGCAGGCCATGTGTTGTCATTGGTCTGTAGCTGGGTCTGTAGAGTTGAAGTGTACAGGCCATGTGTTGTCATTGGTCTGTAGCTGGGTCTGTACTGTGTTTCTCTTTACAGGCCATGTGTTGTCATTGGTCTGTAGCTGGGTCTGTAGAGTTGAAATGTACAGGCCATGTGTTGTCATTGGTCTGTAGCTGGGTCTGTAGAGTTGAAGTGTACAGGCCATGTGTTGTCATTGGTCTGTAGCTGGGTCTCTACTGTGTTTCTCTTTGTAGGCCATGTGTTGTCATTGGTCTGTAGCTGGGTCTGTAGAGTTGAAATGTACAGGCCATGTGTTGTCATTGGTCTGTAGCTGGGTCTGTACTGTGTTTCTCTTTGCAGGCCATGTGTTGTCATTGGTCTGTAGCTGGGTCTGTAGAGTTGAAGTGTACAGGCCATGTTTTGTCATTGGTCTGTAGCTGGGTCTGTAGAGTTGAAGTGTACAGGCCATGTGTTGTCATTGGTCTGTAGCTGGGTCTCTACTGTGTTTCTCTTTGTAGGCCATGTGTTGTCATTGGTCTGTAGCTGGGTCTGTAGAGTTGAAATGTACAGGCCATGTGTTGTCATTGGTCTGTAGCTGGGTCTGTACTGTGTTTCTCTTTGCAGGCCATGTGTTGTCATTGGTCTGTAGCTGGGTCTGTACTGTGTTTCTCTTTGCAGGCCATGTGTTGTCATTGGTCTGTAGCTGGGTCTGTAGAGTTGAAGTGTACAGGCCATGTGTTGTCATTGGTCTGTAGCTGGGTCTGTAGAGTTGAAGTGTACAGGCCATGTGTTGTCATTGGTTTGTAGCTGGGTCTGTAGAGTTGAAGTGTACAGGCCATGTGTTGTCATTGGTCTGTAGCTGGGTCTGTACTGTGTTTCTCTTTGCAGGCCATGTGTTGTCATTGGTCTGTAGCTGGGTCTGTAGAGTTGAAGTGTACAGGCCATGTGTTGTCATTGGTCTGTAGCTGGGTCTGTACTGTTTCTCTTTGCAGGCCATGTGTTGTCATTGGTCTGTAGCTGGGTCTGTACTGTGTTTCTCTTTGCAGGCCATGTGTTGTTGTTGGTCTGTAGCTGGGTCTGTACTGTGTTTCTCTTTGCAGGCCATGTGTTGTCATTGGTCTGTAGCTGGGTCTGTACTGTGTTTCTCTTTGCAGGCCATGTGTTGTCATTGGTCTGTAGCTGGGTCTGTAGAGTTGAAGTGTACAGGCCATGTGTTGTCATTGGTCTGTAGCTGGGTCTGTAGTGTGTTTCTCTTTGCAGGCCATGTGTTGTCATTGGTCTGTAGCTGGGTCTGTAGAGTTGAAGTGTACAGGCTATGTGTTGTCATTGGTCTGTATCTGGGTCTGTACTGTGTTTCTCTTTGCAGGCCTTTTGTTGTCATGGGTCCATAGCTGGGTCTGTTGAGTTGAAGTGTACAGGCATGTGTTGTCATTGGTCTGTAGAGTTGACGTGTACAGGCCATGTGTTGTCATTGGTCTGTAGCTGGGTCTGTAGTGTGTTTGTCTTTGCAGGCCATGTGTTGTCATTGGTCTGTAGCTGGGTCTGTAGAGTTGAAGTGTACAGGCCATGTGTTGTCATTGGTCTGTAGCTGGGTCTATAGAGTTGAAGTGTACAGGCCATGTGTTGTCATTGGTCTGTAGCTGGGTCTGTACTGCGTTTCTCTTTGCAGGCCATGTGTTGTCATTGGTCTGTAGCTGGGTCTGTAGAGCTGAAGTGTACAGGCCATGTGTTGTCATTGGTCTGTAGCTGGGTCTGTAGAGTTGAAGTGTACAGACCATGTGTTGTCATTGGTCTGTAGCTGGGTCTGTACTGTGTTTCTCTTTGCAGGCCATGTGTTGTCATTGGTCTGTAGCTGGGTCTGTACTGTGTTTCTCTTTGCAGGCCATGTGTTGTCATTGGTCTGTAGCTGGGTCTGTAGAGTTGAAGTGTACAGGCCATGTGTTGTCATTGGTCTGTAGCTGGGTCTGTAGAGTTGAAGTGTACAGGCCATGTGTTGTCATTGGTCTGTAGCTGGGTCTGTAGAGTTGAAGTGTACAGGCCATGAGTTGTCATTGGTCTGTAGCTGGGTCTGTACTGTGTTTCTCTTTGCAGGCCATGTGTTGTCATTGGTCTGTAGCTGGGTCTGTACTGTGTTTCTCTTCGCAGGCCATGTGTTGTCATTGGTCTGTAGCTGGGTCTGTAGAGTTGAAGTGTACAGGCCATATGTTGTCATTGGTCTGTAGCTGGGCCTGTAGAGTTGAAGTGTACAGGCCATGTGTTGTCATTGGTCTGTAGCTGGGTCTGTACTGTGTTTCTCTTTGTAGGCCATGTGTTGTCATTGGTCTGTAGCTGGGTCTGTAGAGTTGAAGTGTACAGGACATGTGTTGTCATTGGTCTGTAGCTGGGTCTGTACTGTGTTTTTCTTTGCAGACCATGTGTTGTCATTGGTCTGTAGCTGGATCTGTAGAGTTGAAGTGTACAGGCCATGTGTTGTCATTGGTCTGTAGCTGGGTCTGTACTGTGTTTCTCTTTGCAGGCTATGTGTTGTCATTGGTCTGTAGCTGGGTCTGTAGAGTTGAAGTGTACAGGCCATGTGTTGTCATTGGTCTGTAGCTGGGTCTGTACTGTGTTTCTCTTTGCAGGCCATGTGTTGTCATTGGTCTGTAGCTGGGTCTGTACTATGTTTCTCTTTGCAGGCCATGTATTGTCATTGGTCTGTAGCTGGGTCTGTAGAGTTGAAGTGTACAGGCCATGTGTTGTCATTGGTCTGTAGCTGGGTCTGTACTGTGTTTCTCTTTGCAGGCCATGTGTTGTCATTGGTCTGTATCTGGGTCTGTAGAGTTGAAGTGTACAGGCCATGTGTTGTCATTGGTCTGTAGCTGGGTCTGTACTGTGTTTCTCTTTACAGGCCATGTGTTGTCATTGGTCTGTAGCTGGGTCTGTACTGTGTTTCTCTTTGCAGGCCATGTGTTGTCGTTGGTCTCTAGCTGGGTCTGTACTGTGTTTCTCTTTGCAGGCCATGTGTTGTCATTGGTCTGTAGCTGGGTCTGTACTGTGTTTCTCTTTGCAGGCCATGTGTTGTCATTGGTCTGTAGCTGGGTCTGTAGAGTTGAAGTGTACAGGCCATGTTGTGTCATTGGTCTGTAGCTGGGTCTGTAGTGTGTTTCTCTTTGCAGGCCATGTGTTGTCATTGGTCTGTAGCTGGGTCTGTAGAGTTGAAGTGTACAGGCTATGTGTTGTCATTGGTCTGTATCTGGGTCTGTACTGTGTTTCTCTTTGCAGGCCATGTGTTGTCATGGGTCCATAGCTGGGTCTGTTGAGTTGAAGTGTACAGGCCATGTGTTGTCATTGGTCTGTAGCTGGGTCTATAGAGTTGAAGTGTACAGGCCATGTGTTGTCATTGGTCTGTAGCTGGGTCTGTACTGCGTTTCTCTTTGCAGGCCATGTGTTGTCATTGGTCTGTAGCTGGGTCTGTAGAGCTGAAGTGTACAGGCCATGTGTTGTCATTGGTCTGTAGCTGGGTCTGTAGAGTTGAAGTGTACAGGCCATGTGTTGTCATTGGTCTGTAGCTGGGTCTGTAGAGTTGAAGTGTACAGGCCATGAGTTGTCATTGGTCTGTAGCTGGGTCTGTACTGTGTTTCTCTTTGCAGGCCATGTGTTGTCATTGGTCTGTATCTGGGTCTGTAGAGTTGAAGTGTACAGGCCATGTGTTGTCATTGGTCTGTAGCTGGGTCTGTACTGTGTTTCTCTTTGCAGGCCATGTGTTGTCATTGGTCTGTAGCTGGGTCTGTACTGTGTTTCTCTTTGCAGGCCATGTGTTGTCATTGGTCTGTACTGTGTTTCTCTTCGCAGGCCATGTGTTGTCATTGGTCTGTAGCTGGGTCTGTAGAGTTGAAGTGTACAGGCCATATGTTGTCATTGGTCTGTAGCTGGGTCTGTACTGTGTTTCTCTTTGCAGGCCATGTGTTGTCATTGGTCTGTAGCTGGGTCTGTAGAGTTGAAGTGTACAGGCCATGTGTTGTCATTGGTCTGTAGCTGGGTCTGTACTGTGTTTCTCTTTGCAGGCCATGTGTTGTCATTGGTCTGTAGCTGGGTCTGTACTGTGTTTCTCTTTGCAGGCCATGTGTTGTCATTGGTCTGTAGCTGGGTCTGTAGAGTTGAAGTGTACAGGCCATGTGTTGTCATTGGTTTGTAGCTGGGTCTGTAGAGTTGAAGTGAACAGGCCATGTGTTGTCATTGGTCTGTAGCTGGGTCTGTACTGTGTTTCTCTTTGCAGGCCATGTGTTTTCATTGGTCTGTAGCTGGGTCTGTACTGTGTTTCTCCTTGCAGGCCATGTGTTGTCATTGGTCTGTACCTGGGTCTGTACTGTGCTTCTCTTTGCAGGCCATGTGTTGTCATTGGTCTGTAGCTGGGTCTGTAGAGTTGAAGTGTACAGGCCATGTATTGTCATTGGTCTGTAGCTGGGTCTGTACTGTGTTTCTCCTTGCAGGCCATGTGTTGTCATTGGTTTGTAGCTGGGTCTGTAGAGTTGAAATGTACAGGCCATGTGTTGTCATTGGTCTGTAGCTGGGTCTGTAGAGTTGAAGTGTACAGCCCATGTGTTGTCATTGGTCTGTAGCTGGGTCTGTAGAGTTGAAGTGTACAGGCCATGTGTTGTCATTGGTCTGTAGCTGGGTCTGTACTGTGTTTCTCTTTGCAGGCCATGTGTTGTCATTTGTCTGTAGCTGGGTCTGTAGAGTTGAAGTGTACAGGCCATGTGTTGTCATTGGTCTGTAGCTGGGTCTGTAGAGTTGAAGTGTACAGGCCATGTGTTGTCATTGGTCTGTAGCTGGGTCTGTACTGTGTTTCTCTTTGCAGGCCATGTGTTGTCATTGGTCTGTAGCTGGGTCTGTACTGTGTTTCTCTTTGCAGGCCATGTGTTGTCATTGGTCTGTAGCTGGGTTTGTAGAGTTGAATTGTACAGGCCATGTGTTGTCATTGGTCTGTAGCTGGGTCTGTAGTGTGTTTCTCTTTGCAGGCCATGTGTTGGGATTGGTCTGTAGCTGGGTCTGTAGAGTTGAAGTGTACAGGCCATGTGTTGTCATTGGTCTGTAGCTGGGTCTGTACTGTGTTTCTCTTTGCAGGCCATGTGTTGTCATTGGTCTGTAGCTGGGTCTGTACTGTGTTTCTCTTTGCAGGCCATGTGTTGTCATTTGTCTGTAGCTGGGTCTGTACTGTGTTTCTCTTTGCAGGCCATGTGTTGTCATTGGCCTGTAGCTGGGTCTGTACTGTGTTTCTCTTTGCAGGCCATGTGTTGTCATTGGTCTGTAGTTGGGTCTGTGGAGTTGAAGTGCACAGGCCATGTGTTGTCATTGGTCTGTAGCTGGGTCTGTACTGTGTTTCTCTTTGCAGGCCATGTGATGTCATTGGTCTGTAGCTGGGTCTGTAGAGTTGAAGTGTACAGGCCATGTGTTGTCATTGGTCTGTAGCTGGGTCTGTAGAGTTGAAGTGTACAGGCCATGTGTTGGCATTGGTCTGTAGCTGGGTCTGTACTGTTTCTCTTTGCAGGCCATGTGTTGTCATTGGTCTGTAGCTGGGTCTGTAGAGTTGAAGTGTACAGGCCATGTGTTGTCATTGGTCTGTAGCTGGGTCTGTACTGTGTTTCTCTTTGCAGGCCATGTGTTGTCATTGGTCTGTAGCTGGGTCTGTAGAGTTGAAGTGTACAGGCCATGTGTTGTCATTGGTCTGTAGCTGGGTCTGTAGAGTTGAAGTGTACAGGCCATGTGTTGTCATTGGTCTGTAGCTGGGTCTGTACTGTGTTTCTCTTTGCAGGCCATGTGTTGTCATTGGTCTGTAGCTGGGTCTGTAGAGTATAAGTGTACTGGCCATATGTTGTCATTGGTCTGTAGCTGGGTCTGTAGAGTTGAAGTGTACAGGCCATGTGTTGTCATTGGTCTGTAGCTGGGTCTGTACTGTGTTTCTCTTTGCAGGCCATGTGTTGTCATTGGTCTGTAGCTGGGTCTGTAGAGTAGAAGTGTACAGGCCATGTGTTTTCATTGGTCTGTAGCTGGTCTGTACTGTGTTTCTCTTTGCAGGCCATGTGTTGTCATTGGTCTGTAGCTGGGTCTGTACTGTGTTTCTCTTTGCAGGCCATGTGTTGTCATTGGTCTGTAGCTGGGTCTGTACTGTGTTTCTCTTTGCAGGCCATGTGTTGTCATTGGTATGTAGCTGGGTCTGTACTGTGTTTCTCTCTGCAGGCCATGTGTTGTCATTGGTCTGTAGCTGGGTCTGTAGAGTTGAAGTGTACAGGCCATGTGTTGTCATTGGTCTGTAGCTGGGTCTGTAGAGTTGAAGTGTACAGGCCATGTGTTGTCATTGGTCTGTAGCTGGGTCTGTAGAGTTGAAGTGTACAGGCCATGTGTTGTCATTGGTCTGTAGCTGGGTCTGTAGAGTTGAAGTGTACAGGCCATGTGTTGGCATTGGTCTGTAGCTGGGTCTGTACTGTTTCTCTTTGCAGGCCATGTGTTGTCATTGGTCTGTAGCTGGGTCTGTACTGTGTTTCTCTTTGTAGGCCATAGGTTGTCATTGGTCTGTAGCTGGGTCTGTAGAGTTGAAGTGTACAGGCCATGTGTTGTCATTGGTCTGTAGCTGGGCCTGTACTGTGTTTCTCTTTGCAGGCCATGTGTTGTCATTGGTCTGTAGCTGGGTCTGTACTGTGTTTCTCTTTGCAGGCCATGTGTTGTCATTGGTCTGTAGCTGGGTCTGTACTGTGTTTCTCTTTGCAGGCCATGTGTTGCCATTGGTATGTAGCTGGGTCTGTACTGTGTTTCTCTTTGCAGGCCATGTGTTGTCATTGGTCTGTAGCTAGGTCTGTAGAGTTGGAGTGTACAGGCCATGTGTTGTCATTGGTCTGTAGCTGGGTCTGTACTGTGTTTCTCTTTGCAGGCCATGTGTTGTCATTGGTCTGTAGCTGGGTCTGTAGAGTTGAAGTGTACAGGCCATGTGTTGTCATTGGTCTGTAGCTGGGTCTGTACTGTGTTTCTGTTTGCAGGCCATGTGTTGTCATTGGTCTGTAGCTGGGTCTGTACTGTGTTTCTGTTTGCAGGCCATGTGTTGTCATTGGTCTGTAGCTGGGTCTGTACTGTGTTTCTGTTTGCAGGCCATGTGTTGTCATTGGTCTGTAGCTGGGTCTGTACTGTGTTTCTGTTTGCAGGCCATGTGTTGTCATTTGTCTGTAGCTGGGTCTGTAGAGTTGAAGTGTACAGGCCATGTGTTGTCATTGGTCTGTAGCTGGGTCTGTAGAGTTGAAGTGTACAGGCCATGTGTTGTCATTGGTCTGTAGCTGGGTCTGTACTGTGTTTCTGTTTGCAGGCCATATATTGTCATTGGTCTGTAGCTGGGTCTGTAGAGTTGGAGTGTACAGGCCATGTGTTGTCATTGGTCTATAGCTGGGTCTGTACTGTGTTTCTCTTTGCAGGCCATGTGTTGTTATTGGTCTGTAGCTGGGTCTGTAGAGTTGAAGTGTACAGTCCATGTGTTGTCATTGGTCTGTAACTGGGTCTGTAGAGTTGAAGTGTACAGGCCATGTGTTGTCATTGGTCTGTAGCTGGGTCTGTACTGTGTTTCTCTTTACAGGCCATGTGTTGTCATTGGTCTGTAGGCGGGTCTGTAGAGTTGAAGTGTAGAGGCCATGTGTTGTCATTAGTCTGTAGCTGGGTCTGTAGAGTTGAAGTGTACAGGCCATGTGTTGTCATTGGTCTGTAGCTGGGTCTGTAGAGTTGAAGTGTACAGGCCATGTGTTGTCATTGGTCTGTAGCTGGGTCTGTACTGTGTTTCTCTTTGCAGGCCATGTGTTGTCATTGGTCTGTAGCTGGGTCTGTACTGTGTTTCTCTTTGCAGGCCATGTGTTGTCATTGGTCTGTAGCTGGGTCTGTAGAGTTGAAGTGTACAGGCCATGTGTTGTCATTGGTCTGTAGCTGGGTCTGTACTGTGTTTCTCTTTGCAGGCCATGTGTTGTCATTGGTCTGTAGCTGGGTCTGTAGAGTTGATGTGTACAGGCCATGTGTTGTCATTGGTCTGTAGCTGGGTCTGTAGAGTTGAAGTGTACAGGCCATGTGTTGTCATTGGTCTGTAGCTGGGTCTGTACTGTGATTCTCTTTGCAGGCCATGTGTTGTCATTGGTCTGTAGCTGGGTCTGTAGAGTATAAGTGTACAGGCCATGTGTTGTCATTGGTCTGTAGCTGGGTCTGTAGAGTTGAAGTGTACAGGCCATGTGTTGTCATTGGTCTGTAGCTGGGTCTGTACTGTGTTTCTCTTTGCAGGCCATGTGTTGGCATTGGTCGGTAGCTGGGTCTGTAGAGTTGAAGTGTACAGGCCATGTGTTGTCATTGGTCTGTAGCTGGGTCTGTACTGTGTTTCTCTTTGCAGGCCATGTGTTGTCATTGGTCTGTAGCTGGGTCTGTACTGTGTTTCTCTTTGCAGGCCATGTGTTGTCATTGGTCTGTAGCTGGGTCTGTAGAGTTGAAGTGTACAGTCCATGTGTTGTCATTGGTCTGTAACTGGGTCTGTAGAGTTGAAGTGTACAGGCCATGTGTTGTCATTGGTCTGTAGCTGGGTCTGTACTGTGTTTCTCTTTACAGGCCATGTGTTGTCATTGGTCTGTAGGCGGGTCTGTAGAGTTGAAGTGTAGAGGCCATGTGTTGTCATTAGTCTGTAGCTGGGTCTGTAGAGTTGAAGTGTACAGGCCATGTGTTGTCATTGGTCTGTAGCTGGGTCTGTAGAGTTGAAGTGTACAGGCCATGTGTTGTCATTGGTCTGTAGCTGGGTCTGTACTGTGTTTCTCTTTGCAGGCCATGTGTTGTCATTGGTCTGTAGCTGGGTCTGTAGAGTTGAAGTGTACAGGCCATGTGTTGTCATTGGTCTGTAGCTGGGTCTGTACTGTGTTTCTCTTTGCAGGCCATGTGTTGTCATTTGTCTGTAGCTGGGTCTGTACTGTGTTTCTCTTTGCAGACCATGTGTTGTCATTGGTCTGTAGCTGGGTCTGTACTGTGTTTCTCTTTGCAGGCCATGTGTTGTCATTGGTCTGTAGCTGGGTCTGTAGAGTTGAAGTGTACAGGCCATGTGTTGTCATTTGTCTGTAGCTGGGTCTGTACTGTGTTTCTCTTTGTAGGCCATAGGTTGTCATTGGTCTGTAGCTGGGTCTGTAGAGTTGAAGTGTACAGGCCATGTGTTGTCATTGGTCTGTAGCTGGGTCTGCACTGTGTTTCTCTTTGTAGGCCATAGGTTGTCATTGGTCTGTAGCTGGGTCTGTAGAGTTGAAGTGTACAGGCCATGTGTTGTCATTGGTCTGTAGCTGGGTCTGTACTGTGTTTCTCTTTGCAGGCCATGTGTTGTCATTGGTCTGTAGCTGGGTCTGTAAAGCTGAAGTGTACAGGCCTTGTGTTGTCATTGGTCTGTAGCTGGGTCTGTAGAGTTGAAGTGTACAGGCCATGTGTTGTCATTGGTCTGTAGCTGGGTCTGTACTGTGTTTCTCTTTGCAGGCCATGTGTTGTCATTGGTCTGTAGCTGGGCCTGTAGAGTTGACGTGTACAGGCCATGTGTTGTCATTGGTCTGTAGCTGGGTCTGTAGAGTTGAAGTGTACAGGCCATGTGTTGTCATTGGTCTGTAGCTGGGTCTGTACTGTGTTTCTCTTTGCAGGCCATGTGTTGTCATTGGTCTGTAGGCGGGTCTGTAGAGTTGAAGTGTACAGGCCATGTGTTGTCATTGGTCTGTAGCTGGGTCTGTACTGTGTTTCTCTTTGCAGGCCATGTGTTGTCATTGGTCTGTAGGCGGGTCTGTAGAGTTGAAGTGTAGAGGCCATGTGTTGTCATTAGTCTGTAGCTGCGTCTGTAGAGTTGAAGTGTACAGGCCATGTGTTGTCATTGGTCTGTAGCTGGGTCTGTACTGTGTTTCTCTTTGCAGGCCATGTGTTGTGATTGGTCTGTAGCTGGGTCTGTACTGTGTTTCTCTTCGCAGGCCATGTGTTGTCATTGGTCTGTAGCTGGGTCTGTAGAGTTGAAGTGTACAGGCCATATGTTGTCATTGGTCTGTAGCTGGGCCTGTAGAGTTGACGTGTACAGGCCATGTGTTGTCATTGGTCTGTAGCTGGGTCTGTAGAGTTGAAGTGTACAGGCCATGTGTTGTCATTGGTCTGTAGCTGGGTCTGTACTGTGTTTCTCTTTGTAGGCCATAGGTTGTCATTGGTCTGTAGCTGGGTCTGTAGAGTTGAAGTGTACAGGCCATGTGTTGTCATTGGTCTGTAGCTGGGTCTGTACTGTGTTTTTCTTTGCAGGCCATGTGTTGTCATTGGTCTGTAGCTGGGTCTGTAGAGTTGAAGTGTACAGGCCATGTGTTGTCATTGGTCTGTAGCTGGGTCTGTACTGTGTTTCTCTTTGCAGGCCATGTGTTGTCATTTGTCTGTAGCTGGGTCTGTACTGTGTTTCTCTTTGCAGACCATGTGTTGTCATTGGTCTGTAGCTGGGTCTGTACTGTGTTTCTCTTTGCAGGCCATGTGTTGTCATTGGTCTGTAGCTGGGTCTGTAGAGTTGAAGTGTACAGGCCATGTGTTGTCATTTGTCTGTAGCTGGGTCTGTACTGTGTTTCTCTTTGTAGGCCATAGGTTGTCATTGGTCTGTAGCTGGGTCTGTAGAGTTGAAGTGTACAGGCCATGTGTTGTCATTGTCTGTAGCTGGGTCTGTACTGTGTTTCTCTTTGCAGGCCATGTGTTGTCATTTGTCTGTAGCTGGGTCTGTACTGTGTTTCTCTTTGCAGGCCATGTGTTGTCATTGGTCTGTAGCTGGGTCTGTACTGTGTTTCTCTTTGCAGGCCATGTGTTGTCATTGGTCTGTAGCTGGGTCTGTGGAGTTGAAGTGCACAGGCCATGTGTTGTCATTGGTCTGTAGCTGGGTCTGTACTGTGTTTCTCTTTGCAGGCCATGTGATGTCATTGGTCTGTAGCTGGGTCTGTAGAGTTGAAGTGTACAGGCCATGTGTTGTCATTGGTCTGTAGCTGGGTCTGTAGAGTTGAAGTGTACAGGCCATGTGTTGGCATTGGTCTGTAGCTGGGTCTGTACTGTTTCTCTTTGCAGGCCATGTGTTGTCATTGGTCTGTAGCTGGGTTTGTAGAGTTGAAGTGTACAGGCCATGTGTTGTCATTGGTCTGTAGCTGGGTCTGTAGAGTTGAAGTGTACAGGCCATGTGTTGTCATTGGTCTGTAGCTGGGTCTGTAGAGTTGAAGTGTACAGGCCATGTGTTGTCATTGTCTGTAGCTGGGTCTGTACTGTGTTTCTATTTGCAGGCCATGTGTTGTCATTTGTCTGTAGCTGGGTCTGTACTGTGTTTTTCTTTGCAGGCCATGTGTTGTCATTGGTCTGTAGCTGGGTGTGTAGAGTAGAAGTGTACAGGCCATGTGTTGTCATTGGTCTGTAGCTGGTCTGTACTGTGTTTCTCTTTGCAGGCCATGTGTTGTCATTGGTCTGTAGCTGGGTCTGTAGAGTTGAAGTGTACAGTCCATGTGTTGTCATTGGTCTGTAACTGGGTCTGTAGAGTTGAAGTGTACAGGCCATGTGTTGTCATTGGTCTGTAGCTGGGTCTGTACTGTGTTTCTCTTTACAGGCCATGTGTTGTCATTGGTCTGTAGGCGGGTCTGTAGAGTTGAAGTGTAGAGGCCATGTGTTGTCATTAGTCTGTAGCTGGGTCTGTAGAGTTGAAGTGTACAGGCCATGTGTTGTCATTGGTCTGTAGCTGGGTCTGTAGAGTTGAAGTGTACAGGCCATGTGTTGTCATTGGTCTGTAGCTGGGTCTGTACTGTGTTTCTCTTTGCAGGCCATGTGTTGTCATTGGTCTGTAGCTGGGTCTGTAGAGTTGAAGTGTACAGGCCATGTGTTGTCATTGGTCTGTAGCTGGGTCTGTACTGTGTTTCTCTTTGCAGGCCATGTGTTGTAATTTGTCTGTAGCTGGGTCTGTACTGTGTTTCTCTTTGCAGACCATGTGTTGTCATTGGTCTGTAGCTGGGTCTGTACTGTGTTTCTCTTTGCAGGCCATGTGTTGTCATTGGTCTGTAGCTGGGTCTGTAGAGTTGAAGTGTACAGGCCATGTGTTGTCATTGGTCTGTAGCTGGGTCTGTACTGTGTTTCTCTTTGCAGGCCATGTGTTGTCATTGGTCTGTAGCTGGGTCTGTAGAGTTGATGTGTACAGGCCATGTGTTGTCATTGGTCTGTAGCTGGGTCTGTAGAGTTGAAGTGTACAGGCCATGTGTTGTCATTGGTCTGTAGCTGGGTCTGTACTGTGTTTCTCTTTGCAGGCCATGTGTTGTCATTGGTCTGTAGCTGGGTCTGTAGAGTATAAGTGTACAGGCCATGTGTTGTCATTGGTCTGTAGCTGGGTCTGTAGAGTTGAAGTGTACAGGCCATGTGTTGTCATTGGTCTGTAGCTGGGTCTGTACTGTGTTTCTCTTTGCAGGCCATGTGTTGTCATTGGTCTGTAGCTGGGTCTGTAGAGTTGAAGTGTACAGGCCATGTGTTGTCATTGGTCTGTAGCTGGGTCTGTACTGTGTTTCTCTTTGCAGGCCATGTGTTGTCATTGGTCTGTAGCTGGGTCTGTACTGTGTTTCTCTTTGCAGGCCATGTGTTGTCATTGGTCTGTAGCTGGGTCTGTAGAGTTGAAGTGTACAGTCCATGTGTTGTCATTGGTCTGTAACTGGGTCTGTAGAGTTGAAGTGTACAGGCCATGTGTTGTCATTGGTCTGTAGCTGGGTCTGTACTGTGTTTCTCTTTACAGGCCATGTGTTGTCATTGGTCTGTAGTTGGGTCTGTAGAGTTGAAGTAGACAGGCCATGTGTTGTCATTGGTCTGTAGCTGGGTCTGTACTGTGTTTCTCTTTGCAGGCCATGTGTTGTGATTGGTCTGTAGCTGGGTCTGTACTGTGTTTCTCTTCGCAGGCCATGTGTTGTCATTGGTCTGTAGCTGGGTCTGTAGAGTTGAAGTGTACAGGCCATATGTTGTCATTGGTCTGTAGCTGGGCCTGTAGAGTTGACGTGTACAGGCCATGTGTTGTCATTGGTCTGTAGCTGGGTCTGTACTGTGTTTCTCTTTGTAGGCCATAGGTTGTCATTGGTCTGTAGCTGGGTCTGTCGAGTTGAAGTGTACAGGCCATGTGTTGTCATTGGTCTGTAGCTGGGTCTGTACTGTGTTTTTCTTTGCAGGCCATGTGTTGTCATTGGTCTGTAGCTGGGTCTGTAGAGTTGAAGTGTACAGGCCATGTGTTGTCATTGTCTGTAGCTGGGTCTGTACTGTGTTTCTCTTTGCAAGCCATGTGTTGTCATTGGTCTGTAGCTGGGTCTGTAGAGTTGAAGTGTACAGGCCATGTGTTGTCATTGGTCTGTAGCTGGGTCTGTACTGTGTTTCTCTTTGCAGGCCATGTGTTGTCATTGGTCTGTAGCTGGGTCTTTACTGTGTTTCTCTTTGCAGGCCATGTGTTGTCATTGGTCTGTAGCTGGGTCTGTAGAGTTGAAGTGTACAGGCCATATGTTGTCATTGGTCTGTAGCTGGGTCTGTAGAGTTGAAGTGTACAGGCCATGTGTTGTCATTGGTCTGTAGCTGGGTATGTACTGTGTTTCTCTTTGCAGGCCATATGTTGTCATTGGTTTGTAGCTGGGTCTGTAGAGTTAAAGTGTACAGGCCATGTGTTGTCATTGGTCTGTAGCTGGGTCTACTGTGTTTCTCTTTGCAGGCCATGTGTTGTCATTGGTCTGTAGCTGGGTCTGTAGAGTAGAAGTGTACAGGCCATGTGTTTTCATTGGTCTGTAGCTGGTCTGTACTGTGTTTCTCTTTGCAGGCCATGTGTTGTCATTGGTCTGTAGCTGGGTCTGTACTGTGTTTCTCTTTGCAGGCCATGTGTTGTCATTGGTCTGTAGCTGGGTCTGTACTGTGTTTCACTTTGCAGGCCATGTGTTCTCATTGGTATGTAGCTGGGTCTGTACTATGTTTCTCTCTGCAGGCCATGTGTTGTCATTGGTCTGTAGCTGGGTCTGTAAAGTTGAAGTGTACAGGCCATGTGTTGTCATTGGTCTGTAGCTGGGTCTGTAGAGTTGAAGTGTACTGGCCATGTGTTGTCATTGGTCTGTAGCTGGATCTGTAGAGTTGAAGTGTACAGGCCATGTGTTGTCATTGGTCTGTAGCTGGGTCTGTAGAGTTGAAGTGTACAGGCCATGTGTTATCATTGGTCTGTAGCTGGGCCTGTACTGTGTTTCTCTTTGCAGGCCATGTGTTGTCATTGGTCTGCAGCTGGGTCTGTACTGTGTTTCTCTTTGCAGGCCATGTGTTGTCATTGGTCTGTAGCTGGGTCTGTACTGTGTTTCTCTTTGCAAGCCATGTGTTGTCATTGGTCTGTAGCTGGGTCTGTACTGTGTTTCTCTTTGCAGGCCATGTGTTGTCATTGGTCTGTAGCTGGGTCTGTAGAGTTGAAGTGTACAGGCCATGTGTTGTCATTGGTCTGTAGCTGGGTCTGTACTGTGTTTCTCTTTGCAGGCCATGTGTTGTCATTGGTCTGTAGCTGGGTCTGTAGAGTTGAAGTGTACAGGCCATTTGTTGTCATTGGTCTGTAGCTGGGTCTGTACGGTGTTTCTGTTTGCAGGCCATGTGTTGTCATTGGTCTGTAGCTGGGTCTGTACTGTGTTTCTGTTTGCAGGCCATGTGTTGTCATTGGTCTGTAGCTGGGTCTGTACTGTGTTTCTGTTTGCAGGCCATGTGTTGTCATTTGTCTGTAGCTGGGTCTGTAGAGTTGAAGTGTACAGGCCATGTGTTGTCATTGGTCTGTAGCTGGGTCTGTACTGTGTTTCTGTTTGCAGGCCATGTGTTGTCATTGGTCTGTAGCTGGGTCTGTACTGTGTTTCTGTTTGCAGGCCATGTATTGTCATTGGTCTGTAGCTGGGTCTGTAGAGTTGGAGTGTACAGGCCATATGTTGTCATTGGTCTGTAGCTGGGTCTGTACTGTGTTTCTCTTTGCAGGCCATGTGTTGTCATTGGTATGTAGCTGGGTCTGTACTGTGTTTCTCTTTGCAGGCCATGTGTTGTCATTGGTCTGTAGCTGGGTCTGTAGAGTTGAAGTGTACAGGCCATGTGTTGTCATTGGTCTGTAGCTGGGTCTGTACTGTGTTTCTCTTTGCAGGCCATGTGTTGTCATTGGTCTGTAGCTGGGTCTGTAGAGTTGAAGTGTACAGGCCATGTGTTGTCATTGGTCTGTAGCTGGGTCTGTAGAGTTGAAGTGTACAGGCCATGTGTTGTCATTGGTCTGTAGCTGGGTCTGTACTGTGTTTCTCTTTGCAGGCCATGTGTTGTCATTGGTCTGTAGCTGGGTCTGTAGAGTTGAAGTGTACAGGCCATGTGTTGTCATTGGTCTGTAGCTGAGTCTGTAGAGTTGAAGTGTGCAGGCCATGTGTTGTCATTGGTCTGTAGCTGGGTCTGTACTGTGTTTCTCTTTGCAGGCCATGTATTGTCATTGGGCTGTAGCTGGGTCTGTAGAGTTGAAGTGTACAGGCCATGTGTTGTCATTGGTCTGTAGCTGGGTCTGTACTGTGTTTCTCTTTGCAGGTCATGTGTTGTCATTGGTCTGTAGCTGGGTCTGTACTGGGTTTCTCTTTACAGGCCATGTGTTGACATTGGTCTGTAGCTGGGTCTGTAGATTTGAAGTGTACAGGCCATGTGTTGTCATTGGTCTGTAGCTGGGTCTGTAGAGTTGAAGTATACAGGCCACGTGTTGTCATTGGTCTGTAGCTTGGTCTGTAATGTGTTTCGCTTTGCAGGCCATGTGTTGTCATTGGTCTGTAGCTGGGGCTGTACTGTGTTTCTCTTTGCAGGCCATGTGTTGTCATTGGTCTGTAGCTGGGTCTGTACTGTGTTTCTCTTTGCAGGCCATGTGTTGTCATTGGTCTGTAGCTGGGTCTGTAGAGTTGAAGTGTACAGGCCATGTGTTGTCATTGGTCTGTAGCTGGGTCTGTACTGTGTTTTTCTTTGCAGGCCTTGTGTTGTCATTGGTCTGTAGCTGGATCTGTAGAGTTGAAGTGTACAGGCCATGTGTTGTCATTGGTCTGTAGCTGGGTGGTCTGTACTGTGTTTCTCTTTTCAGGCCATGTGTTGTCATTGGTCTGTAGCTGGGTCTGTAGAGTTGAAGTGTACAGGCCATGTGTTGTCATTGGTCTGTAGCTGGGTCTGTACTGTGTTTCTCTTTGCAGGCCATGTGTTGTCATTGGTCTGTAGCTGGGTCTGTACTGTGCTTCTCTTTGCAGGCCATGTGCTGTCATTGGTCTGTAGCTGGGTCTGTAGAGTTGAAGTGTACAGGCCATGTGTTGTCATTGGTCTGTAGCTCGGTCTGTACTGTGTTTCTCTTTACAGGCCATGTGTTGTCATTGGTCTGTAGGCGGGTCTGTACTGTGTTTCTCTTTGCAGGCCATGTGTTGTCATTTGTCAGTAGCTGGGTCTGTAGAGTTGAAGTGTACAGGCCATGTGTTGTCATTGGTCTGTAGCTGGGTCTGTAGAGTTGAAGTGTACAGGCCATGTGTTGTCATTGGTCTGTAGCTGGATCTGTAGAGTTGAAGTGTACAGGCCATGTGTTGCCATTGGTCTGTAGCTGGGTCTGTACTGTGTTTCTCTTTGCAGGCCATGTGTTGTCATTGGTCTGTAGCTGGGTCTGTACTGTGTTTCTCTATGCATGCCATGTGTTGTCATTGGTCTGTAGCTGGGTCTGTAGAGTTGAAGTGTACAGGCCATGTGTTGTCATTGGTCTGTAGCTGGATCTGTAGAGTTGAAGTGTACAGGCCATGTGTTGCCATTGGTCTGTAGCTGGGTCTGTACTGTGTTTCTCTTTGCAGGCCATGTGTTGTCATTGGTCTGTAGCTGGGTCTGTACTGTGTTTCTCTTTGCAAGCCATGTGTTGTCATTGGTCTGTAGCTGGGTCTGTACTGTGTTTCTCTTTGCAGGCCATGTGTTGTCATTGGTCTGTAGAGTTGAGTGTACAGGCCATGTGTTGTCATTGGTCTGTAGCTGGGTCTGTACTGTGTTTCTGTTTGCAGGCCATGTATTGTCATTGGTCTGTAGCTGGGTCTGTAGAGTTGGAGTGTACAGGCCATATGTTGTCATTGGTCTGTAGCTGGGTCTGTACTGTGTTTCTCTTTGCAGGCCATGTGTTGTCATTGGTATGTAGCTAGGTCTGTACTGTGTTTCTCTTTGCAGGCCATGTGTTGTCATTGGTCTGTAGCTGGGTCTGTAGAGTTGAAGTGTACAGGCCATGTGTTGTCATTGGTCTGTAGCTGGGTCTGTACTTTGTTTCTCTTTGCAGGCCATGTGTTGTCATTGGTCTGTAGCTGGGTCTGTAGAGTTGAAGTGTACAGGCCATGTGTTGTCATTGGTCTGTAGCTGGGTCTGTACTGTGTTTCTCTTTGCAGGCCATGTGTTGTCATTGGTCTGTAGCTGGGTCTGTAGAGTTGAGTGTACAGGCCATGTGTTGTCATTGGTCTGTAGCTGGGTCTGTACTGTGTTTCTCTTTGCAGGCCATGTATTGTCATTGGTCTGTAGCTGGGTCTGTAGAGTTGAAGTGTACAGGCCATGTGTTGTCATTGGTCTGTAGCTGGGTCTGTACTGTGTTTCTCTTTGCAGGCCATGTGTTGTCATTGGTCTGTAGCTGGGTCTGTACTGGGTTTCTCTTTGCAGGCCATGTGTTGTCATTGGTCTGTAGCTGGGTCTGTAGATTTGAAGTGTACAGGCCATGTGTTGTCATTGGTCTGTAGCTGGGTCTGTAGAGTTGAAGTATACAGGCCATGTGTTGTCATTGGTCTGTAGCTTGGTCTGTAATGTGTTTCGCTTTGCAGGCCATGTGTTGTCATTGGTCTGTAGCTGGGTCTGTACTGTGTTTCTCTTTGCAGGCCATGTGTTGTCATTGGTCTGTAGCTGGGTCCGTACTGTGTTTCTCTTTGCAGGCCATGTGTTGTCATTGGTCTGTAGCTGGGTCTGTAGAGTTGAAGTGTACAGGCCATGTGTTGTCATTGGTCTGTAGCTGGGTCTGTACTGTGTTTCTGTTTGCAGGCCATGTATTGTCATTGGTCTGTAGCTGGGTCTGTAGAGTTGGAGTGTACAGGCCATGTGTTGTCATTGGTCTTTAGCTGGGTCTGTACTGTGTTTCTCTTTGCAGGCCATGTGTTGTCATTGGTATGTAGCTGGGTCTGTACTGTGTTTCTCTTTGCAGGCCATGTGTTGTCATTGGTCTGTTGCTGGGTCTGTAGAGTTGAAGTGTACAGGCCATGTGTTGTCATTGGTCTGTAGTTGGGTCTGTACTGTGCTTCTCTTTGCAGGCCATGTGCTGTCATTGGTCTGTAGCTGGGTCTGTAGAGTTGAAGTGTACAGGCCATGTGTTGTCATTGGTCTGTAGCTGGGTCTGTACTGTGTTTCTCTTTGCAGGCCATGTGTTGTCATTGGTCTGTAGCTGGGTCTGTAGAGTTGAAGTGTACAGGCCATGTGTTGTCATTGGTCTGTAGCTGGGTCTGTAGAGTTGAAGTGTACAGGCCATGTGTTGTCATTGGTCTGTAGCTGGGTCTGTACTGTGTTTCTCTTTGCAGGCCATGTGTTGTCATTGGTCTGTAGCTGGGTCTGTAGAGTTGAAGTGTACAGGCCATGTGTTGTCATTGGTCCGTAGCTGAGTCTGTAGAGTTGAAGTGTACAGGCCATGTGTTGTCATTGGTCTGTAGCTGGGTCTGTACTGTGTTTCTCTTTGCAGGCCATGTGTTGTCATTGGTCTGTAGCTGGGTCTGTAGAGTTGAAGTGTACAGGCCATGTGTTGTCATTGGTCTTTAGCTGGGTCTGTACTGTGTTTCTCTTTGCAGGCCATGTGTTGTCATTGGTCTGTAGCTGGGTCTGTAGAGTTGAAGTGTACAGGCCATGTGTTGTCATTGGTCTGTAGCTGGGTCTGTAGAGTTGAAGTGTAGAGGCCATGTGTTGTCATTGGTCTGTAGCTGGGTCTGTACTGTGTTTCTCTTTGCAGGCCATGTATTGTCATTGGTCTGTAGCTGGGTCTGTAGAGTTGAAGTGTACAGGCCATGTGTTGTCATTGGTCTGTAGCTGGGTCTGTACTGTGTTTCTCTTTGCAGGCCATGTGTTGTCATTGGTCTGTAGCTGGGTCTGTACTGCGTTTCTCTTTGCAGGCCATGTGTTGTCATTGGTCTGTAGCTGGGTCTGTAGATTTGAAGTGTACAAGCCATGTGTTGTCATTGGTCTGTAGCTGGGTCTGTAGATTGAAGTATACAGGCCATGTGTTGTCATTGGTCTGTAGCTTGGTCTGTAATGTGTTTCGCTTTGCAGGCCATGTGTTGTCATTGGTCTGTAGCTGGGTCTGTACTGTGTTTCTCTTTGCAGGCCATGTGTTGTCATTGGTCTGTAGCTGGGTCTGTACTGTGTTTCTCTTTGCAGGCCATGTGTTGTCATTGGTCTGTAGCTGGGTCTGTACTGTGTTTCTCTTTGCAGGCCATGTGTTGTCATTGGTCTGTAGCTGGGTCTGTACTGTGTTTCTGTTTGCAGGCCATGTGTTGTCATTGGTCTGTAGCTGGATCTGTAGAGTTGAAGTGTACAGGCCATGTGTTGTCATTGGTCTGTAGCTGGGTCTGTACTGTGTTTCTCTTTGCAGGCCATGTGTTGTCATTGGTCTGTAGCTGGGTCTGTACTGTGCTTCTCTTTGCAGGCCATGTGCTGTCATTGGTCTGCAGCTGGGTCTGTAGAGTTGAAGTGTACAGGCCATGTGTTGTCATTGGTCTGTAGCTGAGTCTGTAGAGTTGAAGTGTACAGGCCATGTGTTGTCATTGGTCTGTAGCTGGGTCTGTACTGTGTTTCTCTTTGCAGGCCATGTGTTGTCATTGGTCTGTAGCTGGGTCTGTAGAGTTGAAGTGTACAGGCCATGTGTTGTCATTGGTCTTTAGCTGGGTCTGTACTGTGTTTCTCTTTGCAGGCCATGTGTTGTCATTGGTCTGTAGCTGGGTCTGTAGAGTTGAAGTGTACAGGCCATGTGTTGTCATTGGTCTGTAGCTGGGTCTGTAGAGTTGAAGTGTAGAGGCCATGTGTTGTCATTGGTCTGTAGCTGGGTCTGTACTGTGTTTCTCTTTGCAGGCCATGTATTGTCATTGGTCTGTAGCTGGGTCTGTAGAGTTGAAGTGTACAGGCCATGTGTTGTCATTGGTCTGTAGCTGGGTCTGTACTGTGTTTCTCTTTGCAGGCCATGTGTTGTCATTGGTCTGTAGCTGGGTCTGTACTGCGTTTCTCTTTGCAGGCCATGTGTTGTCATTGGTCTGTAGCTGGGTCTGTAGATTTGAAGTGTACAAGCCATGTGTTGTCATTGGTCTGTAGCTGGGTCTGTAGATTGAAGTATACAGGCCATGTGTTGTCATTGGTCTGTAGCTTGGTCTGTAATGTGTTTCGCTTTGCAGGCCATGTGTTGTCATTGGTCTGTAGCTGGGTCTGTACTGTGTTTCTCTTTGCAGGCCATGTGTTGTCATTGGTCTGTAGCTGGGTCTGTACTGTGTTTCTCTTTGCAGGCCATGTGTTGTCATTGGTCTGTAGCTGGGTCTGTACTGTGTTTCTCTTTGCAGGCCATGTGTTGTCATTGGTCTGTAGCTGGGTCTGTACTGTGTTTCTGTTTGCAGGCCATGTGTTGTCATTGGTCTGTAGCTGGATCTGTAGAGTTGAAGTGTACAGGCCATGTGTTGTCATTGGTCTGTAGCTGGGTCTGTACTGTGTTTCTCTTTGCAGGCCATGTGTTGTCATTGGTCTGTAGCTGGGTCTGTACTGTGCTTCTCTTTGCAGGCCATGTGCTGTCATTGGTCTGCAGCTGGGTCTGTAGAGTTGAAGTGTACAGGCCATGTGTTGTCATTGGTCTGTAGCTGGGTCTGTAGAGTTGAAGTGTACAGGCCATGTGTTGTCATTGGTCTGTAGCTGGATCTGTAGAGTTGAAGTGTACAGGCCATGTGTTGTCATTGGTCTGTAGCTGGGTCTGTACTGTGTTTCTCTTTGCAGGCCATGTGTTGTCATTGGTCTGTAGCTGGGTCTGTAGAGTTGGAGTGTACAGGCCATGTGTTGTCATTGGTCTGTAGCTGGGTCTGTACTGTGTTTCTGTTTGCAGGCCATGTGTTGTCATTGGTCTGTAGCTGGGTCTGTAGAGTTAAAGTATACAGGCCATGTGTTGTCATTGGTCTGTAGCTTGGTCTGTAATGTGTTTCTCTTTGCAGGCCATGTGTTGTCATTGGTCTGTAGCTGGGTCTGTACTGTGTTTCTCTTTGCAGGCCATGTGTTGTCATTGGTCTGTAGCTGGGTCTGTACTGTGTTTCTCTTTGCAGGCCATGTGTTGTCATTGGTCTGTAGCTGGGTCTGTAGAGTTGAAGTGTACAGGCCATTTGTTGTCATTGGTCTGTAGCTGGGTCTGTACTGTGTTTCTGTTTGCAGGCCATGTGTTGTCATTGGTCTGTAGCTGGGTCTGTACTGTGTTTCTGTTTGCAGGCCATGTGTTGTCATTGGTCTGTAGCTGGGTCTGTACTGCGTTTCTCTTTGCAGGCCATGTGTTGTCATTGGTCTGTAGCTGGGTCTGTAGAGCTGAAGTGTACAGGCCATGTGTTGTCATTGGTCTGTAGCTGGGTCTGTAGAGTTGAAGTGTACAGACCATGTGTTGTCATTGGTCTGTAGCTGGGTCTGTACTGTGTTTCTCTTTGCAGGCCATGTGTTGTCATTGGTCTGTAGCTGGGTCTGTACTGTGTTTCTCTTTGAAGGCCATGTGTTGTCATTGGTCTGTAGCTGGGTCTGTAGAGTTGAAGTGTACAGGCCATGTGTTGTCATTGGTCTGTAGCTAGGTCTGTAGAGTTGAAGTGTACAGGCCATGTGTTGTCATTGGTCTGTAGCTGGGTCTGTAGAGTTGAAGTGTACAGGCCATGAGTTGTCATTGGTCTGTAGCTGGGTCTGTACTGTGTTTCTCTTTGCAGGCCATGTGTTGTCATTGGTCTGTATCTGGGTCTGTAGAGTTGAAGTGTACAGGCCATGTGTTGTCATTGGTCTGTAGCTGGGTCTGTACTGTGTTTCTCTTTGCAGGCCATGTGTTGTCATTGGTCTGTAGCTGGGTCTGTACTGTGTTTCTCTTTGCAGGCCATGTGTTGTCATTTGTCTGTAGCTGGGTCTGTACTGTGTTTCTCTTCGCAGGCCATGTGTTGTCATTGGTCTGTAGCTGGGTCTGTAGAGTTGAAGTGTACAGGCCATATGTTGTCATTGGTCTGTAGCTGGGCCTGTAGAGTTGACGTGTACAGGCCATGTGTTGTCATTGGTCTGTAGCTGGGTCTGTACTGTGTTTCTCTTTGTAGGCCATGTGTTGTCATTGGTCTGTAGCTGGGTCTGTAGAGTTGAAGTGTACAGGACATGTGTTGTCATTGGTCTGTAGCTGGGTCTGTACTGTGTTTCTCTTTGCAGGCCATGTGTTGTCATTGGTCTGTAGCTGGGTCTGTAGAGTTGAATTGTACAGGCCATGTGTTGTCATTGGTCTGTAGCTGGGTCTGTACTGTGTTTCTCTTTGCAGGCCATGTGTTGTCATTGGTCTGTAGCTGGGTCTGTACTGTGTTTCTCTTTGCAGGCCATGTGTTGTCATTGGTCTGTAGCTGGGTCTGTACTGTGTTTCTCTTCGCAGGCCATGTGTTGTCATTGGTCTGTAGCTGGGTCTGTAGAGTTGAAGTGTACAGGCCATGTGTTGTCATTGGTCTGTAGCTGGGCCTGTAGAGTTGAAGTGTACAGGCCATGTTTTGTCATTGGTCTGTAGCTGGGTCTGTAGAGTTGAAGTGTACAGGCCATGTGTTGTCATTGGTCTGTAGCTGGGTCTGTACTGTGTTTCTCTTTGTAGGCCATGTGTTGTCATTGGTCTGTAGCTGGGTCTGTAGAGTTGAAATGTACAGGCCATGTGTTGTCATTGGTCTGTAGCTGGGTCTGTACTGTGTTTCTCTTTGCAGGCCATGTGTTGTCATTGGTCTGTAGCTGGGTCTGTAGAGTTGAAGTGTACAGGCCATGTATTGTCATTGGTCTGTAGCTGGGTCTGTACTGTGTTTCTCTTTGCAGGCCATGTGTTGTCATTGGTCTGTAGCTGGGTCTGTAGAGTTGAAGTGTACAGGCCATGTGTTGTCATTGGTCTGTAGCTGGGTCTGTAGAGTTGAAGTGTACAGGACATGTGTTGTCATTGGTCTGTAGCTGGGTCTGTACTGTGTTTTTCTTTGCAGGCCATGTGTTGTCATTGGTCTGTAGCTGGGTCTGTAGAGTTGAAGTGTACAGGCCATGAGTTGTCATTGGTCTGTAGCTGGGTCTGTACTGTGTTTCTCTTTGCAGGCCATGTGTTGTCATTGGTCTGTAGCTGGGTCTGTAGAGTTGAATTGTACAGGCCATGTGTTGTCATTGGTCTGTAGCTGGGTCTGTACTGTGTTTCTCTTTGCAGGCCATGTGTTGTCATTGGTCTGTAGCTGGGTCTGTACTGTGTTTCTCTTTGCAGGCCATGTGTTGTCATTGGTCTGTAGCTGGGTCTGTACTGTGTTTCTCTTCGCAGGCCATGTGTTGTCATTGGTCTGTAGCTGGGTCTGTAGAGTTGAAGTGTACAGGCCATGTGTTGTCATTGGTCTGTAGCTGGGCCTGTAGAGTTGAAGTGTACAGGCCATGTTTTGTCATTGGTCTGTAGCTGGGTCTGTAGAGTTGAAGTGTACAGGCCATGTGTTGTCATTGGTCTGTAGGTGGGTCTGTACTGTGTTTCTCCTTGCAGGCCATGTGTTGTCATTGGTCTGTACCTGGGTCTGTACTGTGTTTCTCTTTGCAGGCCATGTGTTGTCATTGGTCTGTAGCTGGGTCTGTACTGTGCTTCTCTTTGCAGGCCATGTGCTGTCATTGGTCTGGAGCTGGGTCTGTAGAGTTGAAGTGTACAGGCCATGTATTGTCCTTGGTCTGTAGCTGGGTCTGTAGAGTTGAAGTGTACAGGCCATGTGTTGTCATTGGTCTGTAGCTGGGTCTGTACTGTGTTTCTCTTTGCAGGCCATGTGTTGTCATTGGTCTGTAGCTGGGTCTGTACTGTGTTTCTCTTTGCAGGCCATGTGTTGTCATTGGTCTGTAGCTGGGTCTGTACTGTGTTTCTGTTTGCAGGCCATGTGTTGTCATTGGTCTGTAGCTGGGTCTGTAGAGTTGAAGTGTACAGGCCATGTGTTGTCATTGGTCTGTAGCTGGGTCTGTAGAGTTGAAGTGTACAGGCCATGTGTTGTCATTGGTCTGTAACTGGGTCTGTAGAGTTGATGTGTACAGGCCATGTGTTGTCATTGGTCTGTAGCTGGGTCTGTAGAGTTGAAGTGTACAGGCCATGTGTTGTCATTGGTCTGTAGCTGGGTCTGTACTGTGTTTCTCTTTGTAGGCCATAGGTTGTCATTGGTCTGTAGCTGGGTCTGTAGAGTTGAAGTGTACAGGCCATGTGTTGTCATTGGTCTGTAGCTGGGTCTGTAGAGTTGAAATGTACAGGCCATGTGTTGTCATTGGTCTGTAGCTGGGTCTGTACTGTGTTTCTCTTTGCAGGCCATGTGTTGTCATTGGTCTGTAGCTGGGTCTGTAGAGTTGAAGTGTACAGGCCATGTATTGTCATTGGTCTGTAGCTGGGTCTGTACTGTGTTTCTCTTTGCAGGCCATGTGTTGTCATTGGTCTGTAGCTGGGTCTGTAGATTTGAAGTGTACAGGCCATGTGTTGTCATTGGTCTGTAGCTGGGTCTGTACTGTGTTTCTCTTTGCAGGCCATGTGTTGTCATTGGTCTGTAGCTGGGTCTGTACTGTGTTTCTCTTTGCAGGCCATGTGTTGTCATTGGTCTGTAGCTGGGTCTGTAGAGTTGAAGTGTACAGGCCATGTGTTGTCATTGGTTTGTAGCTGGGTCTGTAGAGTTGAAGTGAACAGGCCATGTGTTGTCATTGGTCTGTAGCTGGGTCTGTACTGTGTTTCTCTTTGCAGGCCATGTGTTTTCATTGGTCTGTAGCTGGGTCTGTACTGTGTTTCTCCTTGCAGGCCATGTGTTGTCATTGGTCTGTACCTGGGTCTGTACTGTGTTTCTCTTTGCAGGCCATGTGTTGTCATTGGTCTGTAGCTGGGTCTGTAGAGTTGAAGTGTACAGGCCATGTGTTGTCATTGGTCTGTAGCTGGGTCTGTACTGTGTTTCTCCTTGCAGGCCATGTGTTGTCATTGGTTTGTAGCTAGGTCTGTAGAGTTGAAGTGTACAGGCCATGTGTTGTCATTGGTCTGTAGCTGGGTCTGTACTGTGTTTCTCTTTGCAGGCCATGTGTTGTCATTTGTCTGTAGCTGGGTCTGTAGAGTTGAAGTGTACAGGCCATGTGTTGTCATTGGTCTGTAGCTGGGTCTGTAGAGTTGAAGTGTACAGGCCATGTGTTGTCATTGGTCTGTAGCTGGGTCTGTACTGTGTTTCTCTTTGCAGGCCATGTGTTGTCATTGGTCTGTAGCTGGGTCTGTACTGTGTTTCTCTTTGCAGGCCATGTGTTGTCATTGGTCTGTAGCTGGGTTTGTAGAGTTGAATTGTACAGGCCATGTGTTGTCATTGGTCTGTAGCTGGGTCTGTACTGTGTTTCTCTTTGCAGGCCATTTGTTGGGATTGGTCTGTAGCTGGGTCTGTAGAGTTGAAGTGTACAGGCCATGTGTTGTCATTGGTCTGTAGCTTGGTCTGTACTGTGTTTCTCTTTGCAGGCCATGTGTTGTCATTGGTCTGTAGCTGGGTCTGTACTGTGTTTCTCTTTGCAGGCCATGTGTTGTCATTTGTCTGTAGCTGGGTCTGTACTGTGTTTCTCTTTGCAGGCCATGTGTTGTCATTGGCCTGTAGCTGGGTCTGTACTGTGTTTCTCTTTGCAGGCCATGTGTTGTCATTGGTCTGTAGCTGGGTCTGTGGAGTTGAAGTGCACAGGCCATGTGTTGTCATTGGTCTGTAGCTGGGTCTGTACTGTGTTTCTCTTTGCAGGCCATGTGATGTCATTGGTCTGTAGCTGGGTCTGTAGAGTTGAAGTGTACAGGCCATGTGTTGTCATTGGTCTGTAGCTGGGTCTGTAGAGTTGAAGTGTACAGGCCATGTGTTGGCATTGGTCTGTAGCTGGGTCTGTACTGTTTCTCTTTGCAGGCCATGTGTTGTCATTGGTCTGTAGCTGGGTCTGTAGAGTTGAAGTGTACAGGCCATGTGTTGTCATTGGTCTGTAGCTGGGTCTGTACTGTGTTTCTCTTTGCAGGCCATGTGTTGTCATTGGTCTGTAGCTGGGTCTGTAGAGTTGAAGTGTACAGGCCATGTGTTGTCATTGGTCTGTAGCTGGGTCTGTAGAGTTGAAGTGTACAGGCCATGTGTTGTCATTGGTCTGTAGCTGGGTCTGTACTGTGTTTCTCTTTGCAGGCCATGTGTTGTCATTGGTCTGTAGCTGGGTCTGTAGAGTATAAGTGTACTGGCCATATGTTGTCATTGGTCTGTAGCTGGGTCTGTAGAGTTGAAGTGTACAGGCCATGTGTTGTCATTGGTCTGTAGCTGGGTCTGTACTGTGTTTCTCTTTGCAGGCCATGTGTTGTCATTGGTCTGTAGCTGGGTCTGTAGAGTAGAAGTGTACAGGCCATGTGTTGTCATTGGTCTGTAGCTGGTCTGTACTGTGTTTCTCTTTGCAGGCCATGTGTTGTCATTGGTCTGTAGCTGGGTCTGTACTGTGTTTCTCTTTGCAGGCCATGTGTTGTCATTGGTCTGTAGCTGGGTCTGTACTGTGTTTCTCTTTGCAGGCCATGTGTTGTCATTGGTATGTAGCTGGGTCTGTACTGTGTTTCTCTCTGCAGGCCATGTGTTGTCATTGGTCTGTAGCTGGGTCTGTAGAGTTGAAGTGTACAGGCCATGTGTTGTCATTGGTCTGTAGCTGGGTCTGTAGAGTTGAAGTGTACAGGCCATGTGTTGTCATTGGTCTGTAGCTGGGTCTGTAGAGTTGAAGTGTACAGGCCATGTGTTGTCATTGGTCTGTAGCTGGGTCTGTAGAGTTGAAGTGTACAGGCCATGTGTTGGCATTGGTCTGTAGCTGGGTCTGTACTGTTTCTCTTTGCAGGCCATGTGTTGTCATTGGTCTGTAGCTGGGTCTGTACTGTGTTTCTCTTTGTAGGCCATAGGTTGTCATTGGTCTGTAGCTGGGTCTGTAGAGTTGAAGTGTACAGGCCATGTGTTGTCATTGGTCTGTAGCTGGGCCTGTACTGTGTTTCTCTTTGCAGGCCATGTGTTGTCATTGGTCTGTAGCTGGGTCTGTACTGTGTTTCTCTTTGCAGGCCATGTGTTGTCATTGGTCTGTAGCTGGGTCTGTACTGTGTTTCTCTTTGCAGGCCATGTGTTGCCATTGGTATGTAGCTGGGTCTGTACTGTGTTTCTCTTTGCAGGCCATGTTTTGTCATTGGTCTGTAGCTAGGTCTGTAGAGTTGGAGTGTACAGGCCATGTGTTGTCATTGGTCTGTAGCTGGGTCTGTACTGTGTTTCTCTTTGCAGGCCATGTGTTGTCATTGGTCTGTAGCTGGGTCTGTAGAGTTGAAGTGTACAGGCCATGTGTTGTCATTGGTCTGTAGCTGGGTCTGTACTGTGTTTCTGTTTGCAGGCCATGTGTTGTCATTGGTCTGTAGCTGGGTCTGTACTGTGTTTCTGTTTGCAGGCCATGTGTTGTCATTGGTCTGTAGCTGGGTCTGTACTGTGTTTCTGTTTGCAGGCCATGTGTTGTCATTGGTCTGTGGCTGGGTCTGTACTGTGTTTCTGTTTGCAGGCCATGTGTTGTCATTTGTCTGTAGCTGGGTCTGTAGAGTTGAAGTGTAAAGGCCATGTGTTGTCATTGGTCTGTAGCTGGGTCTGTACTGTGTTTCTGTTTGCAGGCCATATATTGTCATTGGTCTGTAGCTGGGTCTGTAGAGTTGGAGTGTACAGGCCATGTGTTGTCATTGGTCTATAGCTGGGTCTGTACTGTGTTTCTCTTTGCAGGCCATGTGTTGTTATTGGTCTGTAGCTGGGTCTGTAAAGTTGAAGTGTACAGTCCATGTGTTGTCATTGGTCTGTAACTGGGTCTGTAGAGTTGAAGTGTACAGGCCATGTGTTGTCATTGGTCTGTAGCTGGGTCTGTACTGTGTTTCTCTTTACAGGCCATGTGTTGTCATTGGTCTGTAGGCGGGTCTGTAGAGTTGAAGTGTAGAGGCCATGTGTTGTCATTAGTCTGTAGCTGGGTCTGTAGAGTTGAAGTGTACAGGCCATGTGTTGTCATTGGTCTGTAGCTGGGTCTGTAGAGTTGAAGTGTACAGGCCATGTGTTGTCATTGGTCTGTAGCTGGGTCTGTACTGTGTTTCTCTTTGCAGGCCATGTGTTGTCATTGGTCTGTAGCTGGGTCTGTACTGTGTTTCTCTTTGCAGGCCATGTGTTGTCATTGGTCTGTAGCTGGGTCTGTAGAGTTGAAGTGTACAGGCCATGTGTTGTCATTGGTCTGTAGCTGGGTCTGTACTGTGTTTCTCTTTGCAGGCCATGTGTTGTCATTGGTCTGTAGCTGGGTCTGTAGAGTTGATGTGTACAGGCCATGTGTTGTCATTGGTCTGTAGCTGGGTCTGTAGAGTTGAAGTGTACAGGCCATGTGTTGTCATTGGTCTGTAGCTGGGTCTGTACTGTGATTCTCTTTGCAGGCCATGTGTTGTCATTGGTCTGTAGCTGGGTCTGTAGAGTATAAGTGTACAGGCCATGTGTTGTCATTGGTCTGTAGCTGGGTCTGTAGAGTTGAAGTGTACAGGCCATGTGTTGTCATTGGTCTGTAGCTGGGTCTGTACTGTGTTTCTCTTTGCAGGCCATGTGTTGGCATTGGTCTGTAGCTGGGTCTGTAGAGTTGAAGTGTACAGGCCATGTGTTGTCATTGGTCTGTAGCTGGGTCTGTACTGTGTTTCTCTTTGCAGGCCATGTGTTGTCATTGGTCTGTAGCTGGGTCTGTACTGTGTTTCTCTTTGCAGGCCATGTGTTGTCATTGGTCTGTAGCTGGGTCTGTAGAGTTGAAGTGTACAGTCCATGTGTTGTCATTGGTCTGTAACTGGGTCTGTAGAGTTGAAGTGTACAGGCCATGTGTTGTCATTGGTCTGTAGCTGGGTCTGTACTGTGTTTCTCTTTACAGGCCATGTGTTGTCATTGGTCTGTAGGCGGGTCTGTAGAGTTGAAGTGTAGAGGCCATGTGTTGTCATTAGTCTGTAGCTGGGTCTGTAGAGTTGAAGTGTACAGGCCATGTGTTGTCATTGGTCTGTAGCTGGGTCTGTAGAGTTGAAGTGTACAGGCCATGTGTTGTCATTGGTCTGTAGCTGGGTCTGTACTGTGTTTCTCTTTGCAGGCCATGTGTTGTCATTGGTCTGTAGCTGGGTCTGTAGAGTTGAAGTGTACAGGCCATGTGTTGTCATTGGTCTGTAGCTGGGTCTGTACTGTGTTTCTCTTTGCAGGCCATGTGTTGTCATTTGTCTGTAGCTGGGTCTGTACTGTGTTTCTCTTTGCAGACCATGTGTTGTCATTGGTCTGTAGCTGGGTCTGTACTTTGTTTCTCTTTGCAGGCCATGTGTTGTCATTGGTCTGTAGCTGGGTCTGTAGAGCTGAAGTGTACAGGCCATGTGTTGTCATTGGTCTGTAGCTGGGTCTGTAGAGTTGAAGTGTACAGGCCATGTGTTGTCATTGGTCTGTAGCTGGGTCTGTAGAGTTGAAGTGTACAGGCCATGTGTTGTCATTGGTCTGTAGCTGGGTCTGTAGAGTTGAAGTGTACAGGCCATGTGTTGGCATTGGTCTGTAGCTGGGTCTGTACTGTTTCTCTTTGCAGGCCATGTGTTGTCATTGGTCTGTAGCTGGGTCTGTACTGTGTTTCTCTTTGTAGGCCATAGGTTGTCATTGGTCTGTAGCTGGGTCTGTAGAGTTGAAGTGTACAGGCCATGTGTTGTCATTGGTCTGTAGCTGGGTCTGTACTGTGTTTCTCTTTGCAGGCCATGTGTTGCCATTGGTATGTAGCTGGGTCTGTACTGTGTTTCTCTTTGCAGGCCATGTGTTGTCATTGGTCTGTAGCTAGGTCTGTAGAGTTGGAGTGTACAGGCCATGTGTTGTCATTGGTCTGTAGCTGGGTCTGTACTGTGTTTCTCTTTGCAGGCCATGTGTTGTCATTGGTCTGTAGCTGGGTCTGTAGAGTTGAAGTGTACAGGCCATGTGTTGTCATTGGTCTGTAGCTGGGTCTGTACTGTGTTTCTGTTTGCAGGCCATGTGTTGTCATTGGTCTGTAGCTGGGTCTGTACTGTGTTTCTGTTTGCAGGCCATGTGTTGTCATTGGTCTGTAGCTGGGTCTGTACTGTGTTTCTGTTTGCAGGCCATGTGTTGTCATTGGTCTGTAGCTGGGTCTGTACTGTGTTTCTGTTTACAGGCCATGTGTTGTCATTTGTCTGTAGCTGGGTCTGTAGAGTTGAAGTGTACAGGCCATGTGTTGTCATTGGTCTGTAGCTGGGTCTGTAGAGTTGAAGTGTACAGGCCATGTGTTGTCATTGGTCTGTAGCTGGGTCTGTACTGTGTTTCTGTTTGCAGGCCATATATTGTCATTGGTCTGTAGCTGGGTCTGTAGAGTTGGAGTGTACAGGCCATGTGTTGTCATTGGTCTATAGCTGGGTCTGTACTGTGTTTCTCTTTGCAGGCCATGTGTTGTTATTGATCTGTAGCTGGGTCTGTAGAGTTGAAGTGTACAGTCCATGTGTTGTCATTGGTCTGTAACTGGGTCTGTAGAGTTGAAGTGTACAGGCCATGTGTTGTCATTGGTCTGTAGCTGGGTCTGTACTGTGTTTCTCATTACAGGCCATGTGTTGTCATTGGTCTGTAGGCGGGTCTGTAGAGTTGAAGTGTAGAGGCCATGTGTTGTCATTAGTCTGTAGCTGGGTCTGTAGAGTTGAAGTGTACAGGCCATGTGTTGTCATTGGTCTGTAGCTGGGTCTGTAGAGTTGAAGTGTACAGGCCATGTGTTGTCATTGGTCTGTAGCTGGGTCTGTACTGTGTTTCTCTTTGCAGGCCATGTGTTGTCATTGGTCTGTAGCTGGGTCTGTACTGTGTTTCTCTTTGCAGGCCATGTGTTTTCATTGGTCTGTAGCTGGGTCTGTAGAGTTGAAGTGTACAGGCCATGTGTTGTCATTGGTCTGTAGCTGGGTCTGTACTGTGTTTCTCTTTGCAGGCCATGTGTTGTCATTGGTCTGTAGCTGGGTCTGTAGAGTTGATGTGTACAGGCCATGTGTTGTCATTGGTCTGTAGCTGGGTCTGTAGAGTTGAAGTGTACAGGCCATGTGTTGTCATTGGTCTGTAGCTGGGTCTGTACTGTGATTCTCTTTGCAGGCCATGTGTTGTCATTGGTCTGTAGCTGGGTCTGTAGAGTATAAGTGTACAGGCCATGTGTTGTCATTGGTCTGTAGCTGGGTCTGTAGAGTTGAAGTGTACAGGCCATGTGTTGTCATTGGTCTGTAGCTGGGTCTGTACTGTGTTTCTCTTTGCAGGCCATGTGTTGGCATTGGTCTGTAGCTGGGTCTGTAGAGTTGAAGTGTACAGGCCATGTGTTGTCATTGGTCTGTAGCTGGGTCTGTACTGTGTTTCTCTTTGCAGGCCATGTGTTGTCATTGGTCTGTAGCTGGGTCTGTAGAGTTGAAGTGTACAGTCCATGTGTTGTCATTGGTCTGTAACTGGGTCTGTAGAGTTGAAGTGTACAGGCCATGTGTTGTCATTGGTCTGTAGCTGGGTCTGTACTGTGTTTCTCTTTACAGGCCATGTGTTGTCATTGGTCTGTAGGCGGGTCTGTAGAGTTGAAGTGTAGAGGCCATGTGTTGTCATTAGTCTGTAGCTGGGTCTGTAGAGTTGAAGTGTACAGGCCATGTGTTGTCATTGGTCTGTAGCTGGGTCTGTAGAGTTGAAGTGTACAGGCCATGTGTTGTCATTGGTCTGTAGCTGGGTCTGTACTGTGTTTCTCTTTGCAGGCCATGTGTTGTCATTGGTCTGTAGCTGGGTCTGTAGAGTTGAAGTGTACAGGCCATGTGTTGTCATTGGTCTGTAGCTGGGTCTGTACTGTGTTTCTCTTTGCAGGCCATGTGTTGTCATTTGTCTGTAGCTGGGTCTGTACTGTGTTTCTTTTTGCAGACCATGTGTTGTCATTGGTCTGTAGCTGGGTCTGTACTTTGTTTCTCTTTGCAGGCCATGTGTTGTCATTGGTCTGTAGCTGGGTCTGTAGAGTTGAAGTGTACAGGCCATGTGTTGTCATTTGTCTGTAGCTGGGTCTGTACTGTGTTTCTCTTTGTAGGCCATAGGTTGTCATTGGTCTGTAGCTGGGTCTGTAGAGTTGAAGTGTACAGGCCATGTGTTGTCATTGGTCTGTAGCTGGGTCTGCACTGTGTTTCTCTTTGTAGGCCATAGGTTGTCATTGGTCTGTAGCTGGGTCTGTAGAGTTGAAGTGTACAGGCCATGTGTTGTCATTGGTCTGTAGCTGGGTCTGTACTGTGTTTCTCTTTGCAGGCCATGTGTTGTCATTGGTCTGTAGCTGGGTCTGTAGAGCTGAAGTGTACAGGCCATGTGTTGTCATTGGTCTGTAGCTGGGTCTGTAGAGTTGAAGTGTACAGGCCATGTGTTGTCATTGGTCTGTAGCTGGGTCTGTACTGTGTTTCTCTTTGCAGGCCATGTGTTGTCATTGGTCTGTAGCTGGGCCTGTAGAGTTGACGTGTACAGGCCATGTGTTGTCATTGGTCTGTAGCTGGGTCTGTAGAGTTGAAGTGTACAGGCCATGTGTTGTCATTGGTCTGTAGCTGGGTCTGTACTGTGTTTCTCTTTGCAGGCCATGTGTTGTCATTGGTCTGTAGGCGGGTCTGTAGAGTTGAAGTGTACAGGCCATGTGTTGTCATTGGTCTGTAGCTGGGTCTGTACTGTGTTTCTCTTTGCAGGCCATGTGTTGTCATTGGTCTGTAGGCGGGTCTGTAGAGTTGAAGTGTAGAGGCCATGTGTTGTCATTAGTCTGTAGCTGGGTCTGTAGAGTTGAAGTGTACAGGCCATGTGTTGTCATTGGTCTGTAGCTGGGTCTGTACTGTGTTTCTCTTTGCAGGCCATGTGTTGTCATTGGTCTGTAGCTGGGTCTGTACTGTGTTTCTCTTCGCAGGCCATGTGTTGTCATTGGTCTGTAGCTGGGTCTGTAGAGTTGAAGTGTACAGGCCATATGTTGTCATTGGTCTGTAGCTGGGCCTGTAGAGTTGACGTGTACAGGCCATGTGTTGTCATTGGTCTGTAGCTGGGTCTGTAGAGTTGAAGTGTACAGGCCATGTGTTGTCATTGGTCTGTAGCTGGGTCTGTACTGTGTTTCTCTTTGTAGGCCATAGGTTGTCATTGGTCTGTAGCTGGGTCTGTAGAGTTGAAGTGTACAGGCCATGTGTTGTCATTGGTCTGTAGCTGGGTCTGTACTGTGTTTTTCTTTGCAGGCCATGTGTTGTCATTGGTCTGTAGCTGGGTCTGTAGAGTTGAAGTGTACAGGCCATGTGTTGTCATTGGTCTGTAGCTGGGTCTGTACTGTGTTTCTCTTTGCAGGCCATGTGTTGTCATTTGTCTGTAGCTGGGTCTGTACTGTGTTTCTCTTTGCAGACCATGTGTTGTCATTGGTCTGTAGCTGGGTCTGTACTGTGTTTCTCTTTGCAGGCCATGTGTTGTCATTGGTCTGTAGCTGGGTCTGTAGAGTTGAAGTGTACAGGCCATGTGTTGTCATTTGTCTGTAGCTGGGTCTGTACTGTGTTTCTCTTTGTAGGCCATAGGTTGTCATTGGTCTGTAGCTGGGTCTGTAGAGTTGAAGTGTACAGGCCATGTGTTGTCATTGTCTGTAGCTGGGTCTGTACTGTGTTTCTCTTTGCAGGCCATGTGTTGTCATTTGTCTGTAGCTGGGTCTGTACTGTGTTTCTCTTTGCAGGCCATGTGTTGTCATTGGTCTGTAGCTGGGTCTGTGGAGTAGAAGTGCACAGGCCATGTGTTGTCATTGGTCTGTAGCTGGGTCTGTACTGTGTTTCTCTTTGCAGGCCATGTGATGTCATTGGTCTGTAGCTGGGTCTGTAGAGTTGACGTGTACAGGCCATGTGTTGTCATTGGTCTGTAGCTGGGTCTGTAGAGTTGAAGTGTACAGGCCATGTGTTGGCATTGGTCTGTAGCTGGGTCTGTACTGTTTCTCTTTGCAGGCCATGTGTTGTCATTGGTCTGTAGCTGGGTTTGTAGAGTTGAAGTGTACAGGCCATGTGTTGTCATTGGTCTGTAGCTGGGTCTGTAGAGTTGAAGTGTACAGGCCATGTGTTGTCATTGGTCTGTAGCTGGGTCTGTAGAGTTGAAGTGTACAGGCCATGTGTTGTCATTGTCTGTAGCTGGGTCTGTACTGTGTTTCTATTTGCAGGCCATGTGTTGTCATTTGTCTGTAGCTGGGTCTGTACTGTGTTTTTCTTTGCAGGCCATGTGTTGTCATTGGTCTGTAGCTGGGTCTGTAGAGTTGAAGTGTACAGGCCATGTGTTGTCATTGGTCTGTAGCTGGGTCTGTACTGTGTTTCTCTTTGCATGCCATGTGTTGTCATTGGTCTGTAGCTGGGTCTGTAGAGTTGAAGTGTACAGGCCATGTGTTGTCATTGGTCTGTATCTGGGTCTGTAGAGTTGAAGTGTACAGGCCATGTGTTGTCATTGGTCTGTAGCTGGGTCTGTACTGTGTTTCTCTTTGCAGGCCATGTGTTGTCATTGGTCTGTAGCTGGGTCTGTAGAGTATAAGTGTACTGGCCATATGTTGTCATTGGTCTGTATCTGGGTCTGTAGAGTTGAAGTGTACAGGCCATGTGTTGTCATTGGTCTGTAGCTGGGTCTGTACTGTGTTTCTCTTTGCAGGCCATGTGTTGTCATTGGTCTGTAGCTGGGTGTGTAGAGTAGAAGTGTACAGGCCATGTGTTGTCATTGGTCTGTAGCTGGTCTGTACTGTGTTTCTCTTTGCAGGCCATGTGTTGTCATTGGTCTGTAGCTGGGTCTGTAGAGTTGAAGTGTACAGTCCATGTGTTGTCATTGGTCTGTAACTGGGTCTGTAGAGTTGAAGTGTACAGGCCATGTGTTGTCATTGGTCTGTAGCTGGGTCTGTACTGTGTTTCTCTTTACAGGCCATGTGTTGTCATTGGTCTGTAGGCGGGTCTGTAGAGTTGAAGTGTAGAGGCCATGTGTTGTCATTAGTCTGTAGCTGGGTCTGTAGAGTTGAAGTGTACAGGCCATGTGTTGTCATTGGTCTGTAGCTGGGTCTGTAGAGTTGAAGTGTACAGGCCATGTGTTGTCATTGGTCTGTAGCTGGGTCTGTACTGTGTTTCTCTTTGCAGGCCATGTGTTGTCATTGGTCTGTAGCTGGGTCTGTAGAGTTGAAGTGTACAGGCCATGTGTTGTCATTGGTCTGTAGCTGGGTCTGTACTGTGTTTCTCTTTGCAGGCCATGTGTTGTAATTTGTCTGTAGCTGGGTCTGTACTGTGTTTCTCTTTGCAGGCCATGTGTTGTTATTGATCTGTAGCTGGGTCTGTAGAGTTGAAGTGTACAGTCCATGTGTTGTCATTGGTCTGTAACTGGGTCTGTAGAGTTGAAGTGTACAGGCCATGTGTTGTCATTGGTCTGTAGCTGGGTCTGTACTGTGTTTCTCATTACAGGCCATGTGTTGTCATTGGTCTGTAGGCGGGTCTGTAGAGTTGAAGTGTAGAGGCCATGTGTTGTCATTAGTCTGTAGCTGGGTCTGTAGAGTTGAAGTGTACAGGCCATGTGTTGTCATTGGTCTGTAGCTGGGTCTGTAGAGTTGAAGTGTACAGGCCATGTGTTGTCATTGGTCTGTAGCTGGGTCTGTACTGTGTTTCTCTTTGCAGGCCATGTGTTGTCATTGGTCTGTAGCTGGGTCTGTACTGTGTTTCTCTTTGCAGGCCATGTGTTGTCATTGGTCTGTAGCTGGGTCTGTAGAGTTGAAGTGTACAGGCCATGTGTTGTCATTGGTCTGTAGCTGGGTCTGTACTGTGTTTCTCTTTGCAGGCCATGTGTTGTCATTGGTCTGTAGCTGGGTCTGTAGAGTTGATGTGTACAGGCCATGTGTTGTCATTGGTCTGTAGCTGGGTCTGTAGAGTTGAAGTGTACAGGCCATGTGTTGTCATTGGTCTGTAGCTGGGTCTGTACTGTGATTCTCTTTGCAGGCCATGTGTTGTCATTGGTCTGTAGCTGGGTCTGTAGAGTATAAGTGTACAGGCCATGTGTTGTCATTGGTCTGTAGCTGGGTCTGTAGAGTTGAAGTGTACAGGCCATGTGTTGTCATTGGTCTGTAGCTGGGTCTGTACTGTGTTTCTCTTTGCAGGCCATGTGTTGGCATTGGTCTGTAGCTGGGTCTGTAGAGTTGAAGTGTACAGGCCATGTGTTGTCATTGGTCTGTAGCTGGGTCTGTAGAGTTGAAGTGTACAGGCCATGTGTTGTCATTGGTCTGTAGCTGGGTCTGTACTGTGTTTCTCTTTGCAGGCCATGTGTTGTCATTGGTCTGTAGCTGGGTCTGTAGAGTTGAAGTGTACAGGCCATGTGTTGTCATTGGTCTGTAGCTGGGTCTGTACTGTGTTTCTCTTTGCAGGCCATGTGTTGTCATTTGTCTGTAGCTGGGTCTGTACTGTGTTTCTCTTTGCAGACCATGTGTTGTCATTGGTCTGTAGCTGGGTCTGTACTTTGTTTCTCTTTGCAGGCCATGTGTTGTCATTGGTCTGTAGCTGGGTCTGTAGAGCTGAAGTGTACAGGCCATGTGTTGTCATTGGTCTGTAGCTGGGTCTGTAGAGTTGAAGTGTACAGGCCATGTGTTGTCATTGGTCTGTAGCTGGGTCTGTAGAGTTGAAGTGTACAGGCCATGTGTTGTCATTGGTCTGTAGCTGGGTCTGTAGAGTTGAAGTGTACAGGCCATGTGTTGGCATTGGTCTGTAGCTGGGTCTGTACTGTTTCTCTTTGCAGGCCATGTGTTGTCATTGGTCTGTAGCTGGGTCTGTACTGTGTTTCTCTTTGTAGGCCATAGGTTGTCATTGGTCTGTAGCTGGGTCTGTAGAGTTGAAGTGTACAGGCCATGTGTTGTCATTGGTCTGTAGCTGGGTCTGTACTGTGTTTCTCTTTGCAGGCCATGTGTTGCCATTGGTATGTAGCTGGGTCTGTACTGTGTTTCTCTTTGCAGGCCATGTGTTGTCATTGGTCTGTAGCTAGGTCTGTAGAGTTGGAGTGTACAGGCCATGTGTTGTCATTGGTCTGTAGCTGGGTCTGTACTGTGTTTCTCTTTGCAGGCCATGTGTTGTCATTGGTCTGTAGCTGGGTCTGTAGAGTTGAAGTGTACAGGCCATGTGTTGTCATTGGTCTGTAGCTGGGTCTGTACTGTGTTTCTGTTTGCAGGCCATGTGTTGTCATTGGTCTGTAGCTGGGTCTGTACTGTGTTTCTGTTTGCAGGCCATGTGTTGTCATTGGTCTGTAGCTGGGTCTGTACTGTGTTTCTGTTTGCAGGCCATGTGTTGTCATTGGTCTGTAGCTGGGTCTGTACTGTGTTTCTGTTTACAGGCCATGTGTTGTCATTTGTCTGTAGCTGGGTCTGTAGAGTTGAAGTGTACAGGCCATGTGTTGTCATTGGTCTGTAGCTGGGTCTGTAGAGTTGAAGTGTACAGGCCATGTGTTGTCATTGGTCTGTAGCTGGGTCTGTACTGTGTTTCTGTTTGCAGGCCATATATTGTCATTGGTCTGTAGCTGGGTCTGTAGAGTTGGAGTGTACAGGCCATGTGTTGTCATTGGTCTATAGCTGGGTCTGTACTGTGTTTCTCTTTGCAGGCCATGTGTTGTTATTGATCTGTAGCTGGGTCTGTAGAGTTGAAGTGTACAGTCCATGTGTTGTCATTGGTCTGTAACTGGGTCTGTAGAGTTGAAGTGTACAGGCCATGTGTTGTCATTGGTCTGTAGCTGGGTCTGTACTGTGTTTCTCATTACAGGCCATGTGTTGTCATTGGTCTGTAGGCGGGTCTGTAGAGTTGAAGTGTAGAGGCCATGTGTTGTCATTAGTCTGTAGCTGGGTCTGTAGAGTTGAAGTGTACAGGCCATGTGTTGTCATTGGTCTGTAGCTGGGTCTGTAGAGTTGAAGTGTACAGGCCATGTGTTGTCATTGGTCTGTAGCTGGGTCTGTACTGTGTTTCTCTTTGCAGGCCATGTGTTGTCATTGGTCTGTAGCTGGGTCTGTACTGTGTTTCTCTTTGCAGGCCATGTGTTTTCATTGGTCTGTAGCTGGGTCTGTAGAGTTGAAGTGTACAGGCCATGTGTTGTCATTGGTCTGTAGCTGGGTCTGTACTGTGTTTCTCTTTGCAGGCCATGTGTTGTCATTGGTCTGTAGCTGGGTCTGTAGAGTTGATGTGTACAGGCCATGTGTTGTCATTGGTCTGTAGCTGGGTCTGTAGAGTTGAAGTGTACAGGCCATGTGTTGTCATTGGTCTGTAGCTGGGTCTGTACTGTGATTCTCTTTGCAGGCCATGTGTTGTCATTGGTCTGTAGCTGGGTCTGTAGAGTATAAGTGTACAGGCCATGTGTTGTCATTGGTCTGTAGCTGGGTCTGTAGAGTTGAAGTGTACAGGCCATGTGTTGTCATTGGTCTGTAGCTGGGTCTGTACTGTGTTTCTCTTTGCAGGCCATGTGTTGGCATTGGTCTGTAGCTGGGTCTGTAGAGTTGAAGTGTACAGGCCATGTGTTGTCATTGGTCTGTAGCTGGGTCTGTACTGTGTTTCTCTTTGCAGGCCATGTGTTGTCATTGGTCTGTAGCTGGGTCTGTAGAGTTGAAGTGTACAGTCCATGTGTTGTCATTGGTCTGTAACTGGGTCTGTAGAGTTGAAGTGTACAGGCCATGTGTTGTCATTGGTCTGTAGCTGGGTCTGTACTGTGTTTCTCTTTACAGGCCATGTGTTGTCATTGGTCTGTAGGCGGGTCTGTAGAGTTGAAGTGTAGAGGCCATGTGTTGTCATTAGTCTGTAGCTGGGTCTGTAGAGTTGAAGTGTACAGGCCATGTGTTGTCATTGGTCTGTAGCTGGGTCTGTAGAGTTGAAGTGTACAGGCCATGTGTTGTCATTGGTCTGTAGCTGGGTCTGTACTGTGTTTCTCTTTGCAGGCCATGTGTTGTCATTGGTCTGTAGCTGGGTCTGTAGAGTTGAAGTGTACAGGCCATGTGTTGTCATTGGTCTGTAGCTGGGTCTGTACTGTGTTTCTCTTTGCAGGCCATGTGTTGTCATTTGTCTGTAGCTGGGTCTGTACTGTGTTTCTTTTTGCAGACCATGTGTTGTCATTGGTCTGTAGCTGGGTCTGTACTTTGTTTCTCTTTGCAGGCCATGTGTTGTCATTGGTCTGTAGCTGGGTCTGTAGAGTTGAAGTGTACAGGCCATGTGTTGTCATTTGTCTGTAGCTGGGTCTGTACTGTGTTTCTCTTTGTAGGCCATAGGTTGTCATTGGTCTGTAGCTGGGTCTGTAGAGTTGAAGTGTACAGGCCATGTGTTGTCATTGGTCTGTAGCTGGGTCTGCACTGTGTTTCTCTTTGTAGGCCATAGGTTGTCATTGGTCTGTAGCTGGGTCTGTAGAGTTGAAGTGTACAGGCCATGTGTTGTCATTGGTCTGTAGCTGGGTCTGTACTGTGTTTCTCTTTGCAGGCCATGTGTTGTCATTGGTCTGTAGCTGGGTCTGTAGAGCTGAAGTGTACAGGCCATGTGTTGTCATTGGTCTGTAGCTGGGTCTGTAGAGTTGAAGTGTACAGGCCATGTGTTGTCATTGGTCTGTAGCTGGGTCTGTACTGTGTTTCTCTTTGCAGGCCATGTGTTGTCATTGGTCTGTAGCTGGGCCTGTAGAGTTGACGTGTACAGGCCATGTGTTGTCATTGGTCTGTAGCTGGGTCTGTAGAGTTGAAGTGTACAGGCCATGTGTTGTCATTGGTCTGTAGCTGGGTCTGTACTGTGTTTCTCTTTGCAGGCCATGTGTTGTCATTGGTCTGTAGGCGGGTCTGTAGAGTTGAAGTGTACAGGCCATGTGTTGTCATTGGTCTGTAGCTGGGTCTGTACTGTGTTTCTCTTTGCAGGCCATGTGTTGTCATTGGTCTGTAGGCGGGTCTGTAGAGTTGAAGTGTAGAGGCCATGTGTTGTCATTAGTCTGTAGCTGGGTCTGTAGAGTTGAAGTGTACAGGCCATGTGTTGTCATTGGTCTGTAGCTGGGTCTGTACTGTGTTTCTCTTTGCAGGCCATGTGTTGTCATTGGTCTGTAGCTGGGTCTGTACTGTGTTTCTCTTCGCAGGCCATGTGTTGTCATTGGTCTGTAGCTGGGTCTGTAGAGTTGAAGTGTACAGGCCATATGTTGTCATTGGTCTGTAGCTGGGCCTGTAGAGTTGACGTGTACAGGCCATGTGTTGTCATTGGTCTGTAGCTGGGTCTGTAGAGTTGAAGTGTACAGGCCATGTGTTGTCATTGGTCTGTAGCTGGGTCTGTACTGTGTTTCTCTTTGTAGGCCATAGGTTGTCATTGGTCTGTAGCTGGGTCTGTAGAGTTGAAGTGTACAGGCCATGTGTTGTCATTGGTCTGTAGCTGGGTCTGTACTGTGTTTTTCTTTGCAGGCCATGTGTTGTCATTGGTCTGTAGCTGGGTCTGTAGAGTTGAAGTGTACAGGCCATGTGTTGTCATTGGTCTGTAGCTGGGTCTGTACTGTGTTTCTCTTTGCAGGCCATGTGTTGTCATTTGTCTGTAGCTGGGTCTGTACTGTGTTTCTCTTTGCAGACCATGTGTTGTCATTGGTCTGTAGCTGGGTCTGTACTGTGTTTCTCTTTGCAGGCCATGTGTTGTCATTGGTCTGTAGCTGGGTCTGTAGAGTTGAAGTGTACAGGCCATGTGTTGTCATTTGTCTGTAGCTGGGTCTGTACTGTGTTTCTCTTTGTAGGCCATAGGTTGTCATTGGTCTGTAGCTGGGTCTGTAGAGTTGAAGTGTACAGGCCATGTGTTGTCATTGTCTGTAGCTGGGTCTGTACTGTGTTTCTCTTTGCAGGCCATGTGTTGTCATTTGTCTGTAGCTGGGTCTGTACTGTGTTTCTCTTTGCAGGCCATGTGTTGTCATTGGTCTGTAGCTGGGTCTGTGGAGTAGAAGTGCACAGGCCATGTGTTGTCATTGGTCTGTAGCTGGGTCTGTACTGTGTTTCTCTTTGCAGGCCATGTGATGTCATTGGTCTGTAGCTGGGTCTGTAGAGTTGACGTGTACAGGCCATGTGTTGTCATTGGTCTGTAGCTGGGTCTGTAGAGTTGAAGTGTACAGGCCATGTGTTGGCATTGGTCTGTAGCTGGGTCTGTACTGTTTCTCTTTGCAGGCCATGTGTTGTCATTGGTCTGTAGCTGGGTTTGTAGAGTTGAAGTGTACAGGCCATGTGTTGTCATTGGTCTGTAGCTGGGTCTGTAGAGTTGAAGTGTACAGGCCATGTGTTGTCATTGGTCTGTAGCTGGGTCTGTAGAGTTGAAGTGTACAGGCCATGTGTTGTCATTGTCTGTAGCTGGGTCTGTACTGTGTTTCTATTTGCAGGCCATGTGTTGTCATTTGTCTGTAGCTGGGTCTGTACTGTGTTTTTCTTTGCAGGCCATGTGTTGTCATTGGTCTGTAGCTGGGTCTGTAGAGTTGAAGTGTACAGGCCATGTGTTGTCATTGGTCTGTAGCTGGGTCTGTACTGTGTTTCTCTTTGCATGCCATGTGTTGTCATTGGTCTGTAGCTGGGTCTGTAGAGTTGAAGTGTACAGGCCATGTGTTGTCATTGGTCTGTATCTGGGTCTGTAGAGTTGAAGTGTACAGGCCATGTGTTGTCATTGGTCTGTAGCTGGGTCTGTACTGTGTTTCTCTTTGCAGGCCATGTGTTGTCATTGGTCTGTAGCTGGGTCTGTAGAGTATAAGTGTACTGGCCATATGTTGTCATTGGTCTGTATCTGGGTCTGTAGAGTTGAAGTGTACAGGCCATGTGTTGTCATTGGTCTGTAGCTGGGTCTGTACTGTGTTTCTCTTTGCAGGCCATGTGTTGTCATTGGTCTGTAGCTGGGTGTGTAGAGTAGAAGTGTACAGGCCATGTGTTGTCATTGGTCTGTAGCTGGTCTGTACTGTGTTTCTCTTTGCAGGCCATGTGTTGTCATTGGTCTGTAGCTGGGTCTGTAGAGTTGAAGTGTACAGTCCATGTGTTGTCATTGGTCTGTAACTGGGTCTGTAGAGTTGAAGTGTACAGGCCATGTGTTGTCATTGGTCTGTAGCTGGGTCTGTACTGTGTTTCTCTTTACAGGCCATGTGTTGTCATTGGTCTGTAGGCGGGTCTGTAGAGTTGAAGTGTAGAGGCCATGTGTTGTCATTAGTCTGTAGCTGGGTCTGTAGAGTTGAAGTGTACAGGCCATGTGTTGTCATTGGTCTGTAGCTGGGTCTGTAGAGTTGAAGTGTACAGGCCATGTGTTGTCATTGGTCTGTAGCTGGGTCTGTACTGTGTTTCTCTTTGCAGGCCATGTGTTGTCATTGGTCTGTAGCTGGGTCTGTAGAGTTGAAGTGTACAGGCCATGTGTTGTCATTGGTCTGTAGCTGGGTCTGTACTGTGTTTCTCTTTGCAGGCCATGTGTTGTAATTTGTCTGTAGCTGGGTCTGTACTGTGTTTCTCTTTGCAGGCCATGTGTTGTTATTGATCTGTAGCTGGGTCTGTAGAGTTGAAGTGTACAGTCCATGTGTTGTCATTGGTCTGTAACTGGGTCTGTAGAGTTGAAGTGTACAGGCCATGTGTTGTCATTGGTCTGTAGCTGGGTCTGTACTGTGTTTCTCATTACAGGCCATGTGTTGTCATTGGTCTGTAGGCGGGTCTGTAGAGTTGAAGTGTAGAGGCCATGTGTTGTCATTAGTCTGTAGCTGGGTCTGTAGAGTTGAAGTGTACAGGCCATGTGTTGTCATTGGTCTGTAGCTGGGTCTGTAGAGTTGAAGTGTACAGGCCATGTGTTGTCATTGGTCTGTAGCTGGGTCTGTACTGTGTTTCTCTTTGCAGGCCATGTGTTGTCATTGGTCTGTAGCTGGGTCTGTACTGTGTTTCTCTTTGCAGGCCATGTGTTGTCATTGGTCTGTAGCTGGGTCTGTAGAGTTGAAGTGTACAGGCCATGTGTTGTCATTGGTCTGTAGCTGGGTCTGTACTGTGTTTCTCTTTGCAGGCCATGTGTTGTCATTGGTCTGTAGCTGGGTCTGTAGAGTTGATGTGTACAGGCCATGTGTTGTCATTGGTCTGTAGCTGGGTCTGTAGAGTTGAAGTGTACAGGCCATGTGTTGTCATTGGTCTGTAGCTGGGTCTGTACTGTGATTCTCTTTGCAGGCCATGTGTTGTCATTGGTCTGTAGCTGGGTCTGTAGAGTATAAGTGTACAGGCCATGTGTTGTCATTGGTCTGTAGCTGGGTCTGTAGAGTTGAAGTGTACAGGCCATGTGTTGTCATTGGTCTGTAGCTGGGTCTGTACTGTGTTTCTCTTTGCAGGCCATGTGTTGGCATTGGTCTGTAGCTGGGTCTGTAGAGTTGAAGTGTACAGGCCATGTGTTGTCATTGGTCTGTAGCTGGGTCTGTACTGTGTTTCTCTTTGCAGGCCATGTGTTGTCATTGGTCTGTAGCTGGGTCTGTACTGTGTTTCTCTTTGCAGGCCATGTGTTGTCATTGGTCTGTAGCTGGGTCTGTAGAGTTGAAGTGTACAGTCCATGTGTTGTCATTGGTCTGTAACTGGGTCTGTAGAGTTGAAGTGTACAGGCCATGTGTTGTCATTGGTCTGTAGCTGGGTCTGTACTGTGTTTCTCTTTACAGGCCATGTGTTGTCATTGGTCTGTAGGCGGGTCTGTAGAGTTGAAGTGTAGAGGCCATGTGTTGTCATTAGTCTGTAGCTGGGTCTGTAGAGTTGAAGTGTACAGGCCATGTGTTGTCATTGGTCTGTAGCTGGGTCTGTAGAGTTGAAGTGTACAGGCCATGTGTTGTCATTGGTCTGTAGCTGGGTCTGTACTGTGTTTCTCTTTGCAGGCCATGTGTTGTCATTGGTCTGTAGCTGGGTCTGTAGAGTTGAAGTGTACAGGCCATGTGTTGTCATTGGTCTGTAGCTGGGTCTGTACTGTGTTTCTCTTTGCAGGCCATGTGTTGTCATTTGTCTGTAGCTGGGTCTGTACTGTGTTTCTTTTTGCAGACCATGTGTTGTCATTGGTCTGTAGCTGGGTCTGTACTGTGTTTCTCTTTGCAGGCCATGTGTTGTTATTGATCTGTAGCTGGGTCTGTAGAGTTGAAGTGTACAGTCCATGTGTTGTCATTGGTCTGTAACTGGGTCTGTAGAGTTGAAGTGTACAGGCCATGTGTTGTCATTGGTCTGTAGCTGGGTCTGTACTGTGTTTCTCATTACAGGCCATGTGTTGTCATTGGTCTGTAGGCGGGTCTGTAGAGTTGAAGTGTAGAGGCCATGTGTTGTCATTAGTCTGTAGCTGGGTCTGTAGAGTTGAAGTGTACAGGCCATGTGTTGTCATTGGTCTGTAGCTGGGTCTGTAGAGTTGAAGTGTACAGGCCATGTGTTGTCATTGGTCTGTAGCTGGGTCTGTACTGTGTTTCTCTTTGCAGGCCATGTGTTGTCATTGGTCTGTAGCTGGGTCTGTACTGTGTTTCTCTTTGCAGGCCATGTGTTTTCATTGGTCTGTAGCTGGGTCTGTAGAGTTGAAGTGTACAGGCCATGTGTTGTCATTGGTCTGTAGCTGGGTCTGTACTGTGTTTCTCTTTGCAGGCCATGTGTTGTCATTGGTCTGTAGCTGGGTCTGTAGAGTTGATGTGTACAGGCCATGTGTTGTCATTGGTCTGTAGCTGGGTCTGTAGAGTTGAAGTGTACAGGCCATGTGTTGTCATTGGTCTGTAGCTGGGTCTGTACTGTGATTCTCTTTGCAGGCCATGTGTTGTCATTGGTCTGTAGCTGGGTCTGTAGAGTATAAGTGTACAGGCCATGTGTTGTCATTGGTCTGTAGCTGGGTCTGTAGAGTTGAAGTGTACAGGCCATGTGTTGTCATTGGTCTGTAGCTGGGTCTGTACTGTGTTTCTCTTTGCAGGCCATGTGTTGGCATTGGTCTGTAGCTGGGTCTGTAGAGTTGAAGTGTACAGGCCATGTGTTGTCATTGGTCTGTAGCTGGGTCTGTACTGTGTTTCTCTTTGCAGGCCATGTGTTGTCATTGGTCTGTAGCTGGGTCTGTACTGTGTTTCTCTTTGCAGGCCATGTGTTGTCATTGGTCTGTAGCTGGGTCTGTAGAGTTGAAGTGTACAGTCCATGTGTTGTCATTGGTCTGTAACTGGGTCTGTAGAGTTGAAGTGTACAGGCCATGTGTTGTCATTGGTCTGTAGCTGGGTCTGTACTGTGTTTCTCTTTACAGGCCATGTGTTGTCATTGGTCTGTAGGCGGGTCTGTAGAGTTGAAGTGTAGAGGCCATGTGTTGTCATTAGTCTGTAGCTGGGTCTGTAGAGTTGAAGTGTACAGGCCATGTGTTGTCATTGGTCTGTAGCTGGGTCTGTAGAGTTGAAGTGTACAGGCCATGTGTTGTCATTGGTCTGTAGCTGGGTCTGTACTGTGTTTCTCTTTGCAGGCCATGTGTTGTCATTGGTCTGTAGCTGGGTCTGTAGAGTTGAAGTGTACAGGCCATGTGTTGTCATTGGTCTGTAGCTGGGTCTGTACTGTGTTTCTCTTTGCAGGCCATGTGTTGTCATTTGTCTGTAGCTGGGTCTGTACTGTGTTTCTTTTTGCAGACCATGTGTTGTCATTGGTCTGTAGCTGGGTCTGTACTTTGTTTCTCTTTGCAGGCCATGTGTTGTCATTGGTCTGTAGCTGGGTCTGTAGAGTTGAAGTGTACAGGCCATGTGTTGTCATTTGTCTGTAGCTGGGTCTGTACTGTGTTTCTCTTTGTAGGCCATAGGTTGTCATTGGTCTGTAGCTGGGTCTGTAGAGTTGAAGTGTACAGGCCATGTGTTGTCATTGGTCTGTAGCTGGGTCTGCACTGTGTTTCTCTTTGTAGGCCATAGGTTGTCATTGGTCTGTAGCTGGGTCTGTAGAGTTGAAGTGTACAGGCCATGTGTTGTCATTGGTCTGTAGCTGGGTCTGTACTGTGTTTCTCTTTGCAGGCCATGTGTTGTCATTGGTCTGTAGCTGGGTCTGTAGAGCTGAAGTGTACAGGCCATGTGTTGTCATTGGTCTGTAGCTGGGTCTGTAGAGTTGAAGTGTACAGGCCATGTGTTGTCATTGGTCTGTAGCTGGGTCTGTACTGTGTTTCTCTTTGCAGGCCATGTGTTGTCATTGGTCTGTAGCTGGGCCTGTAGAGTTGACGTGTACAGGCCATGTGTTGTCATTGGTCTGTAGCTGGGTCTGTAGAGTTGAAGTGTACAGGCCATGTGTTGTCATTGGTCTGTAGCTGGGTCTGTACTGTGTTTCTCTTTGCAGGCCATGTGTTGTCATTGGTCTGTAGGCGGGTCTGTAGAGTTGAAGTGTACAGGCCATGTGTTGTCATTGGTCTGTAGCTGGGTCTGTACTGTGTTTCTCTTTGCAGGCCATGTGTTGTCATTGGTCTGTAGGCGGGTCTGTAGAGTTGAAGTGTAGAGGCCATGTGTTGTCATTAGTCTGTAGCTGGGTCTGTAGAGTTGAAGTGTACAGGCCATGTGTTGTCATTGGTCTGTAGCTGGGTCTGTACTGTGTTTCTCTTTGCAGGCCATGTGTTGTCATTGGTCTGTAGCTGGGTCTGTACTGTGTTTCTCTTCGCAGGCCATGTGTTGTCATTGGTCTGTAGCTGGGTCTGTAGAGTTGAAGTGTACAGGCCATATGTTGTCATTGGTCTGTAGCTGGGCCTGTAGAGTTGACGTGTACAGGCCATGTGTTGTCATTGGTCTGTAGCTGGGTCTGTAGAGTTGAAGTGTACAGGCCATGTGTTGTCATTGGTCTGTAGCTGGGTCTGTACTGTGTTTCTCTTTGTAGGCCATAGGTTGTCATTGGTCTGTAGCTGGGTCTGTAGAGTTGAAGTGTACAGGCCATGTGTTGTCATTGGTCTGTAGCTGGGTCTGTACTGTGTTTTTCTTTGCAGGCCATGTGTTGTCATTGGTCTGTAGCTGGGTCTGTAGAGTTGAAGTGTACAGGCCATGTGTTGTCATTGGTCTGTAGCTGGGTCTGTACTGTGTTTCTCTTTGCAGGCCATGTGTTGTCATTTGTCTGTAGCTGGGTCTGTACTGTGTTTCTCTTTGCAGACCATGTGTTGTCATTGGTCTGTAGCTGGGTCTGTACTGTGTTTCTCTTTGCAGGCCATGTGTTGTCATTGGTCTGTAGCTGGGTCTGTAGAGTTGAAGTGTACAGGCCATGTGTTGTCATTTGTCTGTAGCTGGGTCTGTACTGTGTTTCTCTTTGTAGGCCATAGGTTGTCATTGGTCTGTAGCTGGGTCTGTAGAGTTGAAGTGTACAGGCCATGTGTTGTCATTGTCTGTAGCTGGGTCTGTACTGTGTTTCTCTTTGCAGGCCATGTGTTGTCATTTGTCTGTAGCTGGGTCTGTACTGTGTTTCTCTTTGCAGGCCATGTGTTGTCATTGGTCTGTAGCTGGGTCTGTACTGTGTTTCTCTTTGCAGGCCATGTGTTGTCATTGGTCTGTAGCTGGGTCTGTGGAGTTGAAGTGCACAGGCCATGTGTTGTCATTGGTCTGTAGCTGGGTCTGTACTGTGTTTCTCTTTGCAGGCCATGTGATGTCATTGGTCTGTAGCTGGGTCTGTAGAGTTGACGTGTACAGGCCATGTGTTGTCATTGGTCTGTAGCTGGGTCTGTAGAGTTGAAGTGTACAGGCCATGTGTTGGCATTGGTCTGTAGCTGGGTCTGTACTGTTTCTCTTTGCAGGCCATGTGTTGTCATTGGTCTGTAGCTGGGTTTGTAGAGTTGAAGTGTACAGGCCATGTGTTGTCATTGGTCTGTAGCTGGGTCTGTAGAGTTGAAGTGTACAGGCCATGTGTTGTCATTGGTCTGTAGCTGGGTCTGTAGAGTTGAAGTGTACAGGCCATGTGTTGTCATTGTCTGTAGCTGGGTCTGTACTGTGTTTCTATTTGCAGGCCATGTGTTGTCATTTGTCTGTAGCTGGGTCTGTACTGTGTTTTTCTTTGCAGGCCATGTGTTGTCATTGGTCTGTAGCTGGGTCTGTAGAGTTGAAGTGTACAGGCCATGTGTTGTCATTGGTCTGTAGCTGGGTCTGTAGAGTTGAAGTGTACAGGCCATGTGTTGTCATTGGTCTGTATCTGGGTCTGTAGAGTTGAAGTGTACAGGCCATGTGTTGTCATTGGTCTGTAGCTGGGTCTGTACTGTGTTTCTCTTTGCAGGCCATGTGTTGTCATTGGTCTGTAGCTGGGTCTGTAGAGTATAAGTGTACTGGCCATATGTTGTCATTGGTCTGTATCTGGGTCTGTAGAGTTGAAGTGTACAGGCCATGTGTTGTCATTGGTCTGTATCTGGGTCTGTACTGTGTTTCTCTTTGCAGGCCATGTGTTGTCATTGGTCTGTAGCTGGGTGTGTAGAGTAGAAGTGTACAGGCCATGTGTTGTCATTGGTCTGTAGCTGGTCTGTACTGTGTTTCTCTTTGCAGGCCATGTGTTGTCATTGGTCTGTAGCTGGGTCTGTAGAGTTGAAGTGTACAGTCCATGTGTTGTCATTGGTCTGTAACTGGGTCTGTAGAGTTGAAGTGTACAGGCCATGTGTTGTCATTGGTCTGTAGCTGGGTCTGTACTGTGTTTCTCTTTACAGGCCATGTGTTGTCATTGGTCTGTAGGCGGGTCTGTAGAGTTGAAGTGTAGAGGCCATGTGTTGTCATTAGTCTGTAGCTGGGTCTGTAGAGTTGAAGTGTACAGGCCATGTGTTGTCATTGGTCTGTAGCTGGGTCTGTAGAGTTGAAGTGTACAGGCCATGTGTTGTCATTGGTCTGTAGCTGGGTCTGTACTGTGTTTCTCTTTGCAGGCCATGTGTTGTCATTGGTCTGTAGCTGGGTCTGTAGAGTTGAAGTGTACAGGCCATGTGTTGTCATTGGTCTGTAGCTGGGTCTGTACTGTGTTTCTCTTTGCAGGCCATGTGTTGTAATTTGTCTGTAGCTGGGTCTGTACTGTGTTTCTCTTTGCAGGCCATGTGTTGTTATTGATCTGTAGCTGGGTCTGTAGAGTTGAAGTGTACAGTCCATGTGTTGTCATTGGTCTGTAACTGGGTCTGTAGAGTTGAAGTGTACAGGCCATGTGTTGTCATTGGTCTGTAGCTGGGTCTGTACTGTGTTTCTCATTACAGGCCATGTGTTGTCATTGGTCTGTAGGCGGGTCTGTAGAGTTGAAGTGTAGAGGCCATGTGTTGTCATTAGTCTGTAGCTGGGTCTGTAGAGTTGAAGTGTACAGGCCATGTGTTGTCATTGGTCTGTAGCTGGGTCTGTAGAGTTGAAGTGTACAGGCCATGTGTTGTCATTGGTCTGTAGCTGGGTCTGTACTGTGTTTCTCTTTGCAGGCCATGTGTTGTCATTGGTCTGTAGCTGGGTCTGTACTGTGTTTCTCTTTGCAGGCCATGTGTTGTCATTGGTCTGTAGCTGGGTCTGTAGAGTTGAAGTGTACAGGCCATGTGTTGTCATTGGTCTGTAGCTGGGTCTGTACTGTGTTTCTCTTTGCAGGCCATGTGTTGTCATTGGTCTGTAGCTGGGTCTGTAGAGTTGATGTGTACAGGCCATGTGTTGTCATTGGTCTGTAGCTGGGTCTGTAGAGTTGAAGTGTACAGGCCATGTGTTGTCATTGGTCTGTAGCTGGGTCTGTACTGTGATTCTCTTTGCAGGCCATGTGTTGTCATTGGTCTGTAGGCGGGTCTGTAGAGTTGAAGTGTAGAGGCCATGTGTTGTCATTAGTCTGTAGCTGGGTCTGTAGAGTTGAAGTGTACAGGCCATGTGTTGTCATTGGTCTGTAGCTGGGTCTGTAGAGTTGAAGTGTACAGGCCATGTGTTGTCATTGGTCTGTAGCTGGGTCTGTACTGTGTTTCTCTTTGCAGGCCATGTGTTGTCATTGGTCTGTAGCTGGGTCTGTAGAGTTGAAGTGTACAGGCCATGTGTTGTCATTGGTCTGTAGCTGGGTCTGTACTGTGTTTCTCTTTGCAGGCCATGTGTTGTCATTTGTCTGTAGCTGGGTCTGTAATGTGTTTCTTTTTGCAGACCATGTGTTGTCATTGGTCTGTAGCTGGGTCTGTACTTTGTTTCTCTTTGCAGGCCATGTGTTGTCATTGGTCTGTAGCTGGGTCTGTAGAGTTGAAGTGTACAGGCCATGTGTTGTCATTGGTCTGTAGCTGGGTCTGCACTGTGTTTCTCTTTGTAGGCCATAGGTTGTCATTGGTCTGTAGCTGGGTCTGTAGAGTTGAAGTGTACAGGCCATGTGTTGTCATTGGTCTGTAGCTGGGTCTGTACTGTGTTTCTCTTTGCAGGCCATGTGTTGTCATTGGTCTGTAGCTGGGTCTGTAGAGCTGAAGTGTACAGGCCATGTGTTGTCATTGGTCTGTAGCTGGGTCTGCACTGTGTTTCTCTTTGTAGGCCATAGGTTGTCATTGGTCTGTAGCTGGGTCTGTAGAGTTGAAGTGTACAGGCCATGTGTTGTCATTGGTCTGTAGCTGGGTCTGCACTGTGTTTCTCTTTGTAGGCCATAGGTTGTCATTGGTCTGTAGCTGGGTCTGTAGAGTTGAAGTGTACAGGCCATGTGTTGTCATTGGTCTGTAGCTGGGTCTGTACTGTGTTTCTCTTTGCAGGCCATGTGTTGTCATTGGTCTGTAGCTGGGTCTGTAGAGCTGAAGTGTACAGGCCATGTGTTGTCATTGGTCTGTAGCTGGGTCTGTAGAGTTGAAGTGTACAGGCCATGTGTTGTCATTGGTCTGTAGCTGGGTCTGTACTGTGTTTCTCTTTGCAGGCCATGTGTTGTCATTGGTCTGTAGCTGGGCCTGTAGAGTTGACGTGTACAGGCCATGTGTTGTCATTGGTCTGTAGCTGGGTCTGTAGAGTTGAAGTGTACAGGCCATGTGTTGTCATTGGTCTGTAGCTGGGTCTGTACTGTGTTTCTCTTTGCAGGCCATGTGTTGTCATTGGTCTGTAGGCGGGTCTGTAGAGTTGAAGTGTACAGGCCATGTGTTGTCATTGGTCTGTAGCTGGGTCTGTACTGTGTTTCTCTTTGCAGGCCATGTGTTGTCATTGGTCTGTAGGCGGGTCTGTAGAGTTGAAGTGTAGAGGCCATGTGTTGTCATTGGTCTGTAGCTGGGTCTGTACTGTGTTTCTCTTTGCAGGCCATGTGTTGTCATTGGTCTGTAGCTGGGTCTGTACTGTGTTTCTCTTCGCAGGCCATGTGTTGTCATTGGTCTGTAGCTGGGTCTGTAGAGTTGAAGTGTACAGGCCATATGTTGTCATTGGTCTGTAGCTGGGCCTGTAGAGTTGACGTGTACAGGCCATGTGTTGTCATTGGTCTGTAGCTGGGTCTGTAGAGTTGAAGTGTACAGGCCATGTGTTGTCATTGGTCTGTAGCTGGGTCTGTACTGTGTTTCTCTTTGTAGGCCATAGGTTGTCATTGGTCTGTAGCTGGGTCTGTAGAGTTGAAGTGTACAGGCCATGTGTTGTCATTGGTCTGTAGCTGGGTCTGTACTGTGTTTTTCTTTGCAGGCCATGTGTTGTCATTGGTCTGTAGCTGGGTCTGTAGAGTTGAAGTGTACAGGCCATGTGTTGTCATTGGTCTGTAGCTGGGTCTGTACTGTGTTTCTCTTTGCAGGCCATGTGTTGTCATTTGTCTGTAGCTGGGTCTGTACTGTGTTTCTCTTTGCAGACCATGTGTTGTCATTGGTCTGTAGCTGGGTCTGTACTGTGTTTCTCTTTGCAGGCCATGTGTTGTCATTGGTCTGTAGCTGGGTCTGTAGAGTTGAAGTGTACAGGCCATGTGTTGTCATTTGTCTGTAGCTGGGTCTGTACTGTGTTTCTCTTTGTAGGCCATAGGTTGTCATTGGTCTGTAGCTGGGTCTGTAGAGTTGAAGTGTACAGGCCATGTGTTGTCATTGTCTGTAGCTGGGTCTGTACTGTGTTTCTCTTTGCAGGCCATGTGTTGTCATTTGTCTGTAGCTGGGTCTGTACTGTGTTTCTCTTTGCAGGCCATGTGTTGTCATTGGTCTGTAGCTGGGTCTGTACTGTGTTTCTCTTTGCAGGCCATGTGTTGTCATTGGTCTGTAGCTGGGTCTGTGGAGTTGAAGTGCACAGGCCATGTGTTGTCATTGGTCTGTAGCTGGGTCTGTACTGTGTTTCTCTTTGCAGGCCATGTGATGTCATTGGTCTGTAGCTGGGTCTGTAGAGTTGACGTGTACAGGCCATGTGTTGTCATTGGTCTGTAGCTGGGTCTGTAGAGTTGAAGTGTACAGGCCATGTGTTGGCATTGGTCTGTAGCTGGGTCTGTACTGTTTCTCTTTGCAGGCCATGTGTTGTCATTGGTCTGTAGCTGGGTTTGTAGAGTTGAAGTGTACAGGCCATGTGTTGTCATTGGTCTGTAGCTGGGTCTGTAGAGTTGAAGTGTACAGGCCATGTGTTGTCATTGGTCTGTAGCTGGGTCTGTAGAGTTGAAGTGTACAGGCCATGTGTTGTCATTGTCTGTAGCTGGGTCTGTACTGTGTTTCTATTTGCAGGCCATGTGTTGTCATTTGTCTGTAGCTGGGTCTGTACTGTGTTTTTCTTTGCAGGCCATGTGTTGTCATTGGTCTGTAGCTGGGTCTGTAGAGTTGAAGTGTACAGGCCATGTGTTGTCATTGGTCTGTAGCTGGGTCTGTACTGTGTTTCTCTTTGCATGCCATGTGTTGTCATTGGTCTGTAGCTGGGTCTGTAGAGTTGAAGTGTACAGGCCATGTGTTGTCATTGGTCTGTATCTGGGTCTGTAGAGTTGAAGTGTACAGGCCATGTGTTGTCATTGGTCTGTAGCTGGGTCTGTACTGTGTTTCTCTTTGCAGGCCATGTGTTGTCATTGGTCTGTAGCTGGGTCTGTAGAGTATAAGTGTACTGGCCATATGTTGTCATTGGTCTGTAGCTGGGTCTGTAGAGTTGAAGTGTACAGGCCATGTGTTGTCATTGGTCTGTAGCTGGGTCTGTACTGTGTTTCTCTTTGCAGGCCATGTGTTGTCATTGGTCTGTAGCTGGGTGTGTAGAGTAGAAGTGTACAGGCCATGTGTTGTCATTGGTCTGTAGCTGGTCTGTACTGTGTTTCTCTTTGCAGGCCATGTGTTGTCATTGGTCTGTAGCTGGGTCTGTAGAGTTGAAGTGTACAGTCCATGTGTTGTCATTGGTCTGTAACTGGGTCTGTAGAGTTGAAGTGTACAGGCCATGTGTTGTCATTGGTCTGTAGCTGGGTCTGTACTGTGTTTCTCTTTACAGGCCATGTGTTGTCATTGGTCTGTAGGCGGGTCTGTAGAGTTGAAGTGTAGAGGCCATGTGTTGTCATTAGTCTGTAGCTGGGTCTGTAGAGTTGAAGTGTACAGGCCATGTGTTGTCATTGGTCTGTAGCTGGGTCTGTAGAGTTGAAGTGTACAGGCCATGTGTTGTCATTGGTCTGTAGCTGGGTCTGTACTGTGTTTCTCTTTGCAGGCCATGTGTTGTCATTGGTCTGTAGCTGGGTCTGTAGAGTTGAAGTGTACAGGCCATGTGTTGTCATTGGTCTGTAGCTGGGTCTGTACTGTGTTTCTCTTTGCAGGCCATGTGTTGTAATTTGTCTGTAGCTGGGTCTGTACTGTGTTTCTCTTTGCAGACCATGTGTTGTCATTGGTCTGTAGCTGGGTCTGTACTGTGTTTCTCTTTGCAGGCCATGTGTTGTCATTGGTCTGTAGCTGGGTCTGTAGAGTTGAAGTGTACAGGCCATGTGTTGTCATCGGTCTGTAGCTGGGTCTGTACTGTGTTTCTCTTTGCAGGCCATGTGTTGTCATTGGTCTGTAGCTGGGTCTGTAGAGTTGATGTGTACAGGCCATGTGTTGTCATTGGTCTGTAGCTGGGTCTGTAGAGTTGAAGTGTACAGGCCATGTGTTGTCATTGGTCTGTAGCTGGGTCTGTACTGTGTTTCTCTTTGCAGGCCATGTGTTGTCATTGGTCTGTAGCTGGGTCTGTAGAGTATAAGTGTACAGGCCATGTGTTGTCATTGGTCTGTAGCTGGGTCTGTAGAGTTGAAGTGTACAGGCCATGTGTTGTCATTGGTCTGTAGCTGGGTCTGTACTGTGTTTCTCTTTGCAGGCCATGTGTTGTCATTGGTCTGTAGCTGGGTCTGTAGAGTTGAAGTGTACAGGCCATGTGTTGTCATTGGTCTGTAGCTGGGTCTGTACTGTGTTTCTCTTTGCAGGCCATGTGTTGTCATTGGTCTGTAGCTGGGTCTGTACTGTGTTTCTCTTTGCAGGCCATGTGTTGTCATTGGTCTGTAGCTGGGTCTGTAGAGTTGAAGTGTACAGTCCATGTGTTGTCATTGGTCTGTAACTGGGTCTGTAGAGTTGAAGTGTACAGGCCATGTGTTGTCATTGGTCTGTAGCTGGGTCTGTACTGTGTTTCTCTTTACAGGCCATGTGTTGTCATTGGTCTGTAGGCGGGTCTGTACTGTGTTTCTCTTCGCAGGCCATGTGTTGTCATTGGTCTGTAGTTGGGTCTGTAGAGTTGAAGTAGACAGGCCATGTGTTGTCATTGGTCTGTAGCTGGGTCTGTACTGTGTTTCTCTTTGCAGGCCATGTGTTGTGATTGGTCTGTAGCTGGGTCTGTACTGTGTTTCTCTTCGCAGGCCATGTGTTGTCATTGGTCTGTAGCTGGGTCTGTAGAGTTGAAGTGTACAGGCCATATGTTGTCATTGGTCTGTAGCTGGGCCTGTAGAGTTGACGTGTACAGGCCATGTGTTGTCATTGGTCTGTAGCTGGGTCTGTAGAGTTGAAGTGTACAGGCCATGTGTTGTCATTGGTCTGTAGCTGGGTCTGTACTGTGTTTCTCTTTGTAGGCCATAGGTTGTCATTGGTCTGTAGCTGGGTCTGTCGAGTTGAAGTGTACAGGCCATGTGTTGTCATTGGTCTGTAGCTGGGTCTGTACTGTGTTTTTCTTTGCAGGCCATGTGTTGTCATTGGTCTGTAGCTGGGTCTGTAGAGTTGAAGTGTACAGGCCATGTGTTGTCATTGGTCTGTAGCTGGGTCTGTACTGTGTTTCTCTTTGCAAGCCATGTGTTGTCATTGGTCTGTAGCTGGGTCTGTAGAGTTGAAGTGTACAGGCCATGTGTTGTCATTGGTCTGTAGCTGGGTCTGTACTGTGTTTCTCTTTGCAGGCCATGTGTTGTCATTGGTCTGTAGCTGGGTCTGTACTGTGTTTCTCTTTGCAGGCCATGTGTTGTCATTGGTCTGTAGCTGGGTCTGTAGAGTTGAAGTGTACAGGCCATATGTTGTCATTGGTCTGTAGCTGGGTCTGTAGAGTTGAAGTGTACAGGCCATGTGTTGTCATTGGTCTGTAGCTGGGTCTACTGTGTTTCTCTTTGCAGGCCATGTGTTGTCATTGGTCTGTAGCTGGGTCTGTAGAGTAGAAGTGTACAGGCCATGTGTTTTCATTGGTCTGTAGCTGGTCTGTACTGTGTTTCTCTTTGCAGGCCATGTGTTGTCATTGGTCTGTAGCTGGGTCTGTACTGTGTTTCTCTTTGCAGGCCATGTGTTGTCATTGGTCTGTAGCTGGGTCTGTACTGTGTTTCACTTTGCAGGCCATGTGTTCTCATTGGTATGTAGCTGGGTCTGTACTATGTTTCTCTCTGCAGGCCATGTGTTGTCATTGGTCTGTAGCTGGGTCTGTAAAGTTGAAGTGTACAGGCCATGTGTTGTCATTGGTCTGTAGCTGGGTCTGTAGAGTTGAAGTGTACAGGCCATGTGTTGTCATTGGTCTGTAGCTGGATCTGTAGAGTTGAAGTGTACAGGCCATGTGTTGTCATTGGTCTGTAGCTGGGTCTGTACTGTGTTTCTCTTTGCAGGCCATGTGTTGTCATTGGTCTGTAGCTGGGTCTGTAGAGTTGAAGTGTACAGGCCATGTGTTGTCATTGGTCTGTAGCTGGGCCTGTACTGTGTTTCTCTTTGCAGGCCATGTGTTGTCATTGGTCTGTAGCTGGGTCTGTACTGTGTTTCTCTTTGCAGGCCATGTGTTGTCATTGGTCTGTAGCTGGGTCTGTACTGTGTTTCTCTTTGCAAGCCATGTGTTGTCATTGGTCTGTAGCTGGGTTTGTACTGTGTTTCTCTTTGCAGGCCATGTGTTGTCATTGGTCTGTAGCTGGGTCTGTAGAGTTGAAGTGTACAGGCCATGTGTTGTCATTGGTCTGTAGCTGGGTCTGTACTGTGTTTCTCTTTGCAGGCCATGTGTTGTCATTGGTCTGTAGCTGGGTCTGTAGAGTTGAAGTGTACAGGCCATTTGTTGTCATTGGTCTGTAGCTGGGTCTGTACGGTGTTTCTGTTTGCAGGCCATGTGTTGTCATTGGTCTGTAGCTGGGTCTGTACTGTGTTTCTGTTTGCAGGCCATGTGTTGTCATTGGTCTGTAGCTGGGTCTGTACTGTGTTTCTGTTTGCAGGCCATGTGTTGTCATTTGTCTGTAGCTGGGTCTGTAGAGTTGAAGTGTACAGGCCATGTGTTGTCATTGGTCTGTAGCTGGGTCTGTACTGTGTTTCTGTTTGCAGGCCATGTGTTGTCATTGGTCTGTAGCTGGGTCTGTACTGTGTTTCTGTTTGCAGGCCATGTATTGTCATTGGTCTGTAGCTGGGTCTGTAGAGTTGGAGTGTACAGGCCATATGTTGTCATTGGTCTGTAGCTGGGTCTGTACTGTGTTTCTCTTTGCAGGCCATGTGTTGTCATTGGTATGTAGCTGGGTCTGTACTGTGTTTCTCTTTGCAGGCCATGTGTTGTCATTGGTCTGTAGCTGGGTCTGTAGAGTTGAAGTGTACAGGCCATGTGTTGTCATTGGTCTGTAGCTGGGTCTGTACTGTGTTTCTCTTTGCAGGCCATGTGTTGTCATTGGTCTGTAGCTGAGTCTGTAGAGTTGAAGTGTACAGGCCATGTGTTGTCATTGGTCTGTAGCTGGGTCTGTAGAGTTGAAGTGTACAGGCCATGTGTTGTCATTGGTCTGTAGCTGGGTCTGTAGAGTTGAAGTGTACAGGCCATGTGTTGTCATTGGTCTGTAGCTGGGTATGTACTGTGTTTCTCTTTGCAGGCCATATGTTGTCATTGGTTTGTAGCTGGGTCTGTAGAGTTAAAGTGTACAGGCCATGTGTTGTCATTGGTCTGTAGCTGGGTCTACTGTGTTTCTCTTTGCAGGCCATGTGTTGTCATTGGTCTGTAGCTGGGTCTGTAGAGTAGAAGTGTACAGGCCATGTGTTTTCATTGGTCTGTAGCTGGTCTGTACTGTGTTTCTCTTTGCAGGCCATGTGTTGTCATTGGTCTGTAGCTGGGTCTGTACTGTGTTTCTCTTTGCAGGCCATGTGTTGTCATTGGTCTGTAGCTGGGTCTGTACTGTGTTTCACTTTGCAGGCCATGTGTTCTCATTGGTATGTAGCTGGGTCTGTACTATGTTTCTCTCTGCAGGCCATGTGTTGTCATTGGTCTGTAGCTGGGTCTGTAAAGTTGAAGTGTACAGGCCATGTGTTGTCATTGGTCTGTAGCTGGGTCTGTAGAGTTGAAGTGTACAGGCCATGTGTTGTCATTGGTCTGTAGCTGGATCTGTAGAGTTGAAGTGTACAGGCCATGTGTTGTCATTGGTCTGTAGCTGGGTCTGTACTGTGTTTCTCTTTGCAGGCCATGTGTTGTCATTGGTCTGTAGCTGGGTCTGTAGAGTTGAAGTGTACAGGCCATGTGTTGTCATTGGTCTGTAGCTGGGCCTGTACTGTGTTTCTCTTTGCAGGCCATGTGTTGTCATTGGTCTGTAGCTGGGTCTGTACTGTGTTTCTCTTTGCAGGCCATGTGTTGTCATTGGTCTGTAGCTGGGTCTGTACTGTGTTTCTCTTTGCAAGCCATGTGTTGTCATTGGTCTGTAGCTGGGTTTGTACTGTGTTTCTCTTTGCAGGCCATGTGTTGTCATTGGTCTGTAGCTGGGTCTGTAGAGTTGAAGTGTACAGGCCATGTGTTGTCATTGGTCTGTAGCTGGGTCTGTACTGTGTTTCTCTTTGCAGGCCATGTGTTGTCATTGGTCTGTAGCTGGGTCTGTAGAGTTGAAGTGTACAGGCCATTTGTTGTCATTGGTCTGTAGCTGGGTCTGTACGGTGTTTCTGTTTGCAGGCCATGTGTTGTCATTGGTCTGTAGCTGGGTCTGTACTGTGTTTCTGTTTGCAGGCCATGTGTTGTCATTGGTCTGTAGCTGGGTCTGTACTGTGTTTCTGTTTGCAGGCCATGTGTTGTCATTTGTCTGTAGCTGGGTCTGTAGAGTTGAAGTGTACAGGCCATGTGTTGTCATTGGTCTGTAGCTGGGTCTGTACTGTGTTTCTGTTTGCAGGCCATGTGTTGTCATTGGTCTGTAGCTGGGTCTGTACTGTGTTTCTGTTTGCAGGCCATGTATTGTCATTGGTCTGTAGCTGGGTCTGTAGAGTTGGAGTGTACAGGCCATATGTTGTCATTGGTCTGTAGCTGGGTCTGTACTGTGTTTCTCTTTGCAGGCCATGTGTTGTCATTGGTATGTAGCTGGGTCTGTACTGTGTTTCTCTTTGCAGGCCATGTGTTGTCATTGGTCTGTAGCTGGGTCTGTAGAGTTGAAGTGTACAGGCCATGTGTTGTCATTGGTCTGTAGCTGGGTCTGTACTGTGTTTCTCTTTGCAGGCCATGTGTTGTCATTGGTCTGTAGCTGAGTCTGTAGAGTTGAAGTGTACAGGCCATGTGTTGTCATTGGTCTGTAGCTGGGTCTGTAGAGTTGAAGTGTACAGGCCATGTGTTGTCATTGGTCTGTAGCTGGGTCTGTACTGTGTTTCTCTTTGCAGGCCATGTGTTGTCATTGGTCTGTAGCTGGGTCTGTAGAGTTGAAGTGTACAGGCCATGTGTTGTCATTGGTCTGTAGCTGAGTCTGTAGAGTTGAAGTGTGCAGGCCATGTGTTGTCATTGGTCTGTAGCTGGGTCTGTACTGTGTTTCTCTTTGCAGGCCATGTATTGTCATTGGGCTGTAGCTGGGTCTGTAGAGTTGAAGTGTACAGGCCATGTGTTGTCATTGGTCTGTAGCTGGGTCTGTACTGTGTTTCTCTTTGCAGGCCATGTGTTGTCATTGGTCTGTAGCTGGGTCTGTACTGGGTTTCTCTTTACAGGCCATGTGTTGACATTGGTCTGTAGCTGGGTCTGTAGATTTGAAGTGTACAGGCCATGTGTTGTCATTGGTCTGTAGCTGGGTCTGTAGAGTTGAAGTATACAGGCCACGTGTTGTCATTGGTCTGTAGCTTGGTCTGTAATGTGTTTCGCTTTGCAGGCCATGTGTTGTCATTGGTCTGTAGCTGGGGCTGTACTGTGTTTCTCTTTGCAGGCCATGTGTTGTCATTGGTCTGTAGCTGGGTCTGTACTGTGTTTCTCTTTGCAGGCCATGTGTTGTCATTGGTCTGTAGCTGGGTCTGTAGAGTTGAAGTGTATAGGCCATGTGTTGTCATTGGTCTGTAGCTGGGTCTGTACTGTGTTTTTCTTTGCAGGCCTTGTGTTGTCATTGGTCTGTAGCTGGATCTGTAGAGTTGAAGTGTACAGGCCATGTGTTGTCATTGGTCTGTAGCTGGGTGGTCTGTACTGTGTTTCTCTTTTCAGGCCATGTGTTGTCATTGGTCTGTAGCTGGGTCTGTAGAGTTGAAGTGTACAGGCCATGTGTTGTCATTGGTCTGTAGCTGGGTCTGTACTGTGTTTCTCTTTGCAGGCCATGTGTTGTCATTGGTCTGTAGCTGGGTCTGTACTGTGCTTCTCTTTGCAGGCCATGTGCTGTCATTGGTCTGTAGCCGGGTCTGTAGAGTTGAAGTGTACAGGCCATGTGTTGTCATTGGTCTGTAGCTGGGTTTGTAGAGTTGAAGTGTACAGGCCATGTGTTGTCATTGGTCTGTAGCTGGGTCTGTAGAGTTGAAGTGTACAGGCCATGTGTTGTCATTGGTCTGTAGCTGGATCTGTAGAGTTGAAGTGTACAGGCCGTGTGTTGCCATTGGTCTGTAGCTGGGTCTGTACTGTGTTTCTCTTTGCAGGCCATGTGTTGTCATTGGTCTGTAGCTGGGTCTGTACTGTGTTTCTCTATGCAGGCCATGTGTTGTCATTGGTCTGTAGCTGGGTCTGTAGAGTTGAAGTGTACAGGCCATGTGTTGTCATTGGTCTGTCTCTGGGCCTGTACTGTGTTTCTCTTTGCAGGCCATGTGTTGTCATTGGTCTGTAGCTGGGTCTGTACTGCGTTTCTCTTTGCAGGCCATGTGTTGTCATTGGTCTGTAGCTGGGTCTGTACTGTGTTTCTCTTTGCAAGCCATGTGTTGTCATTGGTCTGTAGCTGGGTCTGTACTGTGTTTCTCTTTGCAGGCCATGTGTTGTCATTGGTCTGTAGAGTTGAAGTGTACAGGCCATGTGTTGTCATTGGTCTGTAGCTGGGTCTGTACTGTGTTTCTGTTTGCAGGCCATGTATTGTCATTGGTCTGTAGCTGGGTCTGTAGAGTTGGAGTGTACAGGCCATATGTTGTCATTGGTCTGTAGCTGGGTCTGTACTGTGTTTCTCTTTGCAGGCCATGTGTTGTCATTGGTATGTAGCTGGGTCTGTACTGTGTTTCTCTTTGCAGGCCATGTGTTGTCATTGGTCTGTAGCTGGGTCTGTAGAGTTGAAGTGTACAGGCCATGTGTTGTCATTGGTCTGTAGCTGGGTCTGTACTTTGTTTCTCTTTGCAGGCCATGTGTTGTCATTGGTCTGTAGCTGGGTCTGTAGAGTTGAAGTGTACAGGCCATATGTTGTCATTGGTCTGTAGCTGGGTCTGTAGAGTTGAAGTGTACAGGCCATGTGTTGTCATTGGTCTGTAGCTGGGTCTGTACTGTGTTTCTCTTTGCAGGCCATGTGTTGTCATTGGTCTGTAGCTGGGTCTGTAGAGTTGAGTGTACAGGCCATGTGTTGTCATTGGTCTGTAGCTGGGTCTGTACTGTGTTTCTCTTTGCAGGCCATGTATTGTCATTGGTCTGTAGCTGGGTCTGTAGAGTTGAAGTGTACAGGCCATGTGTTGTCATTGGTCTGTAGCTGGGTCTGTACTGTGTTTCTCTTTGCAGGCCATGTGTTGTCATTGGTCTGTAGCTGGGTCTGTACTGGGTTTCTCTTTGCAGGCCATGTGTTGTCATTGGTCTGTAGCTGGGTCTGTAGATTTGAAGTGTACAGGCCATGTGTTGTCATTGGTCTGTAGCTGGGTCTGTAGAGTTGAAGTATACAGGCCATGTGTTGTCATTGGTCTGTAGCTTGGTCTGTAATGTGTTTCGCTTTGCAGGCCATGTGTTGTCATTGGTCTGTAGCTGGGTCTGTACTGTGTTTCTCTTTGCAGGCCATGTGTTGTCATTGGTCTGTAGCTGGGTCCGTACTGTGTTTCTCTTTGCAGGCCATGTGTTGTCATTGGTCTGTAGCTGGGTCTGTAGAGTTGAAGTGTACAGGCCATGTGTTGTCATTGGTCTGTAGCTGGGTCTGTACTGTGTTTCTGTTTGCAGGCCATGTATTGTCATTGGTCTGTAGCTGGGTCTGTAGAGTTGGAGTGTACAGGCCATGTGTTGTCATTGGTCTTTAGCTGGGTCTGTACTGTGTTTCTCTTTGCAGGCCATGTGTTGTCATTGGTATGTAGCTGGGTCTGTACTGTGTTTCTCTTTGCAGGCCATGTGTTGTCATTGGTCTGTTGCTGGGTCTGTAGAGTTGAAGTGTACAGGCCATGTGTTGTCATTGGTCTGTAGTTGGGTCTGTACTGTGCTTCTCTTTGCAGGCCATGTGCTGTCATTGGTCTGTAGCTGGGTCTGTAGAGTTGAAGTGTACAGGCCATGTGTTGTCATTGGTCTGTAGCTGGGTCTGTACTGTGTTTCTCTTTGCAGGCCATGTGTTGTCATTGGTCTGTAGCTGGGTCTGTAGAGTTGAAGTGTACAGGCCATGTGTTGTCATTGGTCTGTAGCTGGGTCTGTAGAGTTGAAGTGTACAGGCCATGTGTTGTCATTGGTCTGTAGCTGGGTCTGTACTGTGTTTCTCTTTGCAGGCCATGTGTTGTCATTGGTCTGTAGCTGGGTCTGTAGAGTTGAAGTGTACAGGCCATGTGTTGTCATTGGTCCGTAGCTGAGTCTGTAGAGTTGAAGTGTACAGGCCATGTGTTGTCATTGGTCTGTAGCTGGGTCTGTACTGTGTTTCTCTTTGCAGGCCATGTGTTGTCATTGGTCTGTAGCTGGGTCTGTAGAGTTGAAGTGTACAGGCCATGTGTTGTCATTGGTCTTTAGCTGGGTCTGTACTGTGTTTCTCTTTGCAGGCCATGTGTTGTCATTGGTCTGAAGCTGGGTCTGTAGAGTTGAAGTGTACAGGCCATGTGTTGTCATTGGTCTGTAGCTGGGTCTGTAGAGTTGAAGTGTAGAGGCCATGTGTTGTCATTGGTCTGTAGCTGGGTCTGTACTGTGTTTCTCTTTGCAGGCCATGTATTGTCATTGGTCTGTAGCTGGGTCTGTAGAGTTGAAGTGTACAGGCCATGTGTTGTCATTGGTCTGTAGCTGGGTCTGTACTGTGTTTCTCTTTGCAGGCCATGTGTTGTCATTGGTCTGTAGCTGGGTCTGTACTGCGTTTCTCTTTGCAGGCCATGTGTTGTCATTGGTCTGTAGCTGGGTCTGTAGATTTGAAGTGTACAAGCCATGTGTTGTCATTGGTCTGTAGCTGGGTCTGTAGATTGAAGTATACAGGCCATGTGTTGTCATTGGTCTGTAGCTTGGTCTGTAATGTGTTTCGCTTTGCAGGCCATGTGTTGTCATTGGTCTGTAGCTGGGTCTGTACTGTGTTTCTCTTTGCAGGCCATGTGTTGTCATTGGTCTGTAGCTGGGTCTGTACTGTGTTTCTCTTTGCAGGCCATGTGTTGTCATTGGTCTGTAGCTGGGTCTGTACTGTGTTTCTCTTTGCAGGCCATGTGTTGTCATTGGTCTGTAGCTGGGTCTGTACTGTGTTTCTGTTTGCAGGCCATGTGTTGTCATTGGTCTGTAGCTGGATCTGTAGAGTTGAAGTGTACAGGCCATGTGTTGTCATTGGTCTGTAGCTGGGTCTGTACTGTGTTTCTCTTTGCAGGCCATGTGTTGTCATTGGTCTGTAGCTGGGTCTGTACTGTGCTTCTCTTTGCAGGCCATGTGCTGTCATTGGTCTGCAGCTGGGTCTGTAGAGTTGAAGTGTACAGGCCATGTGTTGTCATTGGTCTGTAGCTGGGTCTGTAGAGTTGAAGTGTACAGGCCATGTGTTGTCATTGGTCTGCAGCTGGATCTGTAGAGTTGAAGTGTACAGGCCATGTGTTGTCATTGGTCTGTAGCTGGGTCTGTACTGTGTTTCTCTTTGCAGGCCATGTGTTGTCATTGGTCTGTAGCTGGGTCTGTAGAGTTGGAGTGTACAGGCCATGTGTTGTCATTGGTCTGTAGCTGGGTCTGTACTGTGTTTCTGTTTGCAGGCCATGTGTTGTCATTGGTCTGTAGCTGGGTCTGTAGAGTTGAAGTATACAGGCCATGTGTTGTCATTGGTCTGTAGCTTGGTCTGTAATGTGTTTCTCTTTGCAGGCCATGTGTTGTCATTGGTCTGTAGCTGGGTCTGTACTGTGTTTCTCTTTGCAGGCCATGTGTTGTCATTGGTCTGTAGCTGGGTCTGTACTGTGTTTCTCTTTGCAGGCCATGTGTTGTCATTGGTCTGTAGCTGGGTCTGTAGAGTTGAAGTGTACAGGCCATTTGTTGTCATTGGTCTGTAGCTGGGTCTGTACTGTGTTTCTGTTTGCAGGCCATGTGTTGTCATTGGTCTGTAGCTGGGTCTGTACTGTGTTTCTGTTTGCAGGCCATGTGTTGTCATTGGTCTGTAGCTGGGTCTGTACTGTGTTTCTGTTTGCAGGCCATGTGTTGTCATTTGTCTGTAGCTGGGTCTGTAGAGTTGAAGTGTACAGGCCATGTGTTGTCATTGGTCTGTAGCTGGGTCTGTACTGTGTTTCTGTTTGCAGGCCATGTGTTGTCATTGGTCTGTAGCTGGGTCTGTACTGTGTTTCTGTTTGCAGGCCATGTATTGTCATTGGTCTGTAGCTGGGTCTGTAGAGTTGGAGTGTACAGGCCATATGTTGTCATTGGTCTGTAGCTGGGTCTGTACTGTGTTTCTCTTTGCAGGCCATGTGTTGTCATTGGTATGTAGCTGGGTCTGTACTGTGTTTCTCTTTGCAGGCCATGTGTTGTCATTGGTCTGTAGCTGGGTCTGTAGAGTTGAAGTGTACAGGCCATGTGTTGTCATTGGTCTGTAGCTGGGTCTGTACTGTGTTTCTCTTTGCAGGCCATGTGTTGTCATTGGTCTGTAGCTGGGTCTGTAGAGTTGAAGTGTACAGGCCATGTGTTGTCATTGGTCTGTAGCTGGGTCTGTAGAGTTGAAGTGTACAGGCCATGTGTTGTCATTGGTCTGTAGCTGGGTCTGTACTGTGTTTCTCTTTGCAGGCCATGTGTTGTCATTGGTCTGTAGCTGGGTCTGTAGAGTTGAAGTGTACAGGCCATGTGTTGTCATTGGTCTGTAGCTGGGTCTGTACTGTGTTTCTCTTTGCAGGCCATGTATTGTCATTGGTCTGTCGCTGGGTCTGTACTGTGCTTCTCTTTGCAGGCCATGTGTTGTCATTGGTCTGTAGCTGGGTCTGTAGAGTTGAAGTGTACAGGCCATGTATTGTCATTGGTCTGTAGCTGGGTCTGTAGAGTTGAAGTGTACAGGCCATGTGTTGTCATTGGTCTGTAGCTGGGTCTGTACTGTGTTTCTCTTTGCAGGCCATGTGTTGTCATTGGTCTGTAGCTGGGTCTGTACTGGGTTTCTCTTTGCAGGCCATGTGTTGTCATTGGTCTGTAGCTGGGTCTGTAGATTTGAAGTGTACAGGCCATGTGTTGTCATTGGTCTGTAGCTGGGTCTGTAGAGTTGAAGTATGCAGGCCATGTGTTGTCATTGGTCTGTAGCTGGGTCTGTAGAGTTGAAGTGTAGAGGCCATGTGTTGTCATTGGTCTGTAGCTGGGTCTGTACTGTGTTTCTCTTTGCAGGCCATGTATTGTCATTGGTCTGTAGCTGGGTCTGTAGAGTTGAAGTGTACAGGCCATGTGTTGTCATTGGTCTGTAGCTGGGTCTGTACTGTGTTTCTCTTTGCAGGCCATGTGTTGTCATTGGTCTGTAGCTGGGTCTGTACTGCGTTTCTGTTTGCAGGCCATGTATTGTCCTTGGTCTGTAGCTGGGTCTGTAGAGTTGAAGTATACAGGCCATGTGTTGTCATTGGTCTGTAGCTGGGTCTGTAGAGTTGAAGTGTACAGGCCATGTGTTGTCATTGGTCTGAAGCTGGGTCTGTACTGTGTTTCTGTTTGCAGGCCATGTGTTGTCATTGGTCTGTAGCTGGGTCTGTACTGTGTTTCTGTTTGCAGGCCATGTATTGTCCTTGGTCTGTAGCTGGGTCTGTAGAGTTGAAGTATACAGGCCATGTGTTGTCATTGGTCTGTAGCTGGGTCTGTAGAGTTGAAGTGTACAGGCCATGTGTTGTCATTGGTCTGAAGCTGGGTCTGTACTGTGTTTCTGTTTGCAGGCCATGTGTTGTCATTGGTCTGTAGCTGGGTCTGTACTGTGTTTCTGTTTGCAGGCCATGTATTGTCCTTGGTCTGTAGCTGGGTCTGTAGAGTTGAAGTGTACAGGCCATGTGTTGTCATTGGTCCGTAGCTGAGTCTGTACTGTGTTTCTCTTTGCAGGCCATGTATTGTCATTGGTCTGTAGCTGGGTCTGTAGAGTTGAAGTGTACAGGCCATGTGTTGTCATTGGTCTGTAGCTGGGTCTGTACTGTGTTTCTCTTTGCAGGCCATGTGTTGTCATTGGTCTGTAGCTGGGTCTGTAGAGTTGAAGTGTACAGGCCATGTGTTGTCATTGGTCTTTAGCTGGGTCTGTACTGTGTTTCTCTTTGCAGGCCATGTGTTGTCATTGGTCTGAAGCTGGGTCTGTAGAGTTGAAGTGTACAGGCCATGTGTTGTCATTGGTCTGTAGCTGGGTCTGTAGAGTTGAAGTGTAGAGGCCATGTGTTGTCATTGGTCTGTAGCTGGGTCTGTACTGTGTTTCTCTTTGCAGGCCATGTATTGTCATTGGTCTGTAGCTGGGTCTGTAGAGTTGAAGTGTACAGGCCATGTGTTGTCATTGGTCTGTAGCTGGGTCTGTACTGTGTTTCTCTTTGCAGGCCATGTGTTGTCATTGGTCTGTAGCTGGGTCTGTACTGCGTTTCTCTTTGCAGGCCATGTGTTGTCATTGGTCTGTAGCTGGGTCTGTAGATTTGAAGTGTACAAGCCATGTGTTGTCATTGGTCTGTAGCTGGGTCTGTAGATTGAAGTATACAGGCCATGTGTTGTCATTGGTCTGTAGCTTGGTCTGTAATGTGTTTCGCTTTGCAGGCCATGTGTTGTCATTGGTCTGTAGCTGGGTCTGTACTGTGTTTCTCTTTGCAGGCCATGTGTTGTCATTGGTCTGTAGCTGGGTCTGTACTGTGTTTCTCTTTGCAGGCCATGTGTTGTCATTGGTCTGTAGCTGGGTCTGTAGATTTGAAGTGTACAAGCCATGTGTTGTCATTGGTCTGTAGCTGGATCTGTAGAGTTGAAGTGTACAGGCCATGTGTTGTCATTGGTCTGTAGCTGGGTCTGTACTGTGTTTCTCTTTGCAGGCCATGTGTTGTCATTGGTCTGTAGCTGGGTCTGTACTGTGCTTCTCTTTGCAGGCCATGTGCTGTCATTGGTCTGCAGCTGGGTCTGTAGAGTTGAAGTGTACAGGCCATGTGTTGTCATTGGTCTGTAGCTGGGTCTGTAGAGTTGAAGTGTACAGGCCATGTGTTGTCATTGGTCTGCAGCTGGATCTGTAGAGTTGAAGTGTACAGGCCATGTGTTGTCATTGGTCTGTAGCTGGGTCTGTACTGTGTTTCTCTTTGCAGGCCATGTGTTGTCATTGGTCTGTAGCTGGGTCTGTAGAGTTGGAGTGTACAGGCCATGTGTTGTCATTGGTCTGTAGCTGGGTCTGTACTGTGTTTCTGTTTGCAGGCCATGTGTTGTCATTGGTCTGTAGCTGGGTCTGTAGAGTTGAAGTATACAGGCCATGTGTTGTCATTGGTCTGTAGCTTGGTCTGTAATGTGTTTCTCTTTGCAGGCCATGTGTTGTCATTGGTCTGTAGCTGGGTCTGTACTGTGTTTCTCTTTGCAGGCCATGTGTTGTCATTGGTCTGTAGCTGGGTCTGTACTGTGTTTCTCTTTGCAGGCCATGTGTTGTCATTGGTCTGTAGCTGGGTCTGTAGAGTTGAAGTGTACAGGCCATTTGTTGTCATTGGTCTGTAGCTGGGTCTGTACTGTGTTTCTGTTTGCAGGCCATGTGTTGTCATTGGTCTGTAGCTGGGTCTGTACTGTGTTTCTGTTTGCAGGCCATGTGTTGTCATTGGTCTGTAGCTGGGTCTGTACTGTGTTTCTGTTTGCAGGCCATGTGTTGTCATTTGTCTGTAGCTGGGTCTGTAGAGTTGAAGTGTACAGGCCATGTGTTGTCATTGGTCTGTAGCTGGGTCTGTACTGTGTTTCTGTTTGCAGGCCATGTGTTGTCATTGGTCTGTAGCTGGGTCTGTACTGTGTTTCTGTTTGCAGGCCATGTATTGTCATTGGTCTGTAGCTGGGTCTGTAGAGTTGGAGTGTACAGGCCATATGTTGTCATTGGTCTGTAGCTGGGTCTGTACTGTGTTTCTCTTTGCAGGCCATGTGTTGTCATTGGTATGTAGCTGGGTCTGTACTGTGTTTCTCTTTGCAGGCCATGTGTTGTCATTGGTCTGTAGCTGGGTCTGTAGAGTTGAAGTGTACAGGCCATGTGTTGTCATTGGTCTGTAGCTGGGTCTGTACTGTGTTTCTCTTTGCAGGCCATGTGTTGTCATTGGTCTGTAGCTGGGTCTGTAGAGTTGAAGTGTACAGGCCATGTGTTGTCATTGGTCTGTAGCTGGGTCTGTAGAGTTGAAGTGTACAGGCCATGTGTTGTCATTGGTCTGTAGCTGGGTCTGTACTGTGTTTCTCTTTGCAGGCCATGTGTTGTCATTGGTCTGTAGCTGGGTCTGTAGAGTTGAAGTGTACAGGCCATGTGTTGTCATTGGTCTGTAGCTGGGTCTGTACTGTGTTTCTCTTTGCAGGCCATGTATTGTCATTGGTCTGTCGCTGGGTCTGTACTGTGCTTCTCTTTGCAGGCCATGTGTTGTCATTGGTCTGTAGCTGGGTCTGTAGAGTTGAAGTGTACAGGCCATGTATTGTCATTGGTCTGTAGCTGGGTCTGTAGAGTTGAAGTGTACAGGCCATGTGTTGTCATTGGTCTGTAGCTGGGTCTGTACTGTGTTTCTCTTTGCAGGCCATGTGTTGTAATTGGTCTGTAGCTGGGTCTGTACTGGGTTTCTCTTTGCAGGCCATGTGTTGTCATTGGTCTGTAGCTGGGTCTGTAGATTTGAAGTGTACAGGCCATGTGTTGTCATTGGTCTGTAGCTGGGTCTGTAGAGTTGAAGTATACAGGCCATGTGTTGTCATTGGTCTGTAGCTTGGTCTGTAATGTGTTTCGCTTTGCAGGCCATGTGTTGTCATTGGTCTGTAGCTGGGTCTGTACTGTGTTTCTCTTTGCAGGCCATGTGTTGTCATTGGTCTGTAGCTGGGTCCGTACTGTGTTTCTCTTTGCAGGCCATGTGTTGTCATTGGTCTGTAGCTGGGTCTGTAGAGTTGAAGTGTACAGGCCATGTGTTGTCATTGGTCTGTAGCTGGGTCTGTACTGTGTTTCTGTTTGCAGGCCATGTATTGTCATTGGTCTGTAGCTGGGTCTGTAGAGTTGGAGTGTACAGGCCATGTGTTGTCATTGGTCTTTAGGTGGGTCTGTACTGTGTTTCTCTTTGCAGGCCATGTGTTGTCATTGGTATGTAGCTGGGTCTGTACTGTGTTTCTCTTTGCAGGCCATGTGTTGTCATTGGTCTGTAGCTGGGTCTGTAGAGTTAAATTGTACAGGCCATGTGTTGTCATTGGTCTGTAGCTGGGTCTGTACTGTGCTTCTCTTTGCAGGCCATGTGCTGTCATTGGTCTGTAGCTGGGTCTGTAGAGTTGAAGTGTTAAGGCCATGTGTTGTCATTGGTCTGTAGCTGGGTCTGTACTGTGTTTCTCTTTGCAGGCCATGTGTTGTCATTGGTCTGTAGCTGGGTCTGTAGAGTTGAAGTGTACAGGCCATGTGTTGTCATTGGTCTGTAGCTGGGTCCGTAGAGTTGAAGTGTACAGGCCATGTGTTGTCATTGGTCTGTAGCTGGGTCTGTACTGTGTTTCTCTTTGCAGGCCATGTGTTGTCATTGGTCTGTAGCTGGGTCTGTAGAGTTGAAGTGTACAGGCCATGTGTTGTCATTGGTCCGTAGCTGAGTCTGTAGAGTTGAAGTGTACAGGCCATGTGTTGTCATTGGTCTGTAGCTGGGTCTGTACTGTGTTTCTCTTTGCAGGCCATGTGTTGTCATTGGTCTGTAGCTGGGTCTGTAGAGTTGAAGTGTACAGGCCATGTGTTGTCATTGGTCTGTAGCTGGGTCTGTACAGTGTTTCTCTTTCCAGGCCATGTGTTGTCATTGGTCTGTAGCTGGGTCTGTAGAGTTGAAGTGTACAGGCCATGTGTTGTCATTGGTCTGTAGCTGGGTCTGTACTGTGTTTCTGTTTGCAGGCCATGTATTGTCCTTGGTCTGTAGCTGGGTCTGTAGAGTTGAAGTGTACAGGCCATGTGTTGTCATTGGTCCGTAGCTGAGTCTGTAGAGTTGAAGTGTACAGGCCATGTGTTGTCATTGGTCTGTAGCTGGGTCTGTACTGTGTTTCTCTTTGCAGGCCATGTATTGTCATTGGTCTGTAGCTGGGTCTGTAGAGTTGAAGTGTACAGGCCATGTGTTGTCATTGGTCTGTAGCTGGGTCTGTACTGTGTTTCTCTTTGCAGGCCATGTGTTGTCATTGGTCTGTAGCTGGGTCTGTACTGCGTTTCTCTTTGCAGGCCATGTGTTGCCATTGGTCTGTAGCTGGGTCTGTACTGTGTTTCTCTTTGCAGGCCATGTGTTGTCATTGGTCTGTAGCTGGGTCTGTACTGTGTTTCTCTTTGCAGGCCATGTGTTGTCATTGGTCTGTAGCTGGGTCTGTACTGTGTTTCTCATTGCAGGCCATGTGTTGTCATTGGTCTGTAGCTGGGTCTGTACTGTGTTTCTCTTTGCAGGCCATGTGTTGTCATTGGTCTGTAGCTGGGTCTGTACTGTGTTTCTGTTTGCAGGCCATGTGTTGTCATTGGTCTGTAGCTGGGTCTGTACTGTGTTTCTGTTTGCAGGCCATGTGTTGTCATTGGTCTGTAGCTGGGTCTGTACTGTGTTTCTCTTTGCAAGCCATGTGTTGTCATTGGTCTGTAGCTGGGTCTGTACTGTGTTTCTCTTTGCAGGCCATGTGTTGTCATTGGTCTGTAGCTGGGGCTGTAGAGTTGAAGTGTACAGGCCATGTGTTGTCATTGGTCTGTAGCTGGGCCTGTACTGTGTTTCTCTTTGCAGGCCATGTGTTGAAATTGGTCTGTAGCTGGGTCTGTACTGTGTTTCTCTTTGCAGGCCATGTGTTGTCATTGGTCTGTAGCTGGGTCTGTACTGTGTTTCTCTTTGCAGGCCATGTGTTGTCATTGGTCTGTAGCTGGGTCTGTACTGTGCTTCTCTTTGCAGGCCATGTGTTGTCATTGGTCCGTAGCTGAGTCTGTAGAGTTGAAGTGTACAGGCCATGTGTTGTCATTGGTCTGTAGCTGGGTCTGTAGAGTTGAAGTATACAGGCCATGTGTTGTCATTGGTCTGTAGCTTGGTCTGTAATGTGTTTCGCTTTGCAGGCCATGTGTTGTCATTGGTCTGTAGCTTGGTCTGTACTGTGTTTCTCTTTGCAGGCCATGTGTTGTCATTGGTCTGTAGCTGGGTCCGTACTGTGTTTCTCTTTGCAGGCCATGTGTTGTCATTGGTCTGTAGCTGGGTCTGTAGAGTTGAAGTGTACAGGCCATGTGTTGTCATTGGTCTGTAGCTGGGTCTGTACTGTGTTTCTGTTTGCAGGCCATGTATTGTCATTGGTCTGTAGCTGGGTCTGTAGAGTTGGAGTGTACAGGCCATGTGTTGTCATTGGTCTTTAGCTGGGTCTGTACTGTGTTTCTCTTTGCAGGCCATGTGTTGTCATTGGTATGTAGCTGGGTCTGTACTGTGTTTCTCTTTGCAGGCCATGGGTTGTCATTGGTCTGTAGCTGGGTCTGTAGAGTTGAAGTGTACAGGCCATGTGTTGTCATTGGTCTGTAGCTGGGTCTGTACTGTGCTTCTCTTTGCAGGCCATGTGCTGTCATTGGTCTGTAGCTGGGTCTGTAGAGTTGAAGTGTACAGGCCATGTGTTGTCATTGGTCTGTAGCTGGGTCTGTACTGTGTTTCTCTTTGCAGGCCATGTGTTGTCATTGGTCTGTAGCTGGGTCTGTAGAGTTGAAGTGTACAGGCCATGTGTTGTCATTGGTCTGTAGCTGGGTCCGTAGAGTTGAAGTGTACAGGCCATGTGTTGTCATTGGTCTGTAGCTGGGTCTGTACTGTGCTTCTCTTTGCAGGCCATGTGCTGTCATTGGTCTGCAGCTGGGTCTGTAGAGTTGAAGTGTACAGGCCATGTGTTGTCATTGGTCTGTAGCTGGGTCTGTAGAGTTGAAGTGTACAGGCCATGTGTTGTCATTGGTCTGTAGCTGGGTCTGTACTGTGTTTCTCTTTGCAGGCCATGTGTTGTCATTGGTCTGTAGCTGGGTCTGTAGAGTTGAAGTGTACAGGCCATGTGTTGTCATTGGTCTGTAGCTGGGCCTGTACTGTGTTTCTCTTTGCAGGCCATGTGTTGTCATTGGTCTGTAGCTGGGTCTGTACTGTGTTTCTCTTTGCAGGCCATGTGTTGTCATTGGTCTGTAGCTGGGTCTGTACTGTGTTTCTCTTTGCAGGCCATGTGTTGTCATTGGTCTGTAGCTGGGTCTGTACTGTGCTTCTCTTTGCAGGCCATGTGTTGTCATTGGTCCGTAGCTGAGTCTGTAGAGTTGAAGTGTACAGGCCATGTGTTGTCATTGGTCTGTAGCTGGGTCTGTAGAGTTGAAGTGTACAGGCCATGTGTTGTCATTGGTCTGTAGCTGGGTCTGTACTGTGTTTCTCTTTGCAGGCCATGTGTTGTCATTGGTCTGTAGCTGGGTCTGTAGAGTTGAAGTGTACAGGCCAGGCCATGTGTTGTCATTGGTCTGTAGCTGAGTCTGTAGAGTTGAAGTGTGCAGGCCATGTGTTGTCATTGGTCTGTAGCTGGGTCTGTACTGTGTTTCTCTTTGCAGGCCATGTATTGTCATTGGTCTGTAGCTGGGTCTGTAGAGTTGAAGTGTACAGGCCATGTGTTGTCATTGGTCTGTAGCTGGGTCTGTACTGTGTTTCTCTTTGCAGGCCATGTGTTGTCATTGGTCTGTAGCTGGGTCTGTACTGCGTTTCTCTTTGCAGGCCATGTGTTGTCATTGGTCTGTAGCTGGGTCTGTACTGTGTTTCTCTTTGCAGGCCATGTGTTGTCATTGGTCTGTAGCTGGGTCTGTACTGTGTTTCTCTTTGCAGGCCATGTGTTGTCATTGGTCTGTAGCTGGGTCTGTACTGTGTTTCTCTTTGCAGGCCATGTGTTGTCATTGGTCTGTTGCTGGGTCTGTAGAGTTGAAGTGTACAGGCCATGTGTTGTCATTGGTCTGTAGTTGGGTCTGTACTGTGCTTCTCTTTGCAGGCCATGTGCTGTCATTGGTCTGTAGCTGGGTCTGTAGAGTTGAAGTGTACAGGCCATGTGTTGTCATTGGTCTGTAGCTGGGTCTGTACTGTGTTTCTCTTTGCAGGCCATGTGTTGTCATTGGTCTGTAGCTGGGTCTGTAGAGTTGAAGTGTACAGGCCATGTGTTGTCATTGGTCTGTAGCTGGGTCTGTAGAGTTGAAGTGTACAGGCCATGTGTTGTCATTGGTCTGTAGCTGGGTCTGTACTGTGTTTCTCTTTGCAGGCCATGTGTTGTCATTGGTCTGTAGCTGGGTCTGTAGAGTTGAAGTGTACAGGCCATGTGTTGTCATTGGTCCGTAGCTGAGTCTGTAGAGTTGAAGTGTACAGGCCATGTGTTGTCATTGGTCTGTAGCTGGGTCTGTACTGTGTTTCTCTTTGCAGGCCATGTGTTGTCATTGGTCTGTAGCTGGGTCTGTAGAGTTGAAGTGTACAGGCCATGTGTTGTCATTGGTCTTTAGCTGGGTCTGTACTGTGTTTCTCTTTGCAGGCCATGTGTTGTCATTGGTCTGTAGCTGGGTCTGTAGAGTTGAAGTGTACAGGCCATGTGTTGTCATTGGTCTGTAGCTGGGTCTGTAGAGTTGAAGTGTACAGGCCATGTGTTGTCATTGGTCTGTAGCTGGGTCTGTACTGTGTTTCTCTTTGCAGGCCATGTGTTGTCATTGGTCTGTAGCTGGGTCTGTAGAGTTGAAGTGTACAGGCCATGTGTTGTCATTGGTCTGTAGCTGAGTCTGTAGAGTTGAAGTGTGCAGGCCATGTGTTGTCATTGGTCTGTAGCTGGGTCTGTACTGTGTTTCTCTTTGCCGGCCATGTATTGTCATTGGTCTGTAGCTGGGTCTGTAGAGTTGAAGTGTACAGGCCATGTGTTGTCATTGGTCTGTAGCTGGGTCTGTACTGTGTTTCTCTTTGCAGGCCATGTGTTGTCATTGGTCTGTAGCTGGGTCTGTACTGCGTTTCTCTTTGCAGGCCATGTGTTGTCATTGGTCTGTAGCTGGGTCTGTAGATTTGAAGTGTACAAGCCATGTGTTGTCATTGGTCTGTAGCTGGGTCTGTAGATTGAAGTATACAGGCCATGTGTTGTCATTGGTCTGTAGCTTGGTCTGTAATGTGTTTCGCTTTGCAGGCCATGTGTTGTCATTGGTCTGTAGCTGGGTCTGTACTGTGTTTCTCTTTGCAGGCCATGTGTTGTCATTGGTCTGTAGCTTGGTCTGTACTGTGTTTCTCTTTGCAGGCCATGTGTTGTCATTGGTCTGTAGCTGGGTCTGTACTGTGTTTCTCTTTGCAGGCCATGTGTTGTCATTGGTCTGTAGCTGGGTCTGTACTGTGTTTCTGTTTGCAGGCCATGTGTTGTCATTGGTCTGTAGCTGGATCTGTAGAGTTGAAGTGTACAGGCCATGTGTTGTCATTGGTCTGTAGCTGGGTCTGTGTTGTGTTTCTCTTTGCAGGCCATGTGTTGTCATTGGTCTGTAGCTGGGTCTGTACTGTGCTTCTCTTTGCAGGCCATGTGCTGTCATTGGTCTGCAGCTGGGTCTGTAGAGTTGAAGTGTACAGGCCATGTGTTGTCATTGGTCTGTAGCTGGGTCTGTAGAGTTGAAGTGTACAGGCCATGTGTTGTCATTGGTCTGTAGCTGGATCTGTAGAGTTGAAGTGTACAGGCCATGTGTTGTCATTGGTCTGTAGCTGGGTCTGTACTGTGTTTCTTTTTGCAGGCCATGTGTTGTCATTGATCTGTAGCTGGGTCTGTAGAGTTGGAGTGTACAGGCCATGTGTTGTCATTGGTCTGTAGCTGGGTCTGTACTGTGTTTCTGTTTGCAGGCCATGTGTTGTCATTGGTCTGTAGCTGGGTCTGTAGAGTTGAAGTATACAGGCCATGTGTTGTCATTGGTCTGTAGCTTGGTCTGTAATGTGTTTCTCTTTGCAGGCCATGTGTTGTCATTGGTCTGTAGCTGGGTCTGTACTGTGTTTCTCTTTGCAGGCCATGTGTTGTCATTGGTCTGTAGCTGGGTCTGTACTGTGTTTCTCTTTGCAGGCCATGTGTTGTCATTGGTCTGTAGCTGGGTCTGTAGAGTTGAAGTGTACAGGCCATTTGTTGTCATTGGTCTGTAGCTGGGTCTGTACTGTGTTTCTGTTTGCAGGCCATGTGTTGTCATTGGTCTGTAGCTGGGTCTGTACTGTGTTTCTGTTTGCAGGCCATGTGTTGTCATTGGTCTGTAGCTGGGTCTGTAGAGGTGAAGTGTACAGGCCATTTGTTGTCATTGGTCTGTAGCTGGGTCTGTACTGTGTTTCTGTTTGCAGGCCATGTGTTGTCATTTGTCTGTAGCTGGGTCTGTAGAGTTGAAGTGTACAGGCCATGTGTTGTCATTGGTCTGTAGCTGGGTCTGTACTGTGTTTCTGTTTGCAGGCCATGTGTTGTCATTGGTCTGTAGCTGGGTCTGTACTGTGTTTCTGTTTGCAGGCCATGTATTGTCATTGGTCTGTAGCTGGGTCTGTAGAGTTGGAGTGTACAGGCCATATGTTGTCATTGGTCTGTAGCTGGGTCTGTACTGTGTTTCTCTTTGCAGGCCATGTGTTGTCATTGGTATGTAGCTGGGTCTGTAGAGTTGAAGTGTACAGGCCATGTGTTGTCATTGGTCTGTAGCTGGGTCTGTAGAGTTGAAGTGTACAGGCCATGTGTTGTCATTGGTCTGTAGCTGGGTCTGTACTGTGTTTCTCTTTGCAGGCCATGTGTTGTCATTGGTCTGTAGCTGGGTCTGTAGAGTTGAAGTGTACAGGCCATGTGTTGTCATTGGTCCGTAGCTGAGTCTGTAGAGTTGAAGTGTACAGGCCATGTGTTGTCATTGGTCTGTAGCTGGGTCTGTACTGTGTTTCTCTTTGCAGGCCATGTGTTGTCATTGGTCTGTAGCTGGGTCTGTAGAGTTGAAGTGTACAGGCCATGTGTTGTCATTGGTCTTTAGCTGGGTCTGTACTGTGTTTCTCTTTGCAGGCCATGTGTTGTCATTGGTCTGTAGCTGGGTCTGTTGAGTTGAAGTGTACAGGCCATGTGTTGTCATTGGTCTGTAGCTGGGTCTGTAGAGTTGAAGTGTACAGGCCATGTGTTGTCATTGGTCTGTAGCTGGGTCTGTACTGTGTTTCTCTTTGCAGGCCATGTGTTGTCATTGGTCTGTAGCTGGGTCTGTAGAGTTGAAGTGTACAGGCCATGTGTTGTCATTGGTCTGTAGCTGAGTCTGTAGAGTTGAAGTGTGCAGGCCATGTGTTGTCATTGGTCTGTAGCTGGGTCTGTACTGTGTTTCTCTTTGCAGGCCATGTATTGTCATTGGTCTGTAGCTGGGTCTGTAGAGTTGAAGTGTACAGGCCATGTGTTGTCATTGGTCTGTAGCTGGGTCTGTAGAGTTGAAGTGTACAGGCCATGTGTTGTCATTGGTCTGTAGCTGGGTCTGTAGATTTGAAGTGTACAAGCCATGTGTTGTCATTGGTCTGTAGCTGGGTCTGTACTGTGTTTCTGTTTGCAGGCCATGTGTTGTCATTGGTCTGTAGCTGGATCTGTAGAGTTGAAGTGTACAGGCCATGTGTTGTCATTGGTCTGTAGCTGGGTCTGTACTGTGTTTCTGTTTGCAGGCCATGTGTTGTCATTTTTCTGTAGCTGGGTCTGTAGAGTTGAAGTGTACAGGCCATGTGTTGTCATTGGTCTGTAGCTTGGTCTGTAATGTGTTTCGCTTTGCAGGCCATGTGTTGTCATTGGTCTGTAGCTGGGTCTGTACTGTGTTTCTCTTTGCAGGCCATGTGTTGTCATTGGTCTGTAGCTTGGTCTGTACTGTGTTTCTCTTTGCAGGCCATGTGTTGTCATTGGTCTGTAGCTGGGTCTGTACTGTGTTTCTCTTTGCAGGCCATGTGTTGTCATTGGTCTGTAGCTGGGTCTGTACTGTGTTTCTGTTTGCAGGCCATGTGTTGTCATTGGTCTGTAGCTGGATCTGTAGAGTTGAAGTGTACAGGCCATGTGTTGTCATTGGTCTGTAGCTGGGTCTGTACTGTGTTTCTCTTTGCAGGCCATGTGTTGTCATTGGTCTGTAGCTGGGTCTGTACTGTGCTTCTCTTTGCAGGCCATGTGCTGTCATTGGTCTGCAGCTGGGTCTGTAGAGTTGAAGTGTACAGGCCATGTGTTGTCATTGGTCTGTAGCTGGGTCTGTAGAGTTGAAGTGTACAGGCCATGTGTTGTCATTGGTCTGTAGCTGGATCTGTAGAGTTGAAGTGTACAGGCCATGTGTTGTCATTGGTCTGTAGCTGGGTCTGTACTGTGTTTCTTTTTGCAGGCCATGTGTTGTCATTGGTCTGTAGCTGGGTCTGTAGAGTTGGAGTGTACAGGCCATGTGTTGTCATTGGTCTGTAGCTGGGTCTGTACTGTGTTTCTGTTTGCAGGCCATGTGTTGTCATTGGTCTGTAGCTGGGTCTGTAGAGTTGAAGTATACAGGCCATGTGTTGTCATTGGTCTGTAGCTTGGTCTGTAATGTGTTTCTCTTTGCAGGCCATGTGTTGTCATTGGTCTGTAGCTGGGTCTGTACTGTGTTTCTCTTTGCAGGCCATGTGTTGTCATTGGTCTGTAGATGGGTCTGTACTGTGTTTCTCTTTGCAGGCCATGTGTTGTCATTGGTCTGTAGCTGGGTCTGTAGAGTTGAAGTGTACAGGCCATTTGTTGTCATTGGTCTGTAGCTGGGTCTGTACTGTGTTTCTGTTTGCAGGCCATGTGTTGTCATTGGTCTGTAGCTGGGTCTGTACTGTGTTTCTGTTTGCAGGCCATGTGTTGTCATTGGTCTGTAGCTGGGTCTGTAGAGTTGAAGTGCACAGGCCATTTGTTGTCATTGGTCTGTAGCTGGGTCTGTACTGTGTTTCTGTTTGCAGGCCATGTGTTGTCATTGGTCTGTAGCTGGGTCTGTACTGTGTTTCTGTTTGCAGGCCATGTGTTGTCATTTGTCTGTAGCTGGGTCTGTAGAGTTGAAGTGTACAGGCCATGTGTTGTCATTGGTCTGTAGCTGGGTCTGTACTGTGTTTCTGTTTGCAGGCCATGTGTTGTCATTGGTCTGTAGCTGGGTCTGTACTGTGTTTCTGTTTGCAGGCCATGTATTGTCATTGGTCTGTAGCTGGGTCTGTAGAGTTTGAGTGTACAGGCCATATGTTGTCATTGGTCTGTAGCTGGGTCTGTACTGTGTTTCTCTTTGCAGGCCATGTGTTGTCATTGGTATGTAGCTGGGTCTGTACTGTGTTTCTCTTTGCAGGCCATGTGTTGTCATTGGTCTGTAGCTGGGTCTGTAGAGTTGAAGTGTACAGGCCATGTGTTGTCATTGGTCTGTAGCTGGGTCTGTACTGTGTTTCTCTTTGCAGGCCATGTGTTGTCATTGGTCTGTAGCTGGGTCTGTAGAGTTGAAGTGTACAGGCCATGTGTTGTCATTGGTCTGTAGCTGGGTCTGTAGAGTTGAAGTGTACAGGCCATGTGTTGTCATTGGTCTGTAGCTGGGTCTGTACTGTGTTTCTCTTTGCAGGCCATGTGTTGTCATTGGTCTGTAGCTGGGTCTGTAGAGTTGAAGTGTACAGGCCATGTGTTGTCATTGGTCTGTAGCTGGGTCTGTACTGTGTTTCTCTTTGCAGGCCATGTATTGTCATTGGTCTGTCGCTGGGTCTGTACTGTGCTTCTCTTTGCAGGCCATGTGTTGTCATTGGTCTGTAGCTGGGTCTGTAGAGTTGAAGTGTACAGGCCATGTATTGTCATTGGTCTGTAGCTGGGTCTGTAGAGTTGAAGTGTACAGGCCATGTGTTGTCATTGGTCTGTAGCTGGGTCTGTACTGTGTTTCTCTTTGCAGGCCATGTGTTGTCATTGGTCTGTAGCTGGGTCTGTACTGGGTTTCTCTTTGCAGGCCATGTGTTGTCTTTGGTCTGTAGCTGGGTCTGTAGATTTGAAGTGTACAGGCCATGTGTTGTCATTGGTCTGTAGCTGGGTCTGTAGAGTTGAAGTATACAGGCCATGTGTTGTCATTGGTCTGTAGCTTGGTCTGTAATGTGTTTCGCTTTGCAGGCCATGTGTTGTCATTGGTCTGTAGCTGGGTCTGTACTGTGTTTCTCTTTGCAGGCCATGTGTTGTCATTGGTCTGTAGCTGGGTCCGTACTGTGTTTCTCTTTGCAGGCCATGTGTTGTCATTGGTCTGTAGCTGGGTCTGTAGAGTTGAAGTGTACAGGCCATGTGTTGTCATTGGTCTGTAGCTGGGTCTGTACTGTGTTTCTGTTTGCAGGCCATGTATTGTCATTGGTCTGTAGCTGGGTCTGTAGAGTTGGAGTGTACAGGCCATGTGTTGTCATTGGTCTTTAGCTGGGTCTGTACTGTGTTTCTCTTTGCAGGCCATGTGTTGTCATTGGTATGTAGCTGGGTCTGTACTGTGTTTCTCTTTGCAGGCCATGTGTTGTCATTGGTCTGTAGCTGGGTCTGTAGAGTTGAAGTGTACAGGCCATGTGTTGTCATTGGTCTGTAGCTGGGTCTGTAGAGTTGAAGTGTACAGGCCATGTGTTGTCATTGGTCTGTAGCTGGGTCTGTACTGTGTTTCTCTTTGCAGGCCATGTGTTGTCATTGGTCTGTAGCTGGGTCTGTAGAGTTGAAGTGTACAGGCCATGTGTTTTCATTGGTCCGTAGCTGAGTCTGTAGAGTTGAAGTGTACAGGCCATGTGTTGTCATTGGTCTGTAGCTGGGTCTGTACTGTGTTTCTCTTTGCAGGCCATGTGTTGTCATTGGTCTGTAGCTGGGTCTGTAGAGTTGAAGTGTACAGGCCATGTGTTGTCATTGGTCTGTAGCTGGGTCTGTAGAGTTGAAGTGTACAGGCCATGTGTTGTCATTGGTCTGTAGCTGGGTCTGTACTGTGTTTCTCTTTGCAGGCCATGTGTTGTCATTGGTCTGTAGCTGGGTCTGTAGAGTTGAAGTGTACAGGCCATGTGTTGTCATTGGTCTGTAGCTGAGTCTGTAGAGTTGAAGTGTGCAGGCCATGTGTTGTCATTGGTCTGTAGCTGGGTCTGTACTGTGTTTCTCTTTGCAGGCCATGTATTGTCATTGGTCTGTAGCTGGGTCTGTAGAGTTGAAGTGTACAGGCCATGTGTTGTCATTGGTCTGTAGCTGGGTCTGTACTGTGTTTCTCTTTGCAGGCCATGTGTTGTCATTGGTCTGTAGCTGGGTCTGTACTGCGTTTCTCTTTGCAGGCCATGTGTTGTCATTGGTCTGTAGCTGGGTCTGTAGATTTGAAGTGTACAAGCCATGTGTTGTCATTGGTCTGTAGCTGGGTCTGTAGATTGAAGTATACAGGCCATGTGTTGTCATTGGTCTGTAGCTTGGTCTGTAATGTGTTTCGCTTTGCAGGCCATGTGTTGTCATTGGTCTGTAGCTGGGTCTGTACTGTGTTTCTCTTTGCAGGCCATGTGTTGTCATTGGTCTGTAGCTTGGTCTGTACTGTGTTTCTCTTTGCAGGCCATGTGTTGTCATTGGTCTGTAGCTGGGTCTGTACTGTGTTTCTCTTTGCAGGCCATGTGTTGTCATTGGTCTGTAGCTGGGTCTGTACTGTGTTTCTGTTTGCAGGCCATGTGTTGTCATTGGTCTGTAGCTGGATCTGTAGAGTTGAAGTGTACAGGCCATGTGTTGTCATTGGTCTGTAGCTGGGTCTGTACTGTGTTTCTCTTTGCAGGCCATGTGTTGTCATTGGTCTGTAGCTGGGTCTGTACTGTGCTTCTCTTTGCAGGCCATGTGCTGTCATTGGTCTGCAGCTGGGTCTGTAGAGTTGAAGTGTACAGGCCATGTGTTGTCATTGGTCTGTAGCTGGGTCTGTAGAGTTGAAGTGTACAGGCCATGTGTTGTCATTGGTCTGTAGCTGGATCTGTAGAGTTGAAGTGTACAGGCCATGTGTTGTCATTGGTCTGTAGCTGGGTCTGTACTGTGTTTCTTTTTGCAGGCCATGTGTTGTCATTGGTCTGTAGCTGGGTCTGTAGAGTTGGAGTGTACAGGCCATGTGTTGTCATTGGTCTGTAGCTGGGTCTGTACTGTGTTTCTGTTTGCAGGCCATGTGTTGTCATTGGTCTGTAGCTGGGTCTGTAGAGTTGAAGTATACAGGCCATGTGTTGTCATTGGTCTGTAGCTTGGTCTGTAATGTGTTTCTCTTTGCAGGCCATGTGTTGTCATTGGTCTGTAGCTGGGTCTGTACTGTGTTTCTCTTTGCAGGCCATGTGTTGTCATTGGTCTGTAGCTGGGTCTGTACTGTGTTTCTCTTTGCAGGCCATGTGTTGTCATTGGTCTGTAGCTGGGTCTGTAGAGTTGAAGTGTACAGGCCATTTGTTGTCATTGGTCTGTAGCTGGGTCTGTACTGTGTTTCTGTTTGCAGGCCATGTGTTGTCATTGGTCTGTAGCTGGGTCTGTACTGTGTTTCTGTTTGCAGGCCATGTGTTGTCATTGGTCTGTAGCTGGGTCTGTAGAGTTGAAGTGTACAGGCCATTTGTTGTCATTGGTCTGTAGCTGGGTCTGTACTGTGTTTCTGTTTGCAGGCCATGTGTTGTCATTGGTCTGTAGCTGGGTCTGTACTGTGTTTCTGTTTGCAGGCCATGTGTTGTCATTTGTCTGTAGCTGGGTCTGTAGAGTTGAAGTGTACAGGCCATGTGTTGTCATTGGTCTGTAGCTGGGTCTGTACTGTGTTTCTGTTTGCAGGCCATGTGTTGTCATTGGTCTGTAGCTGGGTCTGTACTGTGTTTCTGTTTGCAGGCCATGTATTGTCATTGGTCTGTAGCTGGGTCTGTAGAGTTGGAGTGTACAGGCCATATGTTGTCATTGGTCTGTAGCTGGGTCTGTACTGTGTTTCTCTTTGCAGGCCATGTGTTGTCATTGGTATGTAGCTGGGTCTGTACTGTGTTTCTCTTTGCAGGCCATGTGTTGTCATTGGTCTGTAGCTGGGTCTGTAGAGTTGAAGTGTACAGGCCATGTGTTGTCATTGGTCTGTAGCTGGGTCTGTACTGTGTTTCTCTTTGCAGGCCATGTGTTGTCATTGGTCTGTAGCTGGGTCTGTAGAGTTGAAGTGTACAGGCCATGTGTTGTCATTGGTCTGTAGCTGGGTCTGTAGAGTTGAAGTGTACAGGCCATGTGTTGTCATTGGTCTGTAGCTGGGTCTGTACTGTGTTTCTCTTTGCAGGCCATGTGTTGTCATTGGTCTGTAGCTGGGTCTGTAGAGTTGAAGTGTACAGGCCATGTGTTGTCATTGGTCTGTAGCTGGGTCTGTACTGTGTTTCTCTTTGCAGGCCATGTATTGTCATTGGTCTGTCGCTGGGTCTGTACTGTGCTTCTCTTTGCAGGCCATGTGTTGTCATTGGTCTGTAGCTGGGTCTGTAGAGTTGAAGTGTACAGGCCATGTATTGTCATTGGTCTGTAGCTGGGTCTGTAGAGTTGAAGTGTACAGGCCATGTGTTGTCATTGGTCTGTAGCTGGGTCTGTACTGTGTTTCTCTTTGCAGGCCATGTGTTGTCATTGGTCTGTAGCTGGGTCTGTACTGGGTTTCTCTTTGCAGGCCATGTGTTGTCTTTGGTCTGTAGCTGGGTCTGTAGATTTGAAGTGTACAGGCCATGTGTTGTCATTGGTCTGTAGCTGGGTCTGTAGAGTTGAAGTATACAGGCCATGTGTTGTCATTGGTCTGTAGCTTGGTCTGTAATGTGTTTCGCTTTGCAGGCCATGTGTTGTCATTGGTCTGTAGCTGGGTCTGTACTGTGTTTCTCTTTGCAGGCCATGTGTTGTCATTGGTCTGTAGCTGGGTCCGTACTGTGTTTCTCTTTGCAGGCCATGTGTTGTCATTGGTCTGTAGCTGGGTCTGTAGAGTTGAAGTGTACAGGCCATGTGTTGTCATTGGTCTGTAGCTGGGTCTGTACTGTGTTTCTGTTTGCAGGCCATGTATTGTCATTGGTCTGTAGCTGGGTCTGTAGAGTTGGAGTGTACAGGCCATGTGTTGTCATTGGTCTTTAGCTGGGTCTGTACTGTGTTTCTCTTTGCAGGCCATGTGTTGTCATTGGTATGTAGCTGGGTCTGTACTGTGTTTCTCTTTGCAGGCCATGTGTTGTCATTGGTCTGTAGCTGGGTCTGTAGAGTTGAAGTGTACAGGCCATGTGTTGTCATTGGTCTGTAGCTGGGTCTGTACTGTGCTTCTCTTTGCAGGCCATGTGCTGTCATTGGTCTGTAGCTGGGTCTGTAGAGTTGAAGTGTACAGGCCATGTGTTGTCATTGGTCTGTAGCTGGGTCTGTACTGTGTTTCTCTTTGCAGGCCATGTGTTGTCATTGGTCTGTAGCTGGGTCTGTAGAGTTGAAGTGTACAGGCCATGTGTTGTCATTGGTCTGTAGCTGGGTCCGTAGAGTTGAAGTGTACAGGCCATGTGTTGTCATTGGTCTGTAGCTGGGTCTGTACTGTGTTTCTCTTTGCAGGCCATGTGTTGTCATTGGTCTGTAGCTGGGTCTGTAGAGTTGAAGTGTACAGGCCATGTGTTGTCATTGGTCCGTAGCTGAGTCTGTAGAGTTGAAGTGTACAGGCCATGTGTTGTCATTGGTCTGTAGCTGGGTCTGTACTGTGTTTCTCTTTGCAGGCCATGTGTTGTCATTGGTCTGTAGCTGGGTCTGTAGAGTTGAAGTGTACAGGCCATGTGTTGTCATTGGTCTGTAGCTGGGTCTGTACTGTGTTTCTCTTTGCAGGCCATGTGTTGTCATTGGTCTGTAGCTGGGTCTGTAGAGTTGAAGTGTACAGGCCATGTGTTGTCATTGGTCTGTAGCTGGGTCTGTACTGTGTTTCTGTTTGCAGGCCATGTGTTGTCATTGGTCTGTAGCTGGGTCTGTACTGTGTTTCTGTTTGCAGGCCATGTATTGTCCTTGGTCTGTAGCTGGGTCTGTAGAGTTGAAGTGTACAGGCCATGTGTTGTCATTGGTCCGTAGCTGAGTCTGTAGAGTTGAAGTGTACAGGCCATGTGTTGTCATTGGTCTGTAGCTGGGTCTGTACTGTGTTTCTCTTTGCAGGCCATGTATTGTCATTGGTCTGTAGCTGGGTCTGTAGAGTTGAAGTGTACAGGCCATGTGTTGTCATTGGTCTGTAGCTGGGTCTGTACTGTGTTTCTCTTTGCAGGCCATGTGTTGTCATTGGTCTGTAGCTGGGTCTGTACTGCGTTTCTCTTTGCAGGCCATGTGTTGCCATTGGTCTGTAGCTGGGTCTGTACTGTGTTTCTCTTTGCAGGCCATGTGTTGTCATTGGTCTGTAGCTGGGTCTGTACTGTGTTTCTCGTTGCAGGCCATGTGTTGTCATTGGTCTGTAGCTGGGTCTGTACTGTGTTTCTCATTGCAGGCCATGTGTTGTCATTGGTCTGTAGCTGGGTCTGTACTGTGTTTCTCTTTGCAGGCCATGTGTTGTCATTGGTCTGTAGCTGGGTCTGTACTGTGTTTCTGTTTGCAGGCCATGTGTTGTCATTGGTCTGTAGCTGGGTCTGTACTGTGTTTCTGTTTGCAGGCCATGTGTTGTCATTGGTCTGTAGCTGGGTCTGTACTGTGTTTCTCTTTGCAAGCCATGTGTTGTCATTGGTCTGTAGCTGGGTCTGTACTGTGTTTCTCTTTGCAGGCCATGTGTTGTCATTGGTCTGTAGCTGGGTCTGTAGAGTTGAAGTGTACAGGCCATGTGTTGTCATTGGTCTGTAGCTGGGCCTGTACTGTGTTTCTCTTTGCAGGCCATGTGTTGTCATTGGTCTGTAGCTGGGTCTGTACTGTGTTTCTCTTTGCAGGCCATGTGTTGTCATTGGTCTGTAGCTGGGTCTGTACTGTGTTTCTCTTTGCAGGCCATGTGTTGTCATTGGTCTGTAGCTGGGTCTGTACTGTGCTTCTCTTTGCAGGCCATGTGTTGTCATTGGTCCGTAGCTGAGTCTGTAGAGTTGAAGTGTACAGGCCATGTGTTGTCATTGGTCTGTAGCTGGGTCTGTAGAGTTGAAGTGTACAGGCCATGTGTTGTCATTGGTCTGTAGCTGGGTCTGTACTGTGTTTCTCTTTGCAGGCCATGTGTTGTCATTGGTCTGTAGCTGGGTCTGTAGAGTTGAAGTGTACAGGCCATGTGTTGTCATTGGTCTGTAGCTGAGTCTGTAGAGTTGAAGTGTGCAGGCCATGTGTTGTCATTGGTCTGTAGCTGGGTCTGTTCTGTGTTTCTCTTTGCAGGCCATGTATTGTCATTGGTCTGTAGCTGGGTCTGTAGAGTTGAAGTGTACAGGCCATGTGTTGTCATTGGTCTGTAGCTGGGTCTGTACTGTGTTTCTCTTTGCAGGCCATGTGTTGTCATTGGTCTGTAGCTGGGTCTCTACTGCGTTTCTCTTTGCAGGCCATGTGTTGTCATTGGTCTGTAGCTGGGTCTGTACTGTGTTTCTCTTTGCAGGCCATGTGTTGTCATTGGTCTGTAGCTGGGTCTGTACTGTGTTTCTCTTTGCAGGCCATGTGTTGTCATTGGTCTGTAGCTGGGTCTGTACTGTGTTTCTGTTTGCAGGCCATGTGTTGTCATTGGTCTGTAGCTGGGTCTGTAGATTTGAAGTGTACAGGCCATGTGTTGTCATTGGTCTGTAGCTGGGTCTGTAGAGTTGAAGTATACAGGCCATGTGTTGTCATTGGTCTGTAGCTGGGTCTGTACTGTGTTTCTCTTTGCAGGCCATGTGTTGTCATTGGTCTGTAGCTGGGTCTGTACTGTGTTTCTGTTTGCAGGCCATGTGTTGTCATTGGTCTGTAGCTGGGTCTGTACTGTGTTTCTGTTTGCAGGCCATGTGTTGTCATTGGTCTGTAGCTGGGTCTGTACTGTGTTTCTCTTTGCAAGCCATGTGTTGTCATTGGTCTGTAGCTGGGTCTGTACTTTGTTTCTCTTTGCAGGCCATGTGTTGTCATTGGTCTGTAGCTGGGTCTGTAGAGTTGAAGTGTACAGGCCATGTGTTGTCATTGGTCTGTAGCTGGGTCTGTACTGTGTTTTTCTTTGCAGGCCTTGTGTTGTCATTGGTCTGTAGCTGGATCTGTAGAGTTGAAGTGTACAGGCCATGTGTTGTCATTGGTCTGTAGCTGGGTCTGTACTGTGTTTCTCTTTGCAGGCCATGTGTTGTCATTGGTCTGTAGCTGGGTCTGTAGAGTTGAAGTGTACAGGCCATGTGTTGTCATTGGTCTGTAGCTGGGTCTGTACTGTGTTTCTCTTTGCAGGCCATGTGTTGTCATTGGTCTGTAGCTGGGTCTGTACTGTGCTTCTCTTTGCAGGCCATGTGCTGTCATTGGTCTGCAGCTGGGTCTGTAGAGTTGAAGTGTACAGGCCATGTGTTGTCATTGGTCTGTAGCTGGATCTGTAGAGTTGAAGTGTACAGGCCATGTGTTGTCATTGGTATGTAGCTGGGTCTGTAGAGTTGAAGTGTACAGGCCATGTGTTGTCATTGGTCTGTAGCTGGATCTGTAGAGTTGAAGTGTACAGGCCATGTGTTGTCATTGGTCTGTAGCTGGGTCTGTACTGTGTTTCTCTTTGCAGGCCATGTGTTGTCATTGGTCTGTAGCTGGGTCTGTACTGTGTTTCTCTTTGCAGGCCATGTGTTGTCATTGGTCTGTAGCTGGGTCTGTACTGTGTTTCTCTTTGCAAGCCATGTGTTGTCATTGGTCTGTAGCTGGGTCTGTACTGTGTTTCTCTTTGCAGGCCATGTGTTGTCATTGGTCTGTAGCTGGGTCTGTAGAGTTGAAGTGTTCAGGCCATGTGTTGTCATTGGTCTGTAGCTGGGTCTGTACTGTGTTTCTGTTTGCAGGCCATGTGTTGTCATTGGTCTGTAGCTGGGTCTGTACTGTGTTTCTGTTTGCAGGCCATGTGTTGTCATTGGTCTGTAGCTGGGTCTGTACTGTGTTTCTGTTTGCAGGCCATGTGTTGTCATTTGTCTGTAGCTGGGTCTGTAGAGTTGAAGTGTACAGGCCATGTGTTGTCATTGATCTGTAGCTGGGTCTGTACTGTGTTTCTGTTTGCAGGCCATGTGTTGTCATTGGTCTGTAGCTGGGTCTGTACTATGTTTCTGTTTGCAGGCCATGTATTGTCATTGGTCTGTAGCTGGGTCTGTAGAGTTGGAGTGTACAGGCCATGTGTTGTCATTGGTCTGTAGCTGGGTCTGTACTGTGTTTCTCTTTGCAGGCCATGTGTTGTCATTGGTATGTAGCTGGGTCTGTACTGTGTTTCTCTTTGCAGGCCATGTGTTGTCATTGAACTGTAGCTGGGTCTGTAGAGTTGAAGTGTACAGGCCATGTTATTGTCATTGGTCTGTAGCTGGGTCTGTACTGTGTTTCTCTTTGCAGGCCATGTGTTGTCATTGGTCTGTAGCTGGGTCTGTAGAGTTGAAGTGTACAGGCCATGTGTTGTCATTGGTCTGTAGCTGGGTCTGTACTGTGCTTCTCTTTGCAGGCCATGTGCTGTCATTGGTCTGTAGCTGGGTCTGTAGAGTTGAAGTGTACAGGCCATGTGTTGTCATTGGTCTGTAGCTGGGTCTGTACTGTGTTTCTCTTTGCAGGCCATATGTTGTCATTGGTCTGTAGCTGGGTCTGTAGAGTTGAAGTGTACAGGCCATGTGTTGTCATTGGTCTGTAGCTGGGTCTGTAGAGTTGAAGTGTACAGGCCATGTGTTGTCATTGGTCTGTAGCTGGGTCTGTACTGTGTTTCTCTTTGCAGGCCATGTGTTGTCATTGGTCTGTAGCTGGGTCTGTACTGTGTTTCTCTTTGCAGGCCATGTGTTGTCATTGGTCTGTAGCTGGGTCTGTAGAGTTGAAGTGTACAGGCCATGTGTTGTCATTGGTCTGTAGCTGGGTCTGTACTGTGTTTCTCTTTGCAGGCCATGTGTTGTCATTGGTCTGTAGCTGGGTCTGTAGAGTTGGAGTGTACAGGCCATGTGTTGTCATTGGTCTGTAGCTGGGTCTGTACTGTGTTTCTCTTTGCAGGCCATGTGTTGTCATTGGTATGTAGCTGGGTCTGTACTGTGTTCCTTTTTGCAGGCCATGTGTTGTCATTGGTCTGTAGCTGAGTCTGTAGAGTTGAAGTGTACCGGCCATGTGCTGTCATTGGTCTGTAGCTGGGTCTGTAGAGTTGAAGTGTACAGGCCATGTGTTGTCATTGGTCCGTAGCTGAGTCTGTAGAGTTGAAGTGTACAGGCCATGTGTTGTCATTGGTCTGTAGCTGGGTCTGTACTGTGTTTCTCTTTGCAGGCCATGTATTGTCATTGGTCTGTAGCTGGGTCTGTAGAGTTGAAGTGTACAGGCCATGTGTTGTCATTGGTCTGTAGCTGGGTCTGTACTGTGTTTCTCTTTGCAGGCCATGTGTTGTCATTGGTCTGTAGCTGGGTCTGTACTGGGTTTCTCTTTGCAGGCCATGTGTTGTCATTGGTCTGTAGCTGGGTCTGTACTGGGTTTCTCTTTGCAGGCCATGTGTTGTCATTGGTCTGTAGCTGGGTCTGTAAATTTGAAGTGTACAGGCCATGTGTTGTCATTGGTCTGTAGCTGGGTCTGTAGAGTTGAAGTATACAGGCCATGTGTTGTCATTGGTCTGTAGCTTGGTCTGTAATGTGTTTCGCTTTGCAGGCCATGTGTTGTCATTGGTCTGTAGCTGGGTCTGTACTGTGTTTCTCTTTGCAGGCCATGTGTTGTCATTGGTCTGTAGCTGGGTCTGTACTGTGTTTCTCATTGTAGGCCATGTGTTGTCATTGGTCTTTAGCTGCGTCTGTACTGTGTTTCTCTTTGCAGGCCATGTGTTGTCATTGGTCTGTAGCTGGGTCTGTAGAGTTGAAGTGTACAGGCCATGTGTTGTCATTGGTCTGTAGCTGGGTCTGTACTGTGTTTCTGTTTGCAGGCCATGTGTTGTCATTGGTCTGTAGCTGGGTCTGTACTGTTTTTCTGTTTGCAGGCCATGTGTTGTCATTGGTCTGTAGCTGGGTCTGTACTGTGTTTCTGTTTGCAGGCCATGTGTTGTCATTTGTCTGTACCTGGGTCTGTAGAGTTGAAGTGTACAGGCCATGTGTTGTCATTGGTCTGTAGCTGGGTATGTACTGTGTTTCTGTTTGCAGGCCATGTGTTGTCATTGGTCTGTAGCTGGGTCTGTACTGTGTTTCTGTTTGCAGGCCATGTATTGTCATTGGTCTGTAGCTGGGTCTGTAGAGTTGGAGTGTACAGGCCATGTGTTGTCATTGGTCTGTAGCTGGGCCTGTACTGTGTTTCTCTTTGCAGGCCATGTGTTGTCATTGGTCTGTAGCTGGGTCTGTACTGTGTTTCTCTTTGCAGGCCATGTGTTGTCATTGGTCTGTAGCTGGGTCTGTACTGTGTTTCTCTTTGCAGGCCATGTGTTGTCATTGGTCTGTAGCTGGGTCTGTACTGTGCTTCTCTTTGCAGGCCATGTGTTGTCATTGGTCCGTAGCTGAGTCTGTAGAGTTGAAGTGTACAGGCCATGTGTTGTCATTGGTCTGTAGCTGGGTCTGTAGAGTTGAAGTGTACAGGCCATGTGTTGTCATTGGTCTGTAGCTGGGTCTGTACTGTGTTTCTCTTTGCAGGCCATGTGTTGTCATTGGTCTGTAGCTGGGTCTGTAGAGTTAAAGTGTACAGGCCATGTGTTGTCATTGGTCTGTAGCTGAGTCTGTAGAGTTGAAGTGTGCAGGCCATGTGTTGTCATTGGTCTGTAGCTGGGTCTGTACTGTGTTTCTCTTTGCAGGCCATGTATTGTCATTGGTCTGTAGCTGGGTCTGTAGAGTTGAAGTGTACAGGCCATGAGTTGTCATTGGTCTGTAGCTGGGTCTGTACTGTGTTTCTCTTTGCAGGCCATGTGTTGTCATTGGTCTGTAGCTGGGTCTGTACTGCGTTTCTCTTTGCAGGCCATGTGTTGTCATTGGTCTGTAGCTGGGTCTGTACTGTGTTTCTCTTTGCAGGCCATGTGTTGTCATTGGTCTGTAGCTGGGTCTGTACTGTGTTTCTCTTTGCAGGCCATGTGTTGTCATTGGTCTGTAGCTGGGTCTGTACTGTGTTTCTGTTTGCAGGCCATGTGTTGTCATTGGTCTGTAGCTGGGTCTGTAGATTTGAAGTGTACAGGCCATGTGTTGTCATTGGTCTGTAGCTGGGTCTGTAGAGTTGAAGTATACAGGCCATGTGTTGTCATTGGTCTGTAGCTGGGTCTGTACTGTGTTTCTCTTTGCAGGCCATGTGTTGTCATTGGTCTGTAGCTGGGTCTGTACTGTGTTTCTGTTTGCAGGCCATGTGTTGTCATTGGTCTGTAGCTGGGTCTGTACTGTGTTTCTGTTTGCAGGCCATGTGTTGTCATTGGTCTGTAGCTGGGTCTGTACTGTGTTTCTCTTTGCAAGCCATGTGTTGTCATTGGTCTGTAGCTGGGTCTGTACTGTGTTTCTCTTTGCAGGCCATGTGTTGTCATTGGTCTGTAGCTGGGTCTGTAGAGTTGAAGTGTACAGGCCATGTGTTGTCATTGGTCTGTAGCTGGGTCTGTGCTGTGTTTTTCTTTGCAGGCCTTGTGTTGTCATTGGTCTGTAGCTGGATCTGTAGAGTTGAAGTGTACAGGCCATGTGTTGTCATTGGTCTGTAGCTGGGTCTGTAGAGTTGAAGTGTACAGGCCATGTGTTGTCATTGGTCTGTAGCTGGGTCTGTACTGTGTTTCTCTTTGCAGGCCATGTGTTGTCATTGGTCTGTAGCTGGGTCTGTACTGTGCTTCTCTTTGCAGGCCATGTGCTGTCATTGGTCTGCAGCTGGGTCTGTAGAGTTGAAGTGTACAGGCCATGTGTTGTCATTGGTCTGTAGCTGGATCTGTAGAGTTGAAGTGTACAGGCCATGTGTTGTCATTGGTATGTAGCTGGGTCTGTAGAGTTGAAGTGTACAGGCCATGTGTTGTCATTGGTCTGTAGCTGGATCTGTAGAGTTGAAGTGTACAGGCCATGTGTTGTCATTGGTCTGTAGCTGGGTCTGTACTGTGTTTCTCTATGCAGGCCATGTGTTGTCATTGGTCTGTAGCTGGGTCTGTAGAGTTGAAGCGTACAGGCCATGTGTTGTCATTGGGCTGTAGCTGGGCCTGTACTGTGTTTCTCTTTGCAGGCCATGTGTTGTCATTGGTCTGTAGCTGGGTCTGTACTGTGTTTCTCTTTGCAGGCCATGTGTTGTCATTGGTCTGTAGCTGGGTCTGTACTGTGTTTCTCTTTGCAAGCCATGTGTTGTCATTGGTCTGTAGCTGGGTCTGTACTGTGTTTCTCTTTGCAGGCCATGTGTTGTCATTGGTCTGTAGCTGGGTCTGTAGAGTTGAAGTGTTCAGGCCATGTGTTGTCATTGGTCTGTAGCTGGGTCTGTACTGTGTTTCTGTTTGCAGGCCATGTGTTGTCATTGGTCTGTAGCTGGGTCTGTACTGTGTTTCTGTTTGCAGGCCATGTGTTGTCATTGGTCTGTAGCTGGGTCTGTACTGTGTTTCTGTTTGCAGGCCATGTGTTGTCATTTGTCTGTAGCTGGGTCTGTAGAGTTGAAGTGTACAGGCCATGTGTTGTCATTGATCTGTAGCTGGGTCTGTACTGTGTTTCTGTTTGCAGGCCATGTGTTGTCATTGGTCTGTAGCTGGGTCTGTACTGTGTTTCTGTTTGCAAGCCATGTATTGTCATTGGTCTGTAGCTGGGTCTGTAGAGTTGGAGTGTACAGGCCATGTGTTGTCATTGGTCTGTAGCTGGGTCTGTACTGTGTTTCTCTTTGCAGGCCATGTGTTGTCATTGGTATGTAGCTGGGTCTGTACTGTGTTTCTCTTTGCAGGCCATGTGTTGTCATTGAACTGTAGCTGGGTCTGTAGAGTTGAAGTGTACAGGCCATGTTATTGTCATTGGTCTGTAGCTGGGTCTGTACTGTGTTTCTCTTTGCAGGCCATGTGTTGTCATTGGTCTGTAGCTGGGTCTGTAGAGTTGAAGTGTACAGGCCATGTGTTGTCATTGGTCTGTAGCTGGGTCTGTACTGTGCTTCTCTTTGCAGGCCATGTGCTGTCATTGGTCTGTAGCTGGGTCTGTAGAGTTGAAGTGTACAGGCCATGTGTTGTCATTGGTCTGTAGCTGGGTCTGTACTGTGTTTCTCTTTGCAGGCCATATGTTGTCATTGGTCTGTAGCTGGGTCTGTAGAGTTGAAGTGTACAGGCCATGTGTTGTCATTGGTCTGTAGCTGGGTCTGTAGAGTTGAAGTGTACAGGCCATGTGTTGTCATTGGTCTGTAGCTGGGTCTGTACTGTGTTTCTCTTTGCAGGCCATGTGTTGTCATTGGTCTGTAGCTGGGTCTGTACTGTGTTTCTCTTTGCAGGCCATGTGTTGTCATTGGTCTGTAGCTGGGTCTGTAGAGTTGAAGTGTACAGGCCATGTGTTGTCATTGGTCTGTAGCTGGGTCTGTACTGTGTTTCTCTTTGCAGGCCATGTGTTGTCATTGGTCTGTAGCTGGGTCTGTAGAGTTGGAGTGTACAGGCCATGTGTTGTCATTGGTCTGTAGCTGGGTCTGTACTGTGTTTCTCTTTGCAGGCCATGTGTTGTCATTGGTATGTAGCTGGGTCTGTACTGTGTTCCTTTTTGCAGGCCATGTGTTGTCATTGGTCTGTAGCTGAGTCTGTAGAGTTGAAGTGTACCGGCCATGTGCTGTCATTGGTCTGTAGCTGGGTCTGTAGAGTTGAAGTGTACAGGCCATGTGTTGTCATTGGTCCGTAGCTGAGTCTGTAGAGTTGAAGTGTACAGGCCATGTGTTGTCATTGGTCTGTAGCTGGGTCTGTACTGTGTTTCTCTTTGCAGGCCATGTATTGTCATTGGTCTGTAGCTGGGTCTGTAGAGTTGAAGTGTACAGGCCATGTGTTGTCATTGGTCTGTAGCTGGGTCTGTACTGTGTTTCTCTTTGCAGGCCATGTGTTGTCATTGGTCTGTAGCTGGGTCTGTACTGGGTTTCTCTTTGCAGGCCATGTGTTGTCATTGGTCTGTAGCTGGGTCTGTACTGGGTTTCTCTTTGCAGGCCATGTGTTGTCATTGGTCTGTAGCTGGGTCTGTAGATTTGAAGTGTACAGGCCATGTGTTGTCATTGGTCTGTAGCTGGGTCTGTAGAGTTGAAGTATACAGGCCATGTGTTGTCATTGGTCTGTAGCTTGGTCTGTAATGTGTTTCGCTTTGCAGGCCATGTGTTGTCATTGGTCTGTAGCTGGGTCTGTACTGTGTTTCTCTTTGCAGGCCATGTGTTGTCATTGGTCTGTAGCTGGGTCTGTACTGTGTTTCTCATTGCAGGCCATGTGTTGTCATTGGTCTGTAGCTGGGTCTGTACTGTGTTTCTCTTTGCAGGCCATGTGTTGTCATTGGTCTGTAGCTGGGTCTGTAGAGTTGAAGTGTACAGGCCATGTGTTGTCATTGGTCTGTAGCTGGGTCTGTACTGTGTTTCTGTTTGCAGGCCATGTGTTGTCATTGGTCTGTAGCTGGGTCTGTACTGTGTTTCTGTTTGCAGGCCATGTGTTGTCATTGGTCTGTAGCTGGGTCTGTACTGTGTTTCTGTTTGCAGGCCATGTGTTGTCATTTGTCTGTAGCTGGGTCTGTAGAGTTGAAGTGTACAGGCCATGTGTTGTCATTGGTCTGTATCTGGGTCTGTACTGTGTTTCTGTTTGCAGGCCATGTGTTGTCATTGGTCTGTAGCTGGGTCTGTACTGTGTTTCTGTTTGTGGGCCATGTATTGTCATTGGTCTGTAGCTGGGTCTGTAGAGTTGGAGTGTACAGGCCATGTGTTGTCATTGGTCTGTAGCTGGGTCTGTACTGTGTTTCTCTTTGCAGGCCATGTGTTGTCATTGGTATGTAGCTGGGTCTGTACTGTGTTCCTCTTTGCAGGCCATGTGTTGTCATTGGTCTGTAGCTGGGTCTGTAGAGTTGAAGTGTACAGGCCATGTGTTGTCATTGGTCTGTAGCTGGGTCTGTACTGTGTTTCTCTTTGCAGGCCATGTGTTGTCATTGGTCTGTAGCTGGGTCTGTAGAGTTGAACTGTACAGGCCATGTGTTGTCATTGGTCTGTAGCTGGGTCTGTACTTTGCTTCTCTTTGCAGGCCATGTGCTGTCATTGGTCTGTAGCTAGGTCTGTAGAGTTGAAGTGTACAGGCCATGTGTTGTCATTGGTCTGTAGCTGGGTCTGTACTGTGTTTCTCTTTGCAGGCCATGTGTTGTCATTGGTCTGTAGCTGGGTCTGTAGAGTTGAAGTGTACAGGCCATGTGTTGTCATTGGTCCGTAGCTGAGTCTGTAGAGTTGAAGTGTACCGGCCATGTGCTGTCATTGGTCTGTAGCTGGGTCTGTAGAGTTGAAGTGTACAGGCCATGTGTTGTCATTGGTCTGTAGCTGGGTCTGTACTGTGTTTCTCTTTGCAGGCCATGTGTTGTCATTGGTCTGTAGCTGGGTCTGTACTGGGTTTCTCTTTGCAGGCCATGTGTTGTCATTGGTCTGTAGCTGGTTCTGTAGATTTGAAGTGTACAGGCCATGTGTTGTCATTGGTCTGTAGCTGGGTCTGTAGAGTTGAAGTATACAGGCCATGTGTTGTCATTGGTCTGTAGCTTGGTCTGTAATGTGTTTCGCTTTGCAGGCCATGTGTTGTCATTGGTCTGTAGCTGGGTCTGTACTGTGTTTCTCTTTGCAGGCCATGTGTTGTCATTGGTCTGTAGCTGGGTCTGTACTGTGTTTCTCATTGCAGGCCATGTGTTGTCATTGGTCTGTAGCTGGGTCTGTACTGTGTTTCTCTTTGCAGGCCATGTGTTGTCATTGGTCTGTAGCTGGGTCTGTAGAGTTGAAGTGTACAGGCCATGTGTTGTCATTGGTCTGTAGCTGGGTCTGTACTGTGTTTCTGTTTGCAGGCCATGTGTTGTCATTGGTCTGTAGCTGGGTCTGTACTGTGTTTCTGTTTGCAGGCCATGTGTTGTCATTGGTCTGTAGCTGGGTCTGTACTGTGTTTCTGTTTGCAGGCCATGTGTTGTCATTTGTCTGTAGCTGGGTCTGTAGAGTTGAAGTGTACAGGCCATGTGTTGTCATTGGTCTGTAGCTGGGTCTGTACTGTGTTTCTGTTTGCAGGCCATGTGTTGTCTTTGGTCTGTAGCTGGGTCTGTACTGTGTTTCTGTTTGCAGGCATGTATTGTCATTGGTCTGTAGCTGGGTCCGTAGAGTTGGAGTGTACAGGCCATGTGTTGTCATTGGTCTGTAGCTGGGTCTGTACTGTGTTTCTCTTTGCAGGCCATGTGTTGTCATTGGTATGTAGCTGGGTCTGTACTGTGTTTCTCTTTGCAGGCCATGTGTTGTCATTGGTCTGTAGCTGGGTCTGTAGAGTTGAAGTGTACAGGCCATGTGTTGTCATTGGTCTGTCGCTGGGTCTGTACTGTGCTTCTCTTTGCAGGCCATGTGCTGTCATTGGTCTGTAGCTGGGTCTGTAGAGTTGAAATGTACAGGCCATGTGTTGTCATTGGTCTGTAGCTGGGTCTGTACTGTGTTTCTCTTTGCAGGCCATGTGTTGTCATTGGTCTGTAGCTGGGTCTGTAGAGTTGAAGTGTACAGGCCATGTGTTGTCATTGGTCTGTAGCTGGGTCTGTAGAGTTGAAGTGTACAGGCCATGTGTTGTCATTGGTCTGTAGCTGGGTCTGTACTGTGTTTCTCTTTGCAGGCCATGTGTTGTCATTGGTCTGTAGCTGGGTCTGTAGAGTTGAAGTGTACAGGCCATGTGTTGTCATTGGTCCGTAGCTGAGTCTGTAGAGTTGAAGTGTACAGGCCATGTGTTGTCATTGGTCTGTAGCTGGGTCTGTACTGTGTTTCTCTTTGCAGGCCATGTATTGTCATTGGTCTGTAGCTGGGTCTGTAGAGTTGAAGTGTACAGGCCATGTGTTGTCATTGGTCTGTAGCTGGGTCTGTACTGTGTTTCTCTTTGTAGGCCATGTGTTGTCATTGGTCTGTAGCTGGGTCTGTACTGGGTTTCTCTTTGCAGGCCATGTGTTGTCATTGGTCTGTAGCTAGGTCTGTAGATTTGAAGTGTACAGGCCATGTGTTGTCATTGGTCTGTAGCTGGGTCTGTAGAGTTGAAGTATACAGGCCATGTGTTGTCATTGGTCTGTAGCTTGGTCTGTAATGTGTTTCGCTTTGCAGGCCATGTGTTGTCATTGGTCTGTAGCTGGGTCTGTACTGTGTTTCTCTTTGCAGGCCATGTGTTGTCATTGGTCTGTAGCTGGGTCTGTACTGTGCTTCTCTTTGCAGGCCATGTGTTGTCATTGGTCCGTAGCTGAGTCTGTAGAGTTGAAGTGTACAGGCCATGTGTTGTCATTGGTCTGTAGCTGGGTCTGTAGAGTTGAAGTGTACAGGCCATGTGTTGTCATTGGTCTGTAGCTGGGTCTGTACTGTGTTTCTCTTTGCAGGCAATGTGTTGTCATTGGTCTGTAGCTGGGTCTGTAGAGTTGAAGTGTACAGGCCATGTGTTGTCATTGGTCTGTAGCTGAGTCTGTAGAGTTGAAGTGTGCAGGCCATGTGTTGTCATTGGTCTGTAGCTGGGTCTGTACTGTGTTTCTCTTTGCAGGCCATGTATTGTCATTGGTCTGTAGCTGGGTCTGTAGAGTTGAAGTGTACAGGCCATGTGTTGTCATTGGTCTGTAGCTGGGTCTGTACTGTGTTTCTCTTTGCAGGCCATGTGTTGTCATTGGTCTGTAGCTGGGTCTGTACTGCGTTTCTCTTTGCAGGCCATGTGTTGTCATTGGTCTGTAGCTGGGTCTGTACTGTGTTTCTCTTTGCAGGCCATGTGTTGTCATTGGTCTGTAGCTGGGTCTGTACTGTGTTTCTCTTTGCAGGCCATGTGTTGTCATTGGTCTGTAGCTGGGTCTGTACTGTGTTTCTGTTTGCAGGCCATGTGTTGTCATTGGTCTGTAGCTGGGTCTGTAGATTTGAAGTGTACAGGCCATGTGTTGTCATTGGTCTGTAGCTGGGTCTGTAGAGTTGAAGTATACAGGCCATGTGTTGTCATTGGTCTGTAGCTGGGTCTGTACTGTGTTTCTCTTTGCAGGCCATGTGTTGTCATTGGTCTGTAGCTGGGTCTGTACTGTGTTTCTGTTTGCAGGCCATGTGTTGTCATTGGTCTGTAGCTGGGTCTGTACTGTGTTTCTGTTTGCAGGCCATGTGTTGTCATTGGTCTGTAGCTGGGTCTGTACTGTGTTTCTCTTTGCAAGCCATGTGTTGTCATTGGTCTGTAGCTGGGTCTGTACTGTGTTTCTCTTTGCAGGCCATGTGTTGTCATTGGTCTGTAGCTGGGTCTGTAGAGTTGAAGTGTACAGGCCATGTGTTGTCATTGGGCTGTAGCTGGGTCTGTACTGTGTTTTTCTTTGCAGGCCTTGTGTTGTCATTGGTCTGTAGCTGGATCTGTAGAGTTGAAGTGTACAGGCCATGTGTTGTCATTGGTCTGTAGCTGGGTCTGTACTGTGTTTCTCTTTGCAGGCCATGTGTTGTCATTGGTCTGTAGCTGGGTCTGTAGAGTTGAAGTGTACAGGCCATGTGTTGTCATTGGTCTGTAGCTGGGTCTGTACTGTGTTTATCTTTGCAGGCCATGTGTTGTCATTGGTCTGTAGCTGGGTCTGTACTGTGCTTCTCTTTGCAGGCCATGTGCTGTCATTGGTCTGCAGCTGGGTCTGTAGAGTTGAAGTGTACAGGCCATGTGTTGTCATTGGTCTGTAGCTGGATCTGTAGAGTTGAAGTGTACAGGCCATGTGTTGTCATTGGTATGTAGCTGGGTCTGTAGAGTTGAAGTGTACAGGCCATGTGTTGTCATTGGTCTGTAGCTGGATCTGTAGAGTTGAAGTGTACAGGCCATGTGTTGTCATTGGTCTGTAGCTGGGTCTGTACTGTGTTTCTCTATGCAGGCCATGTGTTGTCATTGGTCTGTAGCTGGGTCTGTAGAGTTGAAGTGTACAGGCCATGTGTTGTCATTGGTCTGTAGCTGGGCCTGTACTGTGTTTCTCTTTGCAGGCCATGTGTTGTCATTGGTCTGTAGCTGGGTCTGTACTGTGTTTCTCTTTGCAGGCCATGTGTTGTCATTGGTCTGTAGCTGGGTCTGTACTGTGTTTCTCTTTGCAAGCCATGTGTTGTCATTGGTCTGTAGCTGGGTCTGTACTGTGTTTCTCTTTGCAGGCCATGTGTTGTCATTGGTCTGTAGCTGGGTCTGTAGAGTTGAAGTGTTCAGGCCATGTGTTGTCATTGGTCTGTAGCTGGGTCTGTACTGTGTTTCTCTTTGCAGGCCATGTGTTGTCATTGTTCTGTAGCTGGGTCTGTAGAGTTGAAGTGTACAGGCCATGTGTTGTCATTGGTCTGTAGCTGGGTCTGTACTGTGTTTCTGTTTGCAGGCCATGTGTTGTCATTGGTCTGTAGCTGGGTCTGTACTGTGTTTCTGTTTGCAGGCCATGTGTTGTCATTGGTCTGTAGCTGGGTCTGTACTGTGTTTCTGTTTGCAGGCCATGTGTTGTCATTTGTCTGTAGCTGGGTCTGTAGAGTTGAAGTGTACAGGCCATGTGTTGTCATTGATCTGTAGCTGGGTCTGTACTGTGTTTCTGTTTGCAGGCCATGTGTTGTCATTGGTCTGTAGCTGGGTCTGTACTGTGTTTCTGTTTGCAGGCCATGTATTGTCATTGGTCTGTAGCTGGGTCTGTAGAGTTGGAGTGTACAGGCCATGTGTTGTCATTGGTCTGTAGCTGGGTCTGTACTGTGTTTCTCTTTGCAGGCCATGTGTTGTCATTGGTATGTAGCTGGGTCTGTACTGTGTTTCTCTTTGCAGGCCATGTGTTGTCATTGAACTGTAGCTGGGTCTGTAGAGTTGAAGTGTACAGGCCATGTGTTGTCATTGGTCTGTAGCTGGGTCTGTACTGTGTTTCTCTTTGCAGGCCATGTGTTGTCATTGGTCTGTAGCTGGGTCTGTAGAGTTGAAGTGTACAGGCCATGTGTTGTCATTTTTCTGTAGCTGGGTCTGTAGAGTTGAAGTGTACAGGCCATGTGTTGTCATTGGTCTGTAGCTGGGTCTGTACTGTGTTTCTCTTTGCAGGCCATGTGTTGTCATTGGTCTGTAGCTGGGTCTGTAGAGTTGAAGTGTACAGGCCATGTGTTGTCATTGGTCCGTAGCTGAGTCTGTAGAGTTGAAGTGTACAGGCCATGTGTTGTCATTGGTCTGTAGCTGGGTCTGTACTGTGTTTCTCTTTGCAGGCCATGTATTGTCATTGGTCTGTAGCTGGGTCTGTAGAGTTGAAGTGTACAGGCCATGTGTTGTCATTGGTCTGTAGCTGGGTCTGTACTGTGTTTCTCTTTGCAGGCCATGTGTTGTCATTGGTCTGTAGCTGGGTCTGTACTGGGTTTCTCTTTGCAGGCCATGTGTTGTCATTGGTCTGTAGCTGGGTCTGTAGATTTGAAGTGTACAGGCCATGTGTTGTCATTGGTCTGTAGCTGGGTCTGTAGAGTTGAAGTATACAGGCCATGTGTTGTCATTGGTCTGTAGCTTGGTCTGTAATGTGTTTCGCTTTGCAGGCCATGTGTTGTCATTGGTCTGTAGCTGGGTCTGTACTGTGTTTCTCTTTGCAGGCCATGTGTTGTCATTGGTCTGTAGCTAGGTCTGTACTGTGTTTCTCATTGCAGGCCATGTGTTGTCATTGGTCTGTAGCTGGGTCTGTACTGTGTTTCTCTTTGCAGGCCATGTGTTGTCATTGGTCTGTAGCTGGGTCTGTAGAGTTGAAGTGTACAGGCCATGTGTTGTCATTGGTCTGTAGCTGGGTCTGTACTGTGTTTCTGTTTGCAGGCCATGTGTTGTCATTGGTCTGTAGCTGGGTCTGTACTGTGTTTCTGTTTGCAGGCCATGTGTTGTCATTGGTCTGTAGCTGGGTCTGTACTGTGTTTCTGTTTGCAGGCCATGTGTTGTCATTTGTCTGTAGCTGGGTCTGTAGAGTTGAAGTGTACAGGCCATGTGATGTCATTGGTCTGTATCTGGGTCTGTACTGTGTTTCTCTTTGCAGGCCATGTGTTGTCATTGGTCTGTAGCTGGGTCTGTACTGTGTTTCTGTTTGCGGGCCATGTGTTGTCATTGGTCTGTAGCTGGGTCTGTACTGTGTTTCTCTTTGCAGGCCATGTGTTGTCATTGGTATGTAGCTGGGTCTGTACTGTGTTTCTGTTTGCAGGCCATGTGTTGTCATTTGTCTGTAGCTGGGTCTGTAGAGTTGAAGTGTACAGGCCATGTGATGTCATTGGTCTGTATCTGGGTCTGTACTGTGTTTCTCTTTGCAGGCCATGTGTTGTCATTGGTCTGTAGCTGGGTCTGTACTGTGTTTCTGTTTGCGGGCCATGTGTTGTCATTGGTCTGTAGCTGGGTCTGTACTGTGTTTCTCTTTGCAGGCCATGTGTTGTCATTGGTATGTAGCTGGGTCTGTACTGTGTTCCTCTTTGCAGGCCATGTGTTGTCATTGGTCTGTAGCTGGGTCTGTAGAGTTGAAGTGTACAGGCCATGTGTTGTCATTGGTCTGTAGCTGGGTCTGTACTGTGTTTCTCTTTGCAGGCCATGTGTTGTCATTGGTCTGTAGCTGGGTCTGTAGAGTTGAACTGTACAGGCCATGTGTTGTCATTGGTCTGTAGCTGGGTCTGTACTGTGCTTCTCTTTGCAGGCCATGTGCTGTCATTGGTCTGTAGCTAGGTCTGTAGAGTTGAAGTGTACAGGCCATGTGTTGTCATTGGTCTGTAGCTGGGTCTGTACTGTGTTTCTCTTTGCAGGCCATGTGTTGTCATTGGTCTGTAGCTGGGTCTGTAGAGTTGAAGTGTACAGGCCATGTGTTGTCATTGGTCCGTAGCTGAGTCTGTAGAGTTGAAGTGTACCGGCCATGTGCTGTCATTGGTCTGTAGCTGGGTCTGTAGAGTTGAAGTGTACAGGCCATGTGTTGTCATTGGTCTGTAGCTGGGTCTGTACTGTGTTTCTCTTTGCAGGCCATGTGTTGTCATTGGTCTGTAGCTGGGTCTGTACTGGGTTTCTCTTTGCAGGCCATGTGTTGTCATTGGTCTGTAGCTGGGTCTGTAGATTTGAAGTGTACAGGCCATGTGTTGTCATTGGTCTGTAGCTGGGTCTGTAGAGTTGAAGTATACAGGCCATGTGTTGTCATTGGTCTGTAGCTTGGTCTGTAATGTGTTTCGCTTTGCAGGCCATGTGTTGTCATTGGTCTGTAGCTGGGTCTGTACTGTGTTTCTCTTTGCAGGCCATGTGTTGTCATTGGTCTGTAGCTGGGTCTGTACTGTGTTTCTCATTGCAGGCCATGTGTTGTCATTGGTCTGTAGCTGGGTCTGTACTGTGTTTCTCTTTGCAGGCCATGTGTTGTCATTGGTCTGTAGCTGGGTCTGTAGAGTTGAAGTGTACAGGCCATGTGTTGTCATTGGTCTGTAGCTGGGTCTGTACTGTGTTTCTGTTTGCAGGCATGTATTGTCATTGGTCTGTAGCTGGGTCCGTAGAGTTGGAGTGTACAGGCCATGTGTTGTCATTGGTCTGTAGCTGGGTCTGTACTGTGTTTCTCTTTGCAGGCCATGTGTTGTCATTGGTATGTAGCTGGGTCTGTACTGTGTTTCTCTTTGCAGGCCATGTGTTGTCATTGGTCTGTAGCTGGGTCTGTAGAGTTGAAGTGTACAGGCCATGTGTTGTCATTGGTCTGTCGCTGGGTCTGTACTGTGCTTCTCTTTGCAGGCCATGTGCTGTCATTGGTCTGTAGCTGGGTCTGTAGAGTTGAAATGTACAGGCCATGTGTGGTCATTGGTCTGTAGCTGGGTCTGTACTGTGTTTCTCTTTGCAGGCCATTTGTTGTCATTGGTCTGTAGCTTGGTCTGTAGAGTTGAAGTGTACAGGCCATGTGTTGTCATTGGTCTGTAGCTGGGTCTGTAGAGTTGAAGTGTACAGGCCATGTGTTGTCATTGGTCTGTAGCTGGGTCTGTACTGTGTTTCTCTTTGCAGGCCATGTGTTGTCATTGGTCTGTAGCTGGGTCTGTAGAGTTGAAGTGTACAGGCCATGTGTTGTCATTGGTCCGTAGCTGAGTCTGTAGAGTTGAAGTGTACAGGCCATGTGTTGTCATTGGTCTGTAGCTGGGTCTGTACTGTGTTTCTCTTTGCAGGCCATGTATTGTCATTGGTCTGTAGCTGGGTCTGTAGAGTTGAAGTGTACAGGCCATGTGTTGTCATTGGTCTGTAGCTGGGTCTGTACTGTGTTTCTCTTTGTAGGCCATGTGTTGTCATTGGTCTGTAGCTGGGTCTGTACTGGGTTTCTCTTTGCAGGCCATGTGTTGTCATTGGTCTGTAGCTGGGTCTGTAGATTTGAAGTGTACAGGCCATGTGTTGTCATTGGTCTGTAGCTGGGTCTGTAGAGTTGAAGTATACAGGCCATGTGTTGTCATTGGTCTGTAGCTTGGTCTGTAATGTGTTTCGCTTTGCAGGCCATGTGTTGTCATTGGTCTGTAGCTGGGTCTGTACTGTGTTTCTCTTTGCAGGCCATGTGTTGTCATTGGTCTGTAGCTGGGTCTGTACTGTGCTTCTCTTTGCAGGCCATGTGTTGTCATTGGTCCGTAGCTGAGTCTGTAGAGTTGAAGTGTACAGGCCATGTGTTGTCATTGGTCTGTAGCTGGGTCTGTAGAGTTGAAGTGTACAGGCCATGTGTTGTTATTGGTCTGTAGCTGGGTCTGTACTGTGTTTCTCTTTGCAGGCCATGTGTTGTCATTGGTCTGTAGCTGGGTCTGTAGAGTTGAAGTGTACAGGCCATGTGTTGTCATTGGTCTGTAGCTGAGTCTGTAGAGTTGAAGTGTGCAGGCCATGTGTTGTCATTGGTCTGTAGCTGGGTCTGTACTGTGTTTCTCTTTGCAGGCCATGTATTGTCATTGGTCTGTAGCTGGGTCTGTAGAGTTGAAGTGTACAGGCCATGTGTTGTCATTGGTCTGTAGCTGGGTCTGTACTGTGTTTCTCTTTGCAGGCCATGTGTTGTCATTGGTCTGTAGCTGGGTCTGTACTGCGTTTCTCTTTGCAGGCCATGTGTTGTCATTGGTCTGTAGCTGGGTCTGTACTGTGTTTCTCTTTGCAGGCCATGTGTTGTCATTGGTCTGTAGCTGGGTCTGTACTGTGTTTCTCTTTGCAGGCCATGTGTTGTCATTGGTCTGTAGCTGGGTCTGTACTGTGTTTCTGTTTGCAGGCCATGTGTTGTCATTGGTCTGTAGCTGGGTCTGTAGATTTGAAGTGTACAGGCCATGTGTTGTCATTGGTCTGTAGCTGGGTCTGTAGAGTTGAAGTATACAGGCCATGTGTTGTCATTGGTCTGTAGCTGGGTCTGTACTGTGTTTCTCTTTGCAGGCCATGTGTTGTCATTGGTCTGTAGCTGGGTCTGTACTGTGTTTCTGTTTGCAGGCCATGTGTTGTCATTGGTCTGTAGCTGGGTCTGTACTGTGTTTCTGTTTGCAGGCCATGTGTTGTCATTGGTCTGTAGCTGGGTCTGTACTGTGTTTCTCTTTGCAAGCCATGTGTTGTCATTGGTCTGTAGCTGGGTCTGTACTGTGTTTCTCTTTGCAGGCCATGTGTTGTCATTGGTCTGTAGCTGGGTCTGTAGAGTTGAAGTGTACAGGCCATGTGTTGTCATTGGTCTGTAGCTGGGTCTGTACTGTGTTTTTCTTTGCAGGCCTTGTGTTGTCATTGGTCTGTAGCTGGATCTGTAGAGTTGAAGTGTACAGGCCATGTGTTGTCATTGGTCTGTAGCTGGGTCTGTACTGTGTTTCTCTTTGCAGGCCATGTGTTGTCATTGGTCTGTACCTGGGTCTGTAGAGTTGAAGTGTACAGGCCATGTGTTGTCATTGGTCTGTAGCTGGGTCTGTACTGTGTTTCTCTTTGCAGGCCATGTGTTGTCATTGGTCTGTAGCTGGGTCTGTACTGTGCTTCTCTTTGCAGGCCATGTGCTGTCATTGGTCTGCAGCTGGGTCTGTAGAGTTGAAGTGTACAGGCCATGTGTTGTCATTGGTCTGTAGCTGGATCTGTAGAGTTGAAGTGTACAGGCCATGTGTTGTCATTGGTATGTAGCTGGGTCTGTAGAGTTGAAGTGTACAGGCCATGTGTTGTCATTGGTCTGTAGCTGGATCTGTAGAGTTGAAGTGTACAGGCCATGTGTTGTCATTGGTATGTAGCTGGGTCTGTACTGTGTTTCTCTATGCAGGCCATGTGTTGTCATTGGTCTGTAGCTGGGTCTGTAGAGTTGAAGTGTACAGGCCATGTGTTGTCATTGGTCTGTAGCTGGGCCTGTACTGTGTTTCTCTTTGCAGGCCATGTGTTGTCATTGGTCTGTAGCTGGGTCTGTACTGTGTTTCTCTTTGCAGGCCATGTGTTGTCATTGGTCTGTAGCTGGGTCTGTACTGTGTTTCTCTTTGCAAGCCATGTGTTGTCATTGGTCTGTAGCTGGGTCTGTACTGTGTTTCTCTTTGCAGGCCATGTGTTGTCATTGGTCTGTAGCTGGGTCTGTAGAGTTGAAGTGTTCAGGCCATGTGTTGTCATTGGTCTGTAGCTGGGTCTGTACTGTGTTTCTCTTTGCAGGCCATGTGTTGTCATTGTTCTGTAGCTGGGTCTGTAGAGTTGAAGTGTACAGGCCATGTGTTGTCATTGGTCTGTAGCTGGGTCTGTACTGTGTTTCTGTTTGCAGGCCATGTGTTGTCATTGGTCTGTAGCTGGGTCTGTACTGTGTTTCTGTTTGCAGGCCATGTGTTGTCATTGGTCTGTAGCTGGGTCTGTACTGTGTTTCTGTTTGCAGGCCATGTGTTGTCATTTGTCTGTAGCTGGGTCTGTAGAGTTGAAGTGTACAGGCCATGTGTTGTCATTGATCTGTAGCTGGGTCTGTACTGTGTTTCTGTTTGCAGGCCATGTGTTGTCATTGGTCTGTAGCTGGGTCTGTACTGTGTTTCTGTTTGCAGGCCATGTATTGTCATTGGTCTGTAGCTGGGTCTGTAGAGTTAGAGTGTACAGGCCATGTGTTGTCATTGGTCTGTAGCTGGGTCTGTACTGTGTTTCTCTTTGCAGGCCATGTGTTGTCATTGGTATGTAGCTGGGTCTGTACTGTGTTTCTCTTTGCAGGCCATGTGTTGTCATTGAACTGTAGCTGGGTCTGTAGAGTTGAAGTGTACAGGCCATGTGTTGTCATTGGTCTGTAGCTGGGTCTGTACTGTGTTTCTCTTTGCAGGCCATGTGTTGTCATTGGTCTGTAGCTGGGTCTGTAGAGTTGAAGTGTACAGGCCATGTGTTGTCATTGGTCTGTAGCTGGGTCTGTACTGTGCTTCTCTTTGCAGGCCATGTGCTGTCATTGGTCTGTAGCTGGGTCTGTAGAGTTGAAGTGTACAGGCCATGTGTTGTCATTGGTCTGTAGCTGGGTCTGTACTGTGTTTCTCTTTGCAGGCCATGTGTTGTCATTGGTCTGTAGCTGGGTCTGTAGAGTTGAAGTGTACAGGCCATGTGTTGTCATTGGTCTGTAGCTGGGTCTGTACTGTGTTTCTCTTTGCAGGCCATGTGTTGTCATTGGTCTGTAGCTGGGTCTGTACTGTGTTTCTCTTTGCAGGCCATGTGTTGTCATTGGTCTGTAGCTGGGTCTGTAGAGTTGAAGTGTACAGGCCATGTGTTGTCATTGGTCTGTAGCTGGGTCTGTACTGTGTTTCTCTTTGCAGGCCATGTGTTGTCATTGGTCTGTAGCTGGGTCTGTAGAGTTGAAGTGTACAGGCCATGTGTTGTCATTGGTCCGTAGCTGAGTCTGTAGAGTTGAAGTGTACAGGCCATGTGTTGTCATTGATCTGTAGCTGGGTCTGTACTGTGTTTCTCTTTGCAGGCCATGTATTGTCATTGGTCTGTAGCTGGGTCTGTAGAGTTGAAGTGTACAGGCCATGTGTTGTCATTGGTCTGTAGCTGGGTCTGTACTGTGTTTCTCTTTGCAGGCCATGTGTTGTCATTGGTCTGTAGCTGGGTCTGTACTGGGTTTCTCTTTGCAGGCCATGTGTTGTCATTGGTCTGTAGCTGGGTCTGTACTGGGTTTCTCTTTGCAGGCCATGTGTTGTCATTGGTCTGTAGCTGGGTCTGTAAATTTGAAGTGTACAGGCCATGTGTTGTCATTGGTCTGTAGCTGGGTCTGTAGAGTTGAAGTATACAGGCCATGTGTTGTCATTGGTCTGTAGCTTGGTCTGTAATGTGTTTCGCTTTGCAGGCCATGTGTTGTCATTGGTCTGTAGCTGGGTCTGTACTGTGTTTCTCTTTGCAGGCCATGTGTTGTCATTGGTCTGTAGCTGGGTCTGTACTGTGTTTCTCATTGCAGGCCATGTGTTGTCATTGGTCTTTAGCTGCGTCTGTACTGTGTTTCTCTTTGCAGGCCATGTGTTGTCATTGGTCTGTAGCTGGGTCTGTAGAGTTGAAGTGTACAGGCCATGTGTTGTCATTGGTCTGTAGCTGGGTCTGTACTGTGTTTCTGTTTGCAGGCCATGTGTTGTCATTGGTCTGTAGCTGGGTCTGTACTGTTTTTCTGTTTGCAGGCCATGTGTTGTCATTGGTCTGTAGCTGGGTCTGTACTGTGTTTCTGTTTGCAGGCCATGTGTTGTCATTTGTCTGTACCTGGGTCTGTAGAGTTGAAGTGTACAGGCCATGTGTTGTCATTGGTCTGTAGCTGGGTATGTACTGTGTTTCTGTTTGCAGGCCATGTGTTGTCATTGGTCTGTAGCTGGGTCTGTACTGTGTTTCTGTTTGCAGGCCATGTATTGTCATTGGTCTGTAGCTGGGTCTGTAGAGTTGGAGTGTACAGGCCATGTGTTGTCATTGGTCTGTAGCTGGGTCTGTACTGTGTTTCTCTTTGCAGGCCATGTGTTGTCATTGGTATGTAGCTGGGTCTGTACTGTGTTTCTCTTTGCAGGCCATGTGTTGTCATTGGTCTGTAGCTGGGTCTGTAGAGTTGAAGTGTACAGGCCATGTGTTGTCATTGGTCTGTAGCTGGGTCTGTACTGGGCTTCTCTTTGCAGGCCATGTGCTGTAATTGGTCTGTAGCTGGGTCTGTAGAGTTGAAGTGTACAGGCCATGTGTTGTCATTGGTCTGTAGCTGGGTCTGTACTGTGTTTCTCTTTGCAGGCCATGTGTTGTCATTGGTCTGTAGCTGGGTCTGTAGAGTTGAAGTGTACAGGCCATGTGTTGTCATTGGTCTGTAGCTGGGTCTGTAGAGTTGAAGTGTACAGGCCATGTGTTGTCATTGGTCTGTAGCTGGGTCTGTACTGTGTTTCTCTTTGCAGGCCATGTGTTGTCATTGGTCTGTAGCTGGGTCTGTAGAGTTGAAGTGTACAGGCCATGTGTTGTCATTGGTCCGTAGCTGAGTCTGTAGAGTTGAAGTGTACAGGCCATGTGTTGTCATTGGTCTGTAGCTGGGTCTGTACTGTGTTTCTCTTTGCAGGCCATGTATTGTCATTGGTCTGTAGCTGGGTCTGTAGAGTTGAAGTGTACAGGCCATGTGTTGTCATTGGTCTGTAGCTGGGTCTGTACTGTGTTTCTCTTTGCAGGCCATGTGTTGTCATTGGTCTGTAGCTGGGTCTGTACTGGGTTTCTCTTTGCAGGCCATGTGTTGTCATTGGTCTGTAGCTGGGTCTGTAGATTTGAAGTGTACAGGCCATGTGTTGTCATTGGTCTGTAGCTGGGTCTGTAGAGTTGAAGTATACAGGCCATGTGTTGTCATTGGTCTGTAGCTTGGTCTGTAATGTGTTTCGCTTTGCAGGCCATGTGTTGTCATTGGTCTGTAGCTGGGTCTGTACTGTGTTTCTCTTTGCAGGCCATGTGTTGTCATTGGTCTGTAGCTGGGTCTGTACTGTGTTTCTCATTGCAGGCCATGTGTTGTCATTGGTCTGTAGCTGGGTCTGTACTGTGTTTCTCTTTGCAGGCCATGTGTTGTCATTGGTCTGTAGCTGGGTCTGTAGAGTTGAAGTGTACAGGCCATGTGTTGTCATTGGTCTGTAGCTGGGTCTGTACTGTGTTTCTGTTTGCAGGCCATGTGTTGTCATTGGTCTGTAGCTGGGTCTGTACTGTGTTTCTGTTTGCAGGCCATGTGTTGTCATTGGTCTGTAGCTGGGTCTGTACTGTGTTTCTGTTTGCAGGCCATGTGTTGTCATTTGTCTGTAGCTGGGTCTGTAGAGTTGAAGTGTACAGGCCATGTGTTGTCATTGGTCTGTAGCTGGGTCTGTACTGTGTTTCTCTTTGCAGGCCATGTGTTGTCATTTGTCTGTAGCTGGGTCTGTAGAGTTGAAGTGTACAGGCCATGTGTTGTCATTGGTCTGTAGCTGGGTCTGTACTGTGTTTCTGTTTGCAGGCCATGTGTTGTCATTGGTCTGTAGCTGGGTCTGTACTGTGTTTCTGTTTGCGGGCCATGTATTGTCATTGGTCTGTAGCTGGGTCTGTAGAGTTGGAGTGTACAGGCCATGTGTTGTCATTGGTCTGTAGCTGGGTCTGTACTGTGTTTCTCTTTGCAGGCCATGTGTTGTCATTGGTATGTAGCTGGGTCTGTACTGTGTTCCTCTTTGCAGGCCATGTGTTGTCATTGGTCTGTAGCTGGGTCTGTAGAGTTGAAGTGTACAGGCCATGTGTTGTTATTGGTCTGTAGCTGGGTCTGTACTGTGTTTCTCTTTGCAGGCCATGTGTTGTCATTGGTCTGTAGCTGGGTCTGTAGAGTTGAACTGTACAGGCCATGTGTTGTCATTGGTCTGTAGCTGGGTCTGTACTGTGCTTCTCTTTGCAGGCCATGTGCTGTCATTGGTCTGTAGCTAGGTCTGTAGAGTTGAAGTGTACAGGCCATGTGTTGTCATTGGTCTGTAGCTGGGTCTGTACTGTGTTTCTCTTTGCAGGCCATGTGTTGTCATTGGTCTGTAGCTGGGTCTGTAGAGTTGAAGTGTACAGGCCATGTGTTGTCATTGGTCCGTAGCTGAGTCTGTAGAGTTGAAGTGTACCGGCCATGTGCTGTCATTGGTCTGTAGCTGGGTCTGTAGAGTTGAAGTGTACCGGCCATGTGTTGTCATTGGTCTGTAGCTGGGTCTGTACTGTGTTTCTCTTTGCAGGCCATGTGTTGTCATTGGTCTGTAGCTGGGTCTGTACTGGGTTTCTCTTTGCAGGCCATGTGTTGTCATTGGTCTGTAGCTGGGTCTGTAGATTTGAAGTGTACAGGCCATGTGTTGTCATTGGTCTGTAGCTGGGTCTGTAGAGTTGAAGTATACAGGCCATGTGTTGTCATTGGTCTGTAGCTTGGTCTGTAATGTGTTTCGCTTTGCAGGCCATGTGTTGTCATTGGTCTGTAGCTGGGTCTGTACTGTGTTTCTCTTTGCAGGCCATGTGTTGTCATTGGTCTGTAGCTGGGTCTGTACTGTGTTTCTCATTGCAGGCCATGTGTTGTCATTGGTCTGTAGCTGGGTCTGTACTGTGTTTCTCTTTGCAGGCCATGTGTTGTCATTGGTCTGTAGCTGGGTCTGTAGAGTTGAAGTGTACAGGCCATGTGTTGTCATTGGTCTGTAGCTGGGTCTGTACTGTGTTTCTGTTTGCAGGCCATGTGTTGTCATTGGTCTGTAGCTGGGTCTGTACTGTGTTTCTGTTTGCAGGCCATGTGTTGTCATTGGTCTGTAGCTGGGTCTGTACTGTGTTTCTGTTTGCAGGCCATGTGTTGTCATTGGTCTGTAGCTGGGTCTGTACTGTGTTTCTGTTTGCAGGCCATGTGTTGTCATTTGTCTGTAGCTGGGTCTGTAGAGTTGAAGTGTACAGGCCATGTGTTGTCATTGGTCTGTAGCTGGGTCTGTACTGTGTTTCTGTTTGCAGGCCATGTGTTGTCATTGGTCTGTAGCTGGGTCTGTACTGTGTTTCTGTTTGCAGGCATGTATTGTCATTGGTCTGTAGCTGGGTCCGTAGAGTTGGAGTGTACAGGCCATGTGTTGTCATTGGTCTGTAGCTGGGTCTGTACTGTGTTTCTCTTTGCAGGCCATGTGTTGTCATTGGTATGTAGCTGGGTCTGTACTGTGTTTCTCTTTGCAGGCCATGTGTTGTCATTGGTCTGTAGCTGGGTCTGTAGAGTTGAAGTGTACAGGCCATGTGTTGTCATTGGTCTGTAGCTGGGTCTGTACTGTGTTTCTCTTTGCAGGCCATGTGTTGTCATTGGTCTGTAGCTGGGTCTGTAGAGTTGAACTGTACAGGCCATGTGTTGTCATTGGTCTGTAGCTGGGTCTGTAGTGTGCTTCTCTTTGCAGGCCATGTGCTGTCATTGGTCTGTAGCTGGGTCTGTAGAGTTGAAGTGTACAGGCCATGTGTTGTCATTGGTCTGTAGCTGGGTCTGTACTGTGTTTCTCTTTGCAGGCCATGTGTTGTCATTGGTCTGTAGCTGGGTCTGTAGAGTTGAAGTGTACAGGCCATGTGTTGTCATTGGTCTGTAGCTGGGTCTGTAGAGTTGAAGTGTACAGGCCATGTGTTGTCATTGGTCTGTAGCTGGGTCTGTACTGTGTTTCTATTTGCAGGCCATGTGTTGTCATTGGTCTGTAGCTGGGTCTGTAGAGTTGAAGTGTACAGGCCATGTGTTGTCATTGGTCTGTAGCTGGGTCTGTACTGTGTTTCTCTTTGCAGGCCATGTGTTGTCATTGGTCTGTAGCTGGGTCTTTAGAGTTGAAGTGTACAGGCCATGTGTTGTCATTGGTCTGTAGCTGGGTCTGTAGAGTTGAAGTGTACAGGCCATGAGTTGTCATAGGTCTGTAGCTGGGTCTGTACTGTGTTTCTCTTTGCAGGCCATGTGTTGTCATTGGTCTGTAGCTGGGTCTGTAGAGTTGAAGTGTACAGGCCATGTGTTGTCATTGGTCTGTAGCTGGGTCTGTAGAGTTGAAATTTACAGGCCATGTGTTGTCATTGGTCTGTAGCTGGGTCTGTACTGTGCTTCTCTTTGCAGGCCATGTGTTGTCATTGGTCTGTAGCTGGGTCTGTAGAGTTGAAGTGTACAGGCCATGTGTTGTCATTGGTCTGTAGCTGGGTCTGTAGAGTTGAAGTGTACAGGCCATGTGTTGTCATTGGTCTGTAGCTGGGTCTGTACTGTGTTTCTCTTTGCAGGCCATGTGTTGTCATTGGTCTGTAGCTGGGTCTGTAGAGTTGAACTGTACAGGCCATGTGTTGTCATTGGTCTGTAGCTGGGTCTGTACTGTGCTTCTCTTTGCAGGCCATGTGCTGTCATTGGTCTGTAGCTGGGTCTGTAGAGTTGAAGTGTACAGGCCATGTGTTGTCATTGGTCTGTAGCTTGGTCTGTACTGTGTTTCTCTTTGCAGGCCATGTGTTGTCATTGGTCTGTAGCTGGGTCTGTAGAGTTGAAGTGTACAGGCCATGTGTTGTCATTGGTCCGTAGCTGAGTCTGTAGAGTTGAAGTGTACCGGCCATGTGCTGTCATTGGTCTGTAGCTGGGTCTGTACTGTGTTTCTCTTTGCAGGCCATGTATTGTCATTGGTCTGTAGCTGGGTCTGTAGAGTTGAAGTGTACAGGCCATGTGTTGTCATTGGTCTGTAGCTGGGTCTGTACTGTGTTTCTCTTTGCAGGCCATGTGTTGTCATTGGTCTGTAGCTGGGTCTGTACTGGGTTTCTCTTTGCAGGCCATGTGTTGTCATTGGTCTGTAGCTGGGTCTGTAGATTTGAAGTGTACAGGCCATGTGTTGTCATTGGTCTGTAGCTGGGTCTGTAGAGTTGAAGTATACAGGCCATGTGTTGTCATTGGTCTGTAGCTTGGTCTGTAATGTGTTTCGCTTTGCAGGCCATGTGTTGTAATTGGTCTGTAGCTGGGTCTGTACTGTGTTTCTCTTTGCAGGCCATGTGTTGTCATTGGTCTGTAGCTGGGTCTGTACTGTGTTTCTCATTGCAGGCCATGTGTTGTCATTGGTCTGTAGTTGGGTCTGTACTGTGTTTCTCTTTGCAGGCCATGTGTTGTCATTGGTCTGTAGCTGGGTCTGTAGAGTTGAAGTGTACAGGCCATGTGTTGTCATTGGTCTGTAGCTGGGTCTGTACTGTGTTTCTGTTTGCAGGCCATGTGTTGTCATTGGTCTGTAGCTGGGTCTGTACTGTGTTTCTGTTTGCAGGCCATGTGTTGTCATTGGTCTGTAGCTGGGTCTGTACTGTGTTTCTGTTTGCAGGCCATGTGTTGTCATTTGTCTGTAGCTGGGTCTGTAGAGTTGAAGTGTACAGGCCATGTGTTGTCATTGGTCTGTAGCTGGGTCTGTACTGTGTTTCTGTTTGCAGGCCATGTGTTGTCATTCGTCTGTAGCTGGGTCTGTACTGTGTTTCTGTTTGCAGGCATGTATTGTCATTGGTCTGTAGCTGGGTCTGTAGAGTTGGAGTGTACAGGCCATGTGTTGTCATTGGTCTGTAGCTGGGTCTGTACTGTGTTTCTCTTTGCAGGCCATGTGTTGTCATTGGTATGTAGCTGGGTCTGTACTGTGTTTCTCTTAGCAGGCCATGTGTTGTCATTGGTCTGTAGCTGGGTCTGTAGAGTTGAAGTGTACAGGCCATGTGTTGTCATTGGTCTGTCGCTGGGTCTGTACTGTGCTTCTCTTTGCAGGCCATGTGCTGTCATTGGTCTGTAGCTGGGTCTGTAGAGTTGAAATGTACAGGCCATGTGTTGTCATTGGTCTGTAGCTGGGTCTGTACTGTGTTTCTCTTGGCAGGCCATGTGTTGTCATTGGTCTGTAGCTGGGTCTGTAGAGTTGAAGTGTACAGGCCATGTGTTGTCATTGGTCTGTAGCTGGGTCTGTAGAGTTGAAGTGTACAGGCCATGTGTTGTCATTGGTCTGTAGCTGGGTCTGTACTGTGTTTCTCTTTGCAGGCCATGTGTTGTCATTGGTCTGTAGCTGGGTCTGTAGAGTTGAAGTGTACAGGCCATGTGTTGTCTTTGGTCCGTAGCTGAGTCTGTAGAGTTGAAGTGTACAGGCCATGTGTTGTCATTGGTCTGTAGCTGGGTCTGTACTGTGTTTCTCTTTGCAGGCCATGTATTGTCATTGGTCTGTAGCTGGGTCTGTAGAGTTGAAGTGTACAGGCCATGTGTTGTCATTGGTCTGTAGCTGGGTCTGTACTGTGTTTCTCTTTGCAGGCCATGTGTTGTCATTGGTCTGTAGCTGGGTCTGTACTGGGTTTCTCTTTGCAGGCCATGTGTTGTCATTGGTCTGTAGCTGGGTCTGTAGATTTGAAGTGTACAGGCCATGTGTTGTCATTGGTCTGTAGCTGGGTCTGTAGAGTTGAAGTATACAGGCCATGTGTTGTCATTGGTCTGTAGCTTGGTCTGTAATGTGTTTCGCTTTGCAGGCCATGTGTTGTCATTGGTCTGTAGCTGGGTCTGTACTGTGTTTCTCTTTGCAGGCCATGTGTTGTCATTGGTCTGTAGCTGGGTCTGTACTGTGTTTCTCATTGCAGGCCATGTGTTGTCATTGGTCTGTAGCTGGGTCTGTACTGTGTTTCTCTTTGCAGGCCATGTGTTGTCATTGGTCTGTAGCTGGGTCTGTAGAGTTGAAGTGTACAGGCTATGTGTTGTCATTGGTCTGTAGCTGGGTCTGTACTGTGTTTCTGTTTGCAGGCCATGTGTTGTCATTGGTCTGTAGCTGGGTCTGTACTGTGTTTCTGTTTGCAGGCCATGTGTTGTCATTGGTCTGTAGCTGGGTCTGTACTGTGTTTCTGTTTGCAGGCCATGTGTTGTCATTTGTCTGTAGCTGGGTCTGTAGAGTTGAAGTGTATAGGCCATGTGTTGTCATTGGTCTGTAGCTGGGTCTGTACTGTGTTTCTGTTTGCAGGCCATGTGTTGTCATTGGTCTGTAGCTGGGTCTGTACTGTGTTTCTGTTTGCAGGCCATGTATTGTCCTTGGTCTGTAGCTGGGTCTGTAGAGTTGGAGTGTACAGGCCATGTGTTGTCATTGGTCTGTAGCTGGGTCTGTACTGTGTTTCTCTTTGCAGGCCATGTGTTGTCATTGGTATGTAGCTGGGTCTGTACTGTGTTTCTCTTTGCAGGCCATGTGTTGTCATTGGTCTGTAGCTGGGTCTGTAGAGTTGAAGTGTACAGGCCATGTGTTGTCATTGGTCTGTAGCTGGGTCTGTACTGTGTTTCTCTTTGCAGGCCATGTGTTGTCATTGGTCTGTAGCTGGGTCTGTAGAGTTGAACTGTACAGGCCATGTGTTGTCATTGGTCTGTAGCTGGGTCTGTAGTGTGCTTCTCTTTGCAGGCCATGTGCTGTCATTGGTCTGTAGCTGGGTCTGTAGAGTTGAAGTGTACAGGCCATGTGTTGTCATTGGTCTGTAGCTGGGTCTGTACTGTGTTTCTCTTTGCAGGCCATGTGTTGTCATTTGTCTGTAGCTGGGTCTGTAGAGTTGAAGTGTACAGGCCATGTGTTGTCATTGGTCTGTAGCTGGGTCTGTACTGGGCTTCTCTTTGCAGGCCATGTGCTGTAATTGGTCTGTAGCTGGGTCTGTAGAGTTGAAGTGTACAGGCCATGTGTTGTCATTGGTCTGTAGCTGGGTCTGTACTGTGTTTCTCTTTGCAGGCCATGTGTTGTCATTGGTCTGTAGCTGGGTCTGTAGAGTTGAAGTGTACAGGCCATGTGTTGTCATTGGTCTGTAGCTGGGTCTGTAGAGTTGAAGTGTACAGGCCATGTGTTGTCATTGGTCTGTAGCTGGGTCTGTACTGTGTTTCTCTTTGCAGGCCATGTGTTGCCATTGGTCTGTAGCTGGGTCTGTACTGTGTTTCTCTTTGCAGGCCATATGTTGTCATTGGTCTGTAGCTGGGTCTGTACTGTGTTTCTCTTTGCAGGCCATGTGTTGTCATTGGTGTGTAGCTGGGTCTGTACTGTGTTTCTCTTTGCAGGCCATGTGTTGTCATTGGTCTGTAGCTGGGTCTGTAGAGTTGAAGTGTACAGGCCATGTGTTGTCATTGGTCTGTAGCTGGGTCTGTAGAGTTGAAGTGTACAGGCCATGTGTTGTCATTGGTCTGTAGCTGGGTCTGTACTGTGTTTCTATTTGCAGGCCATGTGTTGTCATTGGTCTGTAGCTGGGTCTGTAGAGTTGAAGTGTACAGGACATGTGTTGTCATTGGTCTGTAGCTGGGTCTGTACTGTGTTTCTCTTTGCAGGCCATGTGTTGTCATTGGTCTGTAGCTGGGTCTTTAGAGTTGAAGTGTACAGACCATGTGTTGTCATTGGTCTGTAGCTGGGTCTGTAGAGTTGAAGTGTACAGGCCATGAGTTGTCATAGGTCTGTAGCTGGGTCTGTACTGTGTTTCTCTTTGCAGGCCATGTGTTGTCATTGGTCTGTAGCTGGGTCTGTAGAGTTGAAGTGTACAGGCCATGTGTTGTCATTGGTCTGTAGCTGGGTCTGTAGAGTTGAAATTTACAGGCCATGTGTTGTCATTGGTCTGTAGCTGGGTCTGTACTGTGCTTCTCTTTGCAGGCCATGTGTTGTCATTGGTCTGTAGTTGGGTCTGTAGAGTTGAAGTGTACAGGCCATGTGTTGTCATTGGTCTGTAACTGAGTCTGTAGAGTTGAGGTGTACAGGCCATGTGTTGTCATTGGTCTGTAGCTGGGTCTGTACTGTGTTTCTCTTTGCAGGCCATGTATTGTCATTGGTCTGTAGCTGGGTCTGTAGAGTTGAAGTATACAGGCCATGTGTTGTCATTGGTCTGTAGCTTGGTCTGTAATGTGTTTCTCTTTGCAGGCCATGTGTTGTCATTGGTCTGTAGCTGGGTCTGTAGAGCTGAAGTGTACAGGCCATGTGTTGTCATTGGTCTTTAGCTGGGTCTGTACTGTGTTTCTCTTTGCAGGCCATGTGTTGTCATTGGTCTGTAGCTGGGTCTGTACTGTGCTTCTCTTTGCAGGCCATGTGCTGTCATTGGTCTGTAGCTGGGTCTGTAGAGTTGAAATGTACAGGCCATGTGTTGTCATTGGTCTGTAGCTGGGTCTGTACTGTGTTTCTCTTTGCAGGCCATGTGTTGTCATTGGTCTGTAGCTGGGTCTGTAGAGTTGAAATGTACAGGCCATGTGTTGTCATTGGTCTGTCGCTGGGTCTGTACTGTGCTTCTCTTTGCAGGCCATGTGCTGTCATTGGTCTGTAGCTGGGTCTGTAGAGTTGAAATGTACAGGCCATGTGTTGTCATTGGTCTGTAGCTGGGTCTGTACTGTGTTTCTCTTTGCAGGCCATGTGTTGTCATTGGTCTGTAGCTGGGTCTGTAGAGTTGAAGTGTACAGGCCATGTGTTGTCATTGGTCTGTAGCTGGGTCTGTAGAGTTGAAGTGTACAGGCCATGTGTTGTCATTGGTCTGTAGCTGGGTCTGTACTGTGTTTCTCTTTGCAGGCCATGTGTTGTCATTGGTCTGTAGCTGGGTCTGTAGAGTTGAAGTGTACAGGCCATGTGTTGTCTTTGGTCCGTAGCTGAGTCTGTAGAGTTGAAGTGTACAGGCCATGTGTTGTCATTGGTCTGTAGCTGGGTCTGTACTGTGTTTCTCTTTGCAGGCCATGTATTGTCATTGGTCTGTAGCTGGGTCTGTAGAGTTGAAGTGTACAGGCCATGTGTTGTCATTGGTCTGTAGCTGGGTCTGTACTGTGTTTCTCTTTGCAGGCCATGTGTTGTCATTGGTCTGTAGCTGGGTCTGTACTGGGTTTCTCTTTGCAGGCCATGTGTTGTCATTGGTCTGTAGCTGGGTCTGTAGATTTGAAGTGTACAGGCCATGTGTTGTCATTGGTCTGTAGCTGGGTCTGTAGAGTTGAAGTATACAGGCCATGTGTTGTCATTGGTCTGTAGCTTGGTCTGTAATGTGTTTCGCTTTGCAGGCCATGTGTTGTCATTGGTCTGTAGCTGGGTCTGTACTGTGTTTCTCTTTGCAGGCCATGTGTTGTCATTGGTCTGTAGCTGGGTCTGTACTGTGTTTCTCATTGCAGGCCATGTGTTGTCATTGGTCTGTAGCTGGGTCTGTACTGTGTTTCTCTTTGCAGGCCATGTGTTGTCATTGGTCTGTAGCTGGGTCTGTAGAGTTGAAGTGTACAGGCTATGTGTTGTCATTGGTCTGTAGCTGGGTCTGTACTGTGTTTCTGTTTGCAGGCCATGTGTTGTCATTGGTCTGTAGCTGGGTCTGTACTGTGTTTCTGTTTGCAGGCCATGTGTTGTCATTGGTCTGTAGCTGGGTCTGTACTGTGTTTCTGTTTGCAGGCCATGTGTTGTCATTTGTCTGTAGCTGGGTCTGTAGAGTTGAAGTGTACAGGCCATGTGTTGTCATTGGTCTGTAGCTGGGTCTGTACTGTGTTTCTGTTTGCAGGCCATGTGTTGTCATTGGTCTGTAGCTGGGTCTGTACTGTGTTTCTGTTTGCAGGCCATGTATTGTCCTTGGTCTGTAGCTGGGTCTGTAGAGTTGGAGTGTACAGGCCATGTGTTGTCATTGGTCTGTAGCTGGGTCTGTACTGTGTTTCTCTTTGCAGGCCATGTGTTGTCATTGGTATGTAGCTGGGTCTGTACTGTGTTTCTCTTTGCAGGCCATGTGTTGTCATTGGTCTGTAGCTGGGTCTGTAGAGTTGAAGTGTACAGGCCATGTGTTGTCATTGGTCTGTAGCTGGGTCTGTACTGTGTTTCTCTTTGCAGGCCATGTGTTGTCATTGGTCTGTAGCTGGGTCTGTAGAGTTGAACTGTACAGGCCATGTGTTGTCATTGGTCCGTAGCTGAGTCTGTAGAGTTGAAGTGTACAGGCCATGTGTTGTCATTGGTCTGTAGCTGGGTCTGTACTGTGTTTCTCTTTGCAGGCCATGTATTGTCATTGGTCTGTAGCTGGGTCTGTAGAGTTGAAGTGTACAGGCCATGTGTTGTCATTGGTCTGTAGCTGGGTCTGTACTGTGTTTCTCTTTGCAGGCCATGTGTTGTCATTTGTCTGTAGCTGGGTCTGTAGAGTTGAAGTGTACAGGCCATGTGTTGTCATTGGTCTGTAGCTGGGTCTGTACTGGGCTTCTCTTTGCAGGCCATGTGCTGTAATTGGTCTGTAGCTGGGTCTGTAGAGTTGAAGTGTACAGGCCATGTGTTGTCATTGGTCTGTAGCTGGGTCTGTACTGTGTTTCTCTTTGCAGGCCATGTGTTGTCATTGGTCTGTAGCTGGGTCTGTAGAGTTGAAGTGTACAGGCCATGTGTTGTCATTGGTCTGTAGCTGGGTCTGTACTGTGTTTCTCTTTGCAGGCCATGTGTTGTCATTGGTCTGTAGCTGGGTCTGTACTGGGTTTCTCTTTGCAGGCCATGTGTTGTCATTGGTCTGTAGCTGGGTCTGTAGATTTGAAGTGTACAGGCCATGTGTTGTCATTGGTCTGTAGCTGGGTCTGTAGAGTTGAAGTATACAGGCCATGTGTTGTCATTGGTCTGTAGCTTGGTCTGTAATGTGTTTCGCTTTGCAGGCCATGTGTTGTCATTGGTCTGTAGCTGGGTCTGTACTGTGTTTCTCTTTGCAGGCCATGTGTTGTCATTGGTCTGTAGCTGGGTCTGTACTGTGTTTCTCATTGCAGGCCATGTGTTGTCATTGGTCTGTAGCTGGGTCTGTAGAGTTGAACTGTACAGGCCATGTGTTGTCATTGGTCCGTAGCTGAGTCTGTAGAGTTGAAGTGTACAGGCCATGTGTTGTCATTGGTCTGTAGCTGGGTCTGTACTGTGTTTCTCTTTGCAGGCCATGTATTGTCATTGGTCTGTAGCTGGGTCTGTAGAGTTGAAGTGTACAGGCCATGTGTTGTCATTGGTCTGTAGCTGGGTCTGTACTGTGTTTCTCTTTGCAGGCCATGTGTTGTCATTTGTCTGTAGCTGGGTCTGTAGAGTTGAAGTGTACAGGCCATGTGTTGTCATTGGTCTGTAGCTGGGTCTGTACTGGGCTTCTCTTTGCAGGCCATGTGCTGTAATTGGTCTGTAGCTGGGTCTGTAGAGTTGAAGTGTACAGGCCATGTGTTGTCATTGGTCTGTAGCTGGGTCTGTAATGTGTTTCTCTTTGCAGGCCATGTGTTGTCATTGGTCTGTAGCTGGGTCTGTAGAGCTGAAGTGTACAGGCCATGTGTTGTCATTGGTCTTTAGCTGGGTCTGTACTGTGTTTCTCTTTGCAGGCCATGTGTTGTCATTGGTCTGTAGCTGGGTCTGTACTGTGTTACTCTTTGCAGGCCATGTGTTGTCATTGGTCTGTAGCTGGGTCTGTAGAGTTAGTTGAAGTGTACAGGCCATGTATTGTCATTGGTCTGTAGCTGGGTCTGTACTGTGTTTCTCTTTGCAGGCCATGTGTTGTCATTGGTCTGTAGCTGGGTCTGTAGAGTTGAAGTGTACAGGCCATGTGTTGTCATTGGTCTGTAGCTGGGTCTGTAGAGTTGAAGTGTACAGGCCATGTGTTGTCATTGGTCTGTAGCTGGGTCTGTACTGTGTTTCTCTTTGCAGGCCATGTGTTGTCATTGGTCTGTAGCTGGGTCTGTAGAGCTGAAGTGTACAGGCCATGTGTTGTCATTGGTCTGTAGCTGGGTCTGTAGAGGTGAAGTGTACAGGCCATGTGTTGTCATTGGTCTGTAGCTGGGTCTGTACTGTGTTTCTCTTTGCAGGCCATGTGTTGTCATTGGTCTGTAGCTGGGTCTGTACTGTGTTTCTATTTGCAGGCCATGTGTTGTCATTGGTCTGTAGCTGGGTCTGTAGAGTTGAAGTGTACAGGCCATGTGTTGTCATTGGTCTGTAGCTGGGTCTGTACTGTGTTTCTCTTTGCAGGCCATGTGTTGTCATTGGTCTGTAACTGGGTCTGTAGAGTTGAAGTGTACAGGCCATGTGTTGTCATTGGTCTGTAGCTGGGTCTGTACTGTGTTTCTCTTTGCAGGCCATGTGTTGTCATTGGTCTGTAGCTGGGTCTGTAGATTTGAAGTGTACAGGCCATGTGTTGTCATTGGTCTGTAGCTGGGTCTGTAGAGTTGAAGTGTACAGGCCATGAGTTGTCATTGGTCTGTAGCTGGGTCTGTACTGTGTTTCTCTTTGCAGGCCATGTGTTGTCATTGGTCTGTAGCTGGGTCTGTAGAGTTGAATTGTACAGGCCATGTGTTGTCATTGGTCTGTAGCTGGGTCTGTACTGTGTTTCTCTTTGCAGGCCATGTGTTGTCATTGGTCTGTAGCTGGGTCTGTACTGTGTTTCTCTTTGCAGGCCATGTATTGTCATTGGTCTGTAGCTGGGTCTGTACTGTGTTTCTCTTCGCAGGCCATGTGTTGTCATTGGTCTGTAGCTGGGTCTGTAGAGTTGATGTGTACAGGCCATGTGTTGTCATTGGTCTGTAGCTGGGCCTGTAGAGTTGAAGTGTACAGGCCATGTTTTGTCATTGGTCTGTAGCTGGGTCTGTAGAGTTGAAGTGTACAGGCCATGTGTTGTCATTGGTCTGTAGCTGGGTCTGTACTGTGTTTCTCTTTGTAGGCCATGTGTTGTCATTGGTCTGTAGCTGGGTCTGTAGAGTTGAAATGTACAGGCCATGTGTTGTCATTGGTCTGTAGCTGGGTCTGTACTGTGCTTCTCTTTGCAGGCCATGTGTTGTCATTGGTCTGTAGCTGGGTCTGTAGAGTTGAAGTGTACAGGCCATGTGTTGTCATTGGTCTGTAGCTGAGTCTGTAGAGTTGAAATGTACAGGCCATGTGTTGTCATTGGTCTGTAGCTGGGTCTGTACTGTGTTTCTCTTTGCAGGCCATGTATTGTCATTGGTCTGTAGCTGGGTCTGTAGAGTTGAAGTGTACAGGCCATGTGTTGTCATTGGTCTGTAGCGCGGCCTGTATTGTGTTTCTCTTTGCAGGCCATGTGTTGTCATTGGTCTGTAGCTGGGTCTGTACTGGGTTTCTCTTTGCAGGCCATGTGTTGTCATTGGTCTGTAGCTGGGTCTGTAGATTTGAAGTGTACAGGCCATGTGTTGTCATTGGTCTGTAGCTGGGTCTGTAGAGTTGAAGTATACAGGCCATGTGTTGTCATTGGTCTGTAGCTTGGTCTGTAATGTGTTTCTCTTTGCAGGCCATGTGTTGTCATTGGTCTGTAGCTGGGTCTGTAGAGCTGAAGTGTACAGGCCATGTGTTGTCATTGGTCTTTAGCTGGGTCTGTACTGTGTTTCTCTTTGCAGGCCATGTATTGTCATTGGTCTGTAGCTGGGTCTGTACTGTGTTACTCTTTGCAGGCCATGTGTTGTCATTGGTCTGTAGCTGGGTCTGTAGAGTTATTTGAAGTGTACAGGCCATGTATTGTCATTGGTCTGTAGCTGGGTCTGTACTGTGTTTCTCTTTGCAGGCCATGTGTTGTCATTGGTCTGTAGCTGGGTCTGTAGAGTTGAAGTGTACAGGCCACGTGTTGTCATTGGTCTGTAGCTGGGTCTGTAGAGTTGAAGTGTACAGGCCATGTGTTGTCATTGGTCTGTAGCTGGGTCTGTACTGTGTTTCTCTTTGCAGGCCATGTGTTGTCATTGGTCTGTAGCTGGGTCTGTAGAGCTGAAGTGTACAGGCCATGTGTTGTCATTGGTCTGTAGCTGGGTCTGTAGAGGTGAAGTGTACAGGCCATGTGTTGTCATTGGTCTGTAGCTGGGTCTGTACTGTGTTTCTCTTTGCAGGCCATGTGTTGTCATTGGTCTGTAACTGGGTCTGTAGAGTTGAAGTGTACAGGCCATGTGTTGTCATTGGTCTGTAGCTGGGTCTGTAGAGGTGAAGTGTACAGGCCATGTGTTGTCATTGGTCTGTAGCTGGGTCTGTACTGTGTTTCTCTTTGCAGGCCATGTGTTGTCATTGGTCTGTAGCTGGGTCTGTACTGTGTTTCTATTTGCAGGCCATGTGTTGTCATTGGTCTGTAGCTGGGTCTGTAGAGTTGAATTGTACAGGCCATGTGTTGTCATTGGTCTGTAGCTGGGTCTGTACTGTGTTTCTCCTTGCAGGCCATGTGTTGTCATTGGTCTGTAGCTGGGTCTGTAGAGTTGAAGTGTACAGGCCATGTGTTGTCATTGGTCTGTAGCTGGGTCTGTACTGTGTTTCTCTTTGCAGGCCATGTGTTGTCATTGGTCTGTAACTGGGTCTGTAGAGTTGAAGTGTACAGGCCATGTGTTGTCATTGGTCTGTAGCTGGGTCTGTACTGTGTTTCTCTTTGCAGGCCATGTATTGTCATTGGTCTGTAGCTGGGTCTGTACTGTGTTTCTCTTCGCAGGCCATGTGTTGTCATTGGTCTGTAGCTGGGTCTGTAGAGTTGAAGTGTACAGGCCATGTGTTGTCATTGGTCTGTAGCTGGGTCTGTAGAGTTGAAGTGTACAGGCCATGTTTTGCCATTGGTCTGTAGCTGGGTCTGTAGAGTTGAAGTGTACAGGCCATGTGTTGTCATTGGTCTGTAGCTGGGTCTGTACTGTGTTTCTCTTTGTAGGCCATGTGTTGTCATTGGTCTGTAGCTGGGTCTGTAGAGTTGAAATGTACAGGCCATGTGTTGTCATTGGTCTGTAGCTGGGTCTGTACTGTGTTTCTCTTTGCAGGCCATGTGTTGTCATTGGTCTGTAGCTGGGTCTGTAGAGTTGAAGTGTACAGGCCATGTGTTGTCATTGGTCTGTAGCTGGGTCTGTACTGTGTTTCTCTTTGCAGGCCATGTGTTGTCATTGGTCTGTAGCTGGGTCTGTACTGTGTTTCTCTTTGCAGGCCATGTGTTGTCATTGGTCTGTAGCTGGGTCTGTAGAGTTGAAGTGTACAGGCCATGTGTTGTCATTGGTCTGTAGCTGGGTCTATAGAGTTGAAGTGAACAGGCCATGTGTTGTCATTGGTTTGTAGCTGGGTCTGTAGAGTTGAATTTACAGGCCATGTGTTGTCATTGGTCTGTAGCTGGGTCTGTACTGTGTTTCTCTTTGCAGGCCATGTGTTGCTATTGGTCTGTAGCTGGGTCTGTACTGTGTTTCTCTTTGCAGGCCATATGTTGTCATTGGTCTGTAGCTGGGTCTGTACTGTGTTTCTCTTTGCAGGCCATGTGTTGTCATTGGTCTGTAGCTGGGTCTGTACTGTGTTTCTCTTTGCAGGCCATGTGTTGTCATTGGTCTGTAGCTGGGTCTGTAGAGTTGAAGTGTACATGCCATGTGTTTTCATTGGTCTGTAGCTGGGTCTGTACTGTGTTTCTCTTTGCAGGCCATGTGTTGTCATTGGTCTGTAGCTGGGTCTGTAGAGTTGAAGTGTACAGGCCATGTGTTGTCATTGGTCTGTAGCTGGGTCTGTACTGTGTTTCTCTTTGCAGGCCATGTGTTGTCATTTGTCAGTAGCTGGGTCTGTAGAGTTGAAGTGTACAGTCCATGTGTTGTCATTGGTCTGTAGCTGGGTCTGTAGAGTTGAAGTGTACAGGCCATGTGTTGTCATTGATCTGTAGCTGGGTCTGTACTGCGTTTCTCTTTGCAGGCCATGTGTTGTCATTGGTCTGTAGCTGGGTCTGTACTGTGTTTCTCTTTGCAGGCCATATGTTGTCATTGGTCTGTAGCTGGGTCTGTAGAGTTGAAGTGTACAGGCCATGTGTTGTCATTGGTCTGTAGCTGGGTATGTACTGTGTTTCTCTTTGCAGGCCATATGTTGTCATTGGTTTGTAGCTGGGTCTGTAGAGTTGAAGTGTACAGGCCATGTGTTGTCATTGGTCTGTAGCTGGGTCTGTAAAGTTGAAGTGTACAAGCCATGTGTTGTCATTGGTCTGTAGCTGGGTCTGTAGAGTTGAAGTGTACAGGCCATGTGTTGTCATTGGTCTGTAGCTGGGTCTGTACTGTGTTTCTCTTTGCAGGCCATGTGTTGTCATTGGTCTGTAGCTGGGTCTGTAGAGTTGAAGTGTACAGGCCATGTGTTGTCATTGGTCCGTAGCTGGGTCTGTACTGTCTTTTTCTTTGCAGGCCATGTGTTGTCATTGGTCTGTAGCTGGGTCTGTAGAGTTGAAGTGTACAGGCCATGTGTTGTCATTGGTCTGTAGCTGGGTCTGTACTGTGTTTCTCTTTGCAGGCCATGTGTTGTCATTGGTCTGTAGCTGGGTCTGTACTGTGTTTCTCTTTGCAGGCCATGTGTTGTCATTGGTCTGTAGCTGGGTCTGTAGAGTTGAAGTGTACAGGCCATGTGTTGTCATTGGTCTGTAGCTGGGTCTGTACTGTGTTTCTCTTTGCAGGCCATGTGTTGTCATTGGTCTGTAGCTGGGTCTGTACTGTGTTTCTCTTTGCAGGCCATGTGTTGTCATTGGTCTGTAGCTGGGTCTGTAGAGTTGAAGTGTACAGGCCATGTGTTGTCATTGGTCTGTAGCTGGGTCTGTACTGTGTTTCTCTTTGCAGGCCATGTGTTGTCATTGGTCTGTAGCTGGGTCTGTAGAGTTATTTGAAGTGTACAGGCCATGTATTGTCATTGGTCTGTAGCTGGGTCTGTACTGTGTTTCTCTTTGCAGGCCATGTGTTGTCATTGGTCTGTAGCTGGGTCTGTAGAGTTGAAGTGTACAGGCCACGTGTTGTCATTGGTCTGTAGCTGGGTCTGTAGAGTTGAAGTGTACAGGCCATGTGTTGTCATTGGTCTGTAGCTGGGTCTGTACTGTGTTTCTCTTTGCAGGCCATGTGTTGTCATTGGTCTGTAGCTGGGTCTGTAGAGCTGAAGTGTACAGGCCATGTGTTGTCATTGGTCTGTAGCTGGGTCTGTAGAGGTGAAGTGTACAGGCCATGTGTTGTCATTGGTCTGTAGCTGGGTCTGTACTGTGTTTCTCTTTGCAGGCCATGTGTTGTCATTGGTCTGTAACTGGGTCTGTAGAGTTGAAGTGTACAGGCCATGTGTTGTCATTGGTCTGTAGCTGGGTCTGTAGAGGTGAAGTGTACAGGCCATGTGTTGTCATTGGTCTGTAGCTGGGTCTGTACTGTGTTTCTCTTTGCAGGCCATGTGTTGTCATTGGTCTGTAGCTGGGTCTGTACTGTGTTTCTATTTGCAGGCCATGTGTTGTCATTGGTCTGTAGCTGGGTCTGTAGAGTTGAATTGTACAGGCCATGTGTTGTCATTGGTCTGTAGCTGGGTCTGTACTGTGTTTCTCCTTGCAGGCCATGTGTTGTCATTGGTCTGTAGAGTTGAAGTGTACAGGCCATGTGTTGTCATTGGTCTGTAGCTGGGTCTGTACTGTGTTTCTCTTTGCAGGACATGTGTTGTCATTGGTCTGTAACTGGGTCTGTAGAGTTGAAGTGTACAGGCCATGTGTTGTCATTGGTCTGTAGCTGGGTCTGTACTGTGTTTCTCTTTGCAGGCCATGTGTTGTCATTTGTCTGTAGCTGGGTCTGTACTGTGTTTCTCTTTGCAGGCCATGTGTTGTCATTGGTCTGTAGCTGGGTCTGTACTGTGTTTCTCATTGCAGGCCATGTGTTGTCATTGGTCTGTAGCTGGGTCTGTAGAGTTGAACTGTACAGGCCATGTGTTGTCATTGGTCCGTAGCTGAGTCTGTAGAGTTGAAGTGTACAGGCCATGTGTTGTCATTGGTCTGTAGCTGGGTCTGTACTGTGTTTCTCTTTGCAGGCCATGTATTGTCATTGGTCTGTAGCTGGGTCTGTAGAGTTGAAGTGTACAGGCCATGTGTTGTCATTGGTCTGTAGCTGGGTCTGTACTGTGTTTCTCTTTGCAGGCCATGTGTTGTCATTTGTCTGTAGCTGGGTCTGTAGAGTTGAAGTGTACAGGCCATGTGTTGTCATTGGTCTGTAGCTGGGTCTGTACTGGGCTTCTCTTTGCAGGCCATGTGCTGTAATTGGTCTGTAGCTGGGTCTGTAGAGTTGAAGTGTACAGGCCATGTGTTGTCATTGGTCTGTAGCTGGGTCTGTAATGTGTTTCTCTTTGCAGGCCATGTGTTGTCATTGGTCTGTAGCTGGGTCTGTAGAGCTGAAGTGTACAGGCCATGTGTTGTCATTGGTCTTTAGCTGGGTCTGTACTGTGTTTCTCTTTGCAGGCCATGTGTTGTCATTGGTCTGTAGCTGGGTCTGTACTGTGTTACTCTTTGCAGGCCATGTGTTGTCATTGGTCTGTAGCTGGGTCTGTAGAGTTAGTTGAAGTGTACAGGCCATGTATTGTCATTGGTCTGTAGCTGGGTCTGTACTGTGTTTCTCTTTGCAGGCCATGTGTTGTCATTGGTCTGTAGCTGGGTCTGTAGAGTTGAAGTGTACAGGCCATGTGTTGTCATTGGTCTGTAGCTGGGTCTGTAGAGTTGAAGTGTACAGGCCATGTGTTGTCATTGGTCTGTAGCTGGGTCTGTACTGTGTTTCTCTTTGCAGGCCATGTGTTGTCATTGGTCTGTAGCTGGGTCTGTAGAGCTGAAGTGTACAGGCCATGTGTTGTCATTGGTCTGTAGCTGGGTCTGTAGAGGTGAAGTGTACAGGCCATGTGTTGTCATTGGTCTGTAGCTGGGTCTGTACTGTGTTTCTCTTTGCAGGCCATGTGTTGTCATTGGTCTGTAGCTGGGTCTGTACTGTGTTTCTATTTGCAGGCCATGTGTTGTCATTGGTCTGTAGCTGGGTCTGTAGAGTTGAAGTGTACAGGCCATGTGTTGTCATTGGTCTGTAGCTGGGTCTGTACTGTGTTTCTCTTTGCAGGCCATGTGTTGTCATTGGTCTGTAACTGGGTCTGTAGAGTTGAAGTGTACAGGCCATGTGTTGTCATTGGTCTGTAGCTGGGTCTGTACTGTGTTTCTCTTTGCAGGCCATGTGTTGTCATTGGTCTGTAGCTGGGTCTGTAGATTTGAAGTGTACAGGCCATGTGTTGTCATTGGTCTGTAGCTGGGTCTGTAGAGTTGAAGTGTACAGGCCATGAGTTGTCATTGGTCTGTAGCTGGGTCTGTACTGTGTTTCTCTTTGCAGGCCATGTGTTGTCATTGGTCTGTAGCTGGGTCTGTAGAGTTGAATTGTACAGGCCATGTGTTGTCATTGGTCTGTAGCTGGGTCTGTACTGTGTTTCTCTTTGCAGGCCATGTGTTGTCATTGGTCTGTAGCTGGGTCTGTACTGTGTTTCTCTTTGCAGGCCATGTATTGTCATTGGTCTGTAGCTGGGTCTGTACTGTGTTTCTCTTCGCAGGCCATGTGTTGTCATTGGTCTGTAGCTGGGTCTGTAGAGTTGATGTGTACAGGCCATGTGTTGTCATTGGTCTGTAGCTGGGCCTGTAGAGTTGAAGTGTACAGGCCATGTTTTGTCATTGGTCTGTAGCTGGGTCTGTAGAGTTGAAGTGTACAGGCCATGTGTTGTCATTGGTCTGTAGCTGGGTCTGTACTGTGTTTCTCTTTGTAGGCCATGTGTTGTCATTGGTCTGTAGCTGGGTCTGTAGAGTTGAAATGTACAGGCCATGTGTTGTCATTGGTCTGTAGCTGGGTCTGTACTGTGCTTCTCTTTGCAGGCCATGTGTTGTCATTGGTCTGTAGCTGGGTCTGTAGAGTTGAAGTGTACAGGCCATGTGTTGTCATTGGTCTGTAGCTGAGTCTGTAGAGTTGAAATGTACAGGCCATGTGTTGTCATTGGTCTGTAGCTGGGTCTGTACTGTGTTTCTCTTTGCAGGCCATGTATTGTCATTGGTCTGTAGCTGGGTCTGTAGAGTTGAAGTGTACAGGCCATGTGTTGTCATTGGTCTGTAGCGCGGCCTGTATTGTGTTTCTCTTTGCAGGCCATGTGTTGTCATTGGTCTGTAGCTGGGTCTGTACTGGGTTTCTCTTTGCAGGCCATGTGTTGTCATTGGTCTGTAGCTGGGTCTGTAGATTTGAAGTGTACAGGCCATGTGTTGTCATTGGTCTGTAGCTGGGTCTGTAGAGTTGAAGTATACAGGCCATGTGTTGTCATTGGTCTGTAGCTTGGTCTGTAATGTGTTTCTCTTTGCAGGCCATGTGTTGTCATTGGTCTGTAGCTGGGTCTGTAGAGCTGAAGTGTACAGGCCATGTGTTGTCATTGGTCTTTAGCTGGGTCTGTACTGTGTTTCTCTTTGCAGGCCATGTATTGTCATTGGTCTGTAGCTGGGTCTGTACTGTGTTACTCTTTGCAGGCCATGTGTTGTCATTGGTCTGTAGCTGGGTCTGTAGAGTTATTTGAAGTGTACAGGCCATGTATTGTCATTGGTCTGTAGCTGGGTCTGTACTGTGTTTCTCTTTGCAGGCCATGTGTTGTCATTGGTCTGTAGCTGGGTCTGTAGAGTTGAAGTGTACAGGCCACGTGTTGTCATTGGTCTGTAGCTGGGTCTGTAGAGTTGAAGTGTACAGGCCATGTGTTGTCATTGGTCTGTAGCTGGGTCTGTACTGTGTTTCTCTTTGCAGGCCATGTGTTGTCATTGGTCTGTAGCTGGGTCTGTAGAGCTGAAGTGTACAGGCCATGTGTTGTCATTGGTCTGTAGCTGGGTCTGTAGAGGTGAAGTGTACAGGCCATGTGTTGTCATTGGTCTGTAGCTGGGTCTGTACTGTGTTTCTCTTTGCAGGCCATGTGTTGTCATTGGTCTGTAACTGGGTCTGTAGAGTTGAAGTGTACAGGCCATGTGTTGTCATTGGTCTGTAGCTGGGTCTGTAGAGGTGAAGTGTACAGGCCATGTGTTGTCATTGGTCTGTAGCTGGGTCTGTACTGTGTTTCTCTTTGCAGGCCATGTGTTGTCATTGGTCTGTAGCTGGGTCTGTACTGTGTTTCTATTTGCAGGCCATGTGTTGTCATTGGTCTGTAGCTGGGTCTGTAGAGTTGAATTGTACAGGCCATGTGTTGTCATTGGTCTGTAGCTGGGTCTGTACTGTGTTTCTCCTTGCAGGCCATGTGTTGTCATTGGTCTGTAGCTGGGTCTGTAGAGTTGAAGTGTACAGGCCATGTGTTGTCATTGGTCTGTAGCTGGGTCTGTACTGTGTTTCTCTTTGCAGGCCATGTGTTGTCATTGGTCTGTAACTGGGTCTGTAGAGTTGAAGTGTACAGGCCATGTGTTGTCATTGGTCTGTAGCTGGGTCTGTACTGTGTTTCTCTTTGCAGGCCATGTATTGTCATTGGTCTGTAGCTGGGTCTGTACTGTGTTTCTCTTCGCAGGCCATGTGTTGTCATTGGTCTGTAGCTGGGTCTGTAGAGTTGAAGTGTACAGGCCATGTGTTGTCATTGGTCTGTAGCTGGGTCTGTAGAGTTGAAGTGTACAGGCCATGTTTTGCCATTGGTCTGTAGCTGGGTCTGTAGAGTTGAAGTGTACAGGCCATGTGTTGTCATTGGTCTGTAGCTGGGTCTGTACTGTGTTTCTCTTTGTAGGCCATGTGTTGTCATTGGTCTGTAGCTGGGTCTGTAGAGTTGAAATGTACAGGCCATGTGTTGTCATTGGTCTGTAGCTGGGTCTGTACTGTGTTTCTCTTTGCAGGCCATGTGTTGTCATTGGTCTGTAGCTGGGTCTGTAGAGTTGAAGTGTACAGGCCATGTGTTGTCATTGGTCTGTAGCTGGGTCTGTACTGTGTTTCTCTTTGCAGGCCATGTGTTGTCATTGGTCTGTAGCTGGGTCTGTACTGTGTTTCTCTTTGCAGGCCATGTGTTGTCATTGGTCTGTAGCTGGGTCTGTAGAGTTGAAGTGTACAGGCCATGTGTTGTCATTGGTCTGTAGCTGGGTCTATAGAGTTGAAGTGAACAGGCCATGTGTTGTCATTGGTTTGTAGCTGGGTCTGTAGAGTTGAAGTGTACAGGCCATGTGTTGTCATTGGTCTGTAGCTGGGTCTGTACTGTGTTTCTCTTTGCAGGCCATGTGTTGCTATTGGTCTGTAGCTGGGTCTGTACTGTGTTTCTCTTTGCAGGCCATATGTTGTCATTGGTCTGTAGCTGGGTCTGTACTGTGTTTCTCTTTGCAGGCCATGTGTTGTCATTGGTCTGTAGCTGGGTCTGTACTGTGTTTCTCTTTGCAGGCCATGTGTTGTCATTGGTCTGTAGCTGGGTCTGTAGAGTTGAAGTGTACATGCCATGTGTTTTCATTGGTCTGTAGCTGGGTCTGTACTGTGTTTCTCTTTGCAGGCCATGTGTTGTCATTGGTCTGTAGCTGGGTCTGTAGAGTTGAAGTGTACAGGCCATGTGTTGTCATTGGTCTGTAGCTGGGTCTGTACTGTGTTTCTCTTTGCAGGCCATGTGTTGTCATTTGTCAGTAGCTGGGTCTGTAGAGTTGAAGTGTACAGTCCATGTGTTGTCATTGGTCTGTAGCTGGGTCTGTAGAGTTGAAGTGTACAGGCCATGTGTTGTCATTGATCTGTAGCTGGGTCTGTACTGCGTTTCTCTTTGCAGGCCATGTGTTGTCATTGGTCTGTAGCTGGGTCTGTACTGTGTTTCTCTTTGCAGGCCATATGTTGTCATTGGTCTGTAGCTGGGTCTGTAGAGTTGAAGTGTACAGGCCATGTGTTGTCATTGGTCTGTAGCTGGGTATGTACTGTGTTTCTCTTTGCAGGCCATATGTTGTCATTGGTTTGTAGCTGGGTCTGTAGAGTTGAAGTGTACAGGCCATGTGTTGTCATTGGTCTGTAGCTGGGTCTGTAAAGTTGAAGTGTACAAGCCATGTGTTGTCATTGGTCTGTAGCTGGGTCTGTAGAGTTGAAGTGTACAGGCCATGTGTTGTCATTGGTCTGTAGCTGGGTCTGTACTGTGTTTCTCTTTGCAGGCCATGTGTTGTCATTGGTCTGTAGCTGGGTCTGTAGAGTTGAAGTGTACAGGCCATGTGTTGTCATTGGTCCGTAGCTGGGTCTGTACTGTCTTTTTCTTTGCAGGCCATGTGTTGTCATTGGTCTGTAGCTGGGTCTGTAGAGTTGAAGTGTACAGGCCATGTGTTGTCATTGGTCTGTAGCTGGGTCTGTACTGTGTTTCTCTTTGCAGGCCATGTGTTGTCATTGGTCTGTAGCTGGGTCTGTACTGTGTTTCTCTTTGCAGGCCATGTGTTGTCATTGGTCTGTAGCTGGGTCTGTAGAGTTGAAGTGTACAGGCCATGTGTTGTCATTGGTCTGTAGCTGGGTCTGTACTGTGTTTCTCTTTGCAGGCCATGTGTTGTCATTGGTCTGTAGCTGGGTCTGTACTGTGTTTCTCTTTGCAGGCCATGTGTTGTCATTGGTCTGTAGCTGGGTCTGTAGAGTTGAAGTGTACAGGCCATGTGTTGTCATTGGTCTGTAGCTGGGTCTGTACTGTGTTTCTCTTTGCAGGCCATGTGTTGTCATTGGTCTGTAGCTGGGTCTGTAGAGTTATTTGAAGTGTACAGGCCATGTATTGTCATTGGTCTGTAGCTGGGTCTGTACTGTGTTTCTCTTTGCAGGCCATGTGTTGTCATTGGTCTGTAGCTGGGTCTGTAGAGTTGAAGTGTACAGGCCACGTGTTGTCATTGGTCTGTAGCTGGGTCTGTAGAGTTGAAGTGTACAGGCCATGTGTTGTCATTGGTCTGTAGCTGGGTCTGTACTGTGTTTCTCTTTGCAGGCCATGTGTTGTCATTGGTCTGTAGCTGGGTCTGTAGAGCTGAAGTGTACAGGCCATGTGTTGTCATTGGTCTGTAGCTGGGTCTGTAGAGGTGAAGTGTACAGGCCATGTGTTGTCATTGGTCTGTAGCTGGGTCTGTACTGTGTTTCTCTTTGCAGGCCATGTGTTGTCATTGGTCTGTAACTGGGTCTGTAGAGTTGAAGTGTACAGGCCATGTGTTGTCATTGGTCTGTAGCTGGGTCTGTAGAGGTGAAGTGTACAGGCCATGTGTTGTCATTGGTCTGTAGCTGGGTCTGTACTGTGTTTCTCTTTGCAGGCCATGTGTTGTCATTGGTCTGTAGCTGGGTCTGTACTGTGTTTCTATTTGCAGGCCATGTGTTGTCATTGGTCTGTAGCTGGGTCTGTAGAGTTGAATTGTACAGGCCATGTGTTGTCATTGGTCTGTAGCTGGGTCTGTACTGTGTTTCTCCTTGCAGGCCATGTGTTGTCATTGGTCTGTAGCTGGGTCTGTAGAGTTGAAGTGTACAGGCCATGTGTTGTCATTGGTCTGTAGCTGGGTCTGTACTGTGTTTCTCTTTGCAGGACATGTGTTGTCATTGGTCTGTAACTGGGTCTGTAGAGTTGAAGTGTACAGGCCATGTGTTGTCATTGGTCTGTAGCTGGGTCTGTACTGTGTTTCTCTTTGCAGGCCATGTATTGTCATTGGTCTGTAGCTGGGTCTGTAGAGTTGAAGTGTACAGGCCATGTGTTGTCATTGGTCTGTAGCTGGGTCTGTAGAGTTGAAGTGTACAGGCCATGTTTTGTCATTGGTCTGTAGCTGGGTCTGTAGAGTTGAAGTGTACAGGCCATGTGTTGTCATTGGTCTGTAGCTGGGTCTGTACTGTGTTTCTCTTTGTAGGCCATGTGTTGTCATTGGTCTGTAGCTGGGTCTGTAGAGTTGAAATGTACAGGCCATGTGTTGTCATTGGTCTGTAGCTGGGTCTGTACTGTGTTTCTCTTTGCAGGCCATGTGTTGTCATTGGTCTGTAGCTGGGTCTGTAGAGTTGAAGTGTACAGGCCATGTGTTGTCATTGGTCTGTAGCTGGGTCTGTACTGTGTTTCTCTTTGCAGGCCATGTGTTGTCATTGGTCTGTAGCTGGGTCTGTACTGTGTTTCTCTTTGCAGGCCATGTGTTGTCATTGGTCTGTAGCTGGGTCTGTAGAGTTGAAGTGTACAGGCCATGTGTTGTCATTGGTCTGTAGCTGGGTCTATAGAGTTGAAGTGAACAGGCCATGTGTTGTCATTGGTTTGTAGCTGGGTCTGTAGAGTTGAAGTGTACAGGCCATGTGTTGTCATTGGTCTGTAGCTGGGTCTGTACTGTGTTTCTCTTTGCAGGCCATGTGTTGCTATTGGTCTGTAGCTGGGTCTGTACTGTGTTTCTCTTTGCAGGCCATATGTTGTCATTGGTCTGTAGCTGGGTCTGTACTGTGTTTCTCTTTGCAGGCCATGTGTTGTCATTGGTCTGTAGCTGGGTCTGTACTGTGTTTCTCTTTGCAGGCCATGTGTTGTCATTGGTCTGTAGCTGGGTCTGTAGAGTTGAAGTGTACATGCCATGTGTTTTCATTGGTCTGTAGCTGGGTCTGTACTGTGTTTCTCTTTGCAGGCCATGTGTTGTCATTGGTCTGTAGCTGGGTCTGTAGAGTTGAAGTGTACAGGCCATGTGTTGTCATTGGTCTGTAGCTGGGTCTGTACTGTGTTTCTCTTTGCAGGCCATGTGTTGTCATTTGTCAGTAGCTGGGTCTGTAGAGTTGAAGTGTACAGTCCATGTGTTGTCATTGGTCTGTAGCTGGGTCTGTAGAGTTGAAGTGTACAGGCCATGTGTTGTCATTGATCTGTAGCTGGGTCTGTACTGCGTTTCTCTTTGCAGGCCATGTGTTGTCATTGGTCTGTAGCTGGGTCTGTACTGTGTTTCTCTTTGCAGGCCATATGTTGTCATTGGTCTGTAGCTGGGTCTGTAGAGTTGAAGTGTACAGGCCATGTGTTGTCATTGGTCTGTAGCTGGGTATGTACTGTGTTTCTCTTTGCAGGCCATATGTTGTCATTGGTTTGTAGCTGGGTCTGTAGAGTTGAAGTGTACAGGCCATGTGTTGTCATTGGTCTGTAGCTGGGTCTGTAAAGTTGAAGTGTACAAGCCATGTGTTGTCATTGGTCTGTAGCTGGGTCTGTAGAGTTGAAGTGTACAGGCCATGTGTTGTCATTGGTCTGTAGCTGGGTCTGTACTGTGTTTCTCTTTGCAGGCCATGTGTTGTCATTGGTCTGTAGCTGGGTCTGTAGAGTTGAAGTGTACAGGCCATGTGTTGTCATTGGTCCGTAGCTGGGTCTGTACTGTCTTTTTCTTTGCAGGCCATGTGTTGTCATTGGTCTGTAGCTGGGTCTGTAGAGTTGAAGTGTACAGGCCATGTGTTGTCATTGGTCTGTAGCTGGGTCTGTACTGTGTTTCTCTTTGCAGGCCATGTGTTGTCATTGGTCTGTAGCTGGGTCTGTACTGTGTTTCTCTTTGCAGGCCATGTGTTGTCATTGGTCTGTAGCTGGGTCTGTAGAGTTGAAGTGTACAGGCCATGTGTTGTCATTGGTCTGTAGCTGGGTCTGTACTGTGTTTCTCTTTGCAGGCCATGTGTTGTCATTGGTCTGTAGCTGGGTCTGTACTGTGTTTCTCTTTGCAGGCCATGTGTTGTCATTGGTCTGTAGCTGGGTCTGTAGAGTTGAAGTGTACAGGCCATGTGTTGTCATTGGTCTGTAGCTGGGTCTGTACTGTGTTTCTCTTTGCAGGCCATGTGTTGTCATTGGTCTGTAGCTGGGTCTGTACTGTGTTTCTCTTTGCAGGCCATGTGTTGTCATTGGTCTGTAGCTGGGTCTGTACTGTGTTTCTCTTTGCAGGCCATGTGTTGTCATTGGTCTGTAGCTGGGTCTGTAGAGTTGAAGTGTACAGGCCATATGTTGTCATTGGTCTGTAGCTGGGTCTGTAGAGTTGAAGTGTACAGGCCATGTGTTGTCATTGGTCTGTAGCTGGGTATGTACTGTGGTTCTCTTTGCAGGCCATATGTTGTCATTGGTTTGTAGCTGGGTCTGTAGAGTTGAAGTTTACAGGCCATGTGTTGTCATTGGTCTGTAGCTGGGTCTACTGTGTTTCTCTTTGCAGGCCATGTGTTGTCATTGGTCTGTAGCTGGGTCTGTAGAGTAGAAGTGTACAGGCCATGTGTTGTCATTGGTCTGTAGCTGGTCTGTACTGTGTTTCTCTTTGCAGGCCATGTGTTGTCATTGGTCTGTAGCTGGGTCTGTACTGTGTTTCTCTTTGCAGGCCATGTGTTGTCATTGGTCTGTAGCTGGGTCTGTAGACTTGAAGTGTACAGGCCATGTGTTGTCATTGGTCTGTAGCTGGGTCTGTACTGTGTTTCTCTTTGCAGGCCATGTGTTGTCATTGGTCTGTAGCTGGGTCTGTACTGTGTTTCTCTTTGCAGGCCATGTGTTGTCATTGGTCTGTAGCTGGGTCTGTAGAGTTGAAGTGTACAGGCCATGTGTTGTCATTGGTCTGTAGCTGGGTCTGTACTGTGTTTCTCTTTGCAGGCCATGTGTTGTCATTGGTCTGTAGCTGGGTCTGTAGAGTTGAAGTGTACAGGCCATATGTTGTCATTGGTCTGTAGCTGGGTCTGTAGAGTTGAAGTGTACAGGCCATGTGTTGTCATTGGTCTGTAGCTGGGTATGTACTGTGTTTCTCTTTGCAGGCCATATGTTGTCATTGGTTTGTAGCTGGGTCTGTAGAGTTGAAGTGTACAGGCCATGTGTTGTCATTGGTCTGTAGCTGGGTCTACTGTGTTTCTCTTTGCAGGCCATGTGTTGTCATTGGTCTGTAGCTGGGTCTGTAGAGTAGAAGTGTACAGGCCATGTGTTGTCATTGGTCTGTAGCTGGTCTGTACTGTGTTTCTCTTTGCAGGCCATGTGTTGTCATTGGCCTGTAGCTGGGTCTGTACTGTGTTTCTCTCTGCAGGCCATGTGTTGTCATTGGTCTGTAGCTGGGTCTGTAGAGTTGAAGTGTACAGGCCATGTGTTGTCATTGGTCTGTAGCTGGGTCTGTAAAGTTGAAGTGTACAGGCCATGTGTTGTCATTGGTCTGTAGCTGGATCTGTAGAGTTGAAGTGTACAGGCCATGTGTTGTCATTGGTCTGTAGCTGGGTCTGTACTGTGTTTCTCTTTGCAGGCCATGTGTTGTCATTGGTCTGTAGCTGGGTCTGTAGAGTTGAAGTGTACAGGCAATGTGTTGTCATTGGTCTGTAGCTGGGTCTGTACTGTGTTTCTCTTTGCAGGCCATGTGTTGTCATTGGTCTGTAGCTGGGTCTGTACTGTGTTTCTCTTTGCAGGCCATGTGTTGTCATTGGTCTGTAGCTGGGCCTGTACTGTGTTTCTCTTTGCAGGCCATGTGTTGTCATTGGTGTGTAGCTGGGTCTGTACTGTGTTTCTCTTTGCAGGCCATGTGTTGTCATTGGTCTGTAGCTGGGTCTGTACTGTGTTTCTCTTTGCAAGCCATGTGTTGTCATTGGTCTGTAGCTGGGTCTGTACTGTGTTTCTCTTTGCAGGCCATGTGTTGTCATTGGTCTGTAGCTGGGTCTGTAGAGTTGAAGTGTACAGGCCATGTGTTGTCATTGGTCTGTAGCTGGGTCTGTACTGTGTTTCTCTTTGCAGGCCATGTGTTGTCATTGGTCTGTAGCTGGGTCTGTAGAGTTGAAGTCTACAGGCCATGTGTTGTCATTGGTCTGTAGCTGGGTCTGTAGAGTTGAAGTGTACAGGCCATGTGTTGTCATTGGTCTGTAGCTGGGCCTGTAGAGTTGAAGTGTACAGGCCATGTTTTGTCATTGGTCTGTAGCTGGGTCTGTAGAGTTGAAGTGTACAGGCCATGTGTTGTCATTGGTCTGTAGCTGGGTCTGTACTGTGTTTCTCTTTGTAGGCCATGTGTTGTCATTGGTCTGTAGCTGGGTCTGTAGAGTTGAAATGTACAGGCCATGTGTTGTCATTGGTCTGTAGCTGGGTCTGTACTGTGTTTCTCTTTGCAGGCCATGTGTTGTCATTGGTCTGTAGCTGGGTCTGTAGAGTTGAAGTGTACAGGCCATGTGTTGTCATTGGTCTGTAGCTGGGTCTGTACTGTGTTTCTCTTTGCAGGCCATGTGTTGTCATTGGTCTGTAGCTGGGTCTGTACTGTGTTTCTCTTTGCAGGCCATGTGTTGTCATTGGTCTGTAGCTGGGTCTGTAGAGTTGAAGTGTACAGGCCATGTGTTGTCATTGGTCTGTAGCTGGGTCTATAGAGTTGAAGTGAACAGGCCATGTGTTGTCATTAGTTTGTAGCTGGGTCTGTAGAGTTGAAGTGTACAGGCCATGTGTTGTCATTGGTCTGTAGCTGGGTCTGTACTGTGTTTCTCTTTGCAGGCCATGTGTTGCCATTGGTCTGTAGCTGGGTCTGTACTGTGTTTCTCTTTGCAGGCCATATGTTGTCATTGGTCTGTAGCTGGGTCTGTACTGTGTTTCTCTTTGCAGGCCATGTGTTGTCATTGGTCTGTAGCTGAGTCTGTACTGTGTTTCTCTTTGCAGGCCATGTGTTGTCATTGGTCTGTAGCTGGGTCTGTAGAGTTGAAGTGTACAGGCCATGTGTTGTCATTGGTCTGTAGCTGGGTCTGTACTGTGTTTCTCTTTGCAGGCCATGTTTTGTCATTGGTCTGTAGCTGGGTCTGTAGAGTTGAAGTGTACAGGCGATGTGTTGTCATTGGTCTGTAGCTGGGTCTGTACTGTGTTTCTCTTTGCAGGCCATGTGTTGTCATTTGTCAGTAGCTGGGTCTGTAGAGTTGAAGTGTACAGGCCATGTGTTGTCATTGGTCTGTAGCTGGGTCTGTAGAGTTGAAGTGTACAGGCCATGTGTTGTCATTGGTCTGTAGCTGGGTCTGTACTGTGTTTCTCTTTGCAGGCCATGTGTTGTCATTGGTCTGTAGCTGGGTCTGTACTGTGTTTCTCTTTGCAGGCCATATGTTGTCATTGGTCTGTAGCTGGGTCTGTAGAGTTGAAGTGTACAGGCCATGTGTTGTCATTGGTCTGTAGCTGGGTATGTACTGTGTTTCTCTTTGCAGGCCATATGTTGTCATTGGTTTGTAGCTGGGTCTGTAAAGTTGAAGTGTACAGGCCATGTGTTGTCATTGGTCTGTAGCTGGGTCTGTAGAGTTAAAGTGTACAGGCCATATGTTGTCATTGGTCTGTAGCTGGGTCTGTAGAGTTGAAGTGTACAGGCCATGTGTTGTCATTGGTCTGTAGCTGGGTATGTACTGTGTTTCTCTTTGCAGGCCATGTGTTGTCATTGGTCTGTAGCTGGGTCTGTACTGTGTTTCTCTTTGCAGGCCATGTGTTGTCATTGGTCTGTAGCTGGGTCTGTAGAGTTGAAGTGTACAGGCCATGTGTTGTCATTGGTCTGTAGCTGGGTCTGTACTGTGTTTCTCTTTGCAGGCCATGTGTTGTCATTGGTCTGTAGCTGGGTCTGTAGAGTTGAAGTGTACAGGCCATGTGTTGTCATTGGTCCGTAGCTGGGTCTGTACTGTGTTTTTCTTTGCAGGCCATGTGTTGTCATTGGTCTGTAGCTGGGTCTGTAGAGTTGAAGTGTACAGGCCATGTGTTGTCATTGGTCTGTAGCTGGGTCTGTACTGTGTTTCTCTTTGCAGGCCATGTGTTGTCATTGGTCTGTAGCTGGGTCTGTACTGTGTTTCTCTTTGCAGGCCATGTGTTGTCATTGGTCTGTAGCTGGGTCTGTAGAGTTGAAGTGTACAGGCCATGTGTTGTCATTGGTCTGTAGCTGGGTCTGTACTGTGTTTCTCTTTGCAGGCCATGTGTTGTCATTGGTCTGTAGCTGGGTCTGTACTGTGTTTCTCTTTGCAGGCCATGTGTTGTCATTGGTCTGTAGCTGGGTCTGTAGAGTTGAAGTGTACAGGCCATGTGTTGTCATTGGTCTGTAGCTGGGTCTGTACTGTGTTTCTCTTTGCAGGCCATGTGTTGTCATTGGTCTGTAGCTGGGTCTGTAGAGTTGAAGTGTACAGGCCATATGTTGTCATTGGTCTGTAGCTGGGTCTGTAGAGTTGAAGTGTACAGGCCATGTGTTGTCATTGGTCTGTAGCGCGGCCTGTATTGTGTTTCTCTTTGCAGGCCATGTGTTGTCATTGGTCTGTAGCTGGGTCTGTACTGGGTTTCTCTTTGCAGGCCATGTGTTGTCATTGGTCTGTAGCTGGGTCTGTAGATTTGAAGTGTACAGGCCATGTGTTGTCATTGGTCTGTAGCTGGGTCTGTAGAGTTGAAGTATACAGGCCATGTGTTGTCATTGGTCTGTAGCTTGGTCTGTAATGTGTTTCTCTTTGCAGGCCATGTGTTGTCATTGGTCTGTAGCTGGGTCTGTAGAGCTGAAGTGTACAGGCCATGTGTTGTCATTGGTCTTTAGCTGGGTCTGTACTGTGTTTCTCTTTGCAGGCCATGTATTGTCATTGGTCTGTAGCTGGGTCTGTACTGTGTTACTCTTTGCAGGCCATGTGTTGTCATTGGTCTGTAGCTGGGTCTGTAGAGTTATTTGAAGTGTACAGGCCATGTATTGTCATTGGTCTGTAGCTGGGTCTGTACTGTGTTTCTCTTTGCAGGCCATGTGTTGTCATTGGTCTGTAGCTGGGTCTGTAGAGTTGAAGTGTACAGGCCACGTGTTGTCATTGGTCTGTAGCTGGGTCTGTAGAGTTGAAGTGTACAGGCCATGTGTTGTCATTGGTCTGTAGCTGGGTCTGTACTGTGTTTCTCTTTGCAGGCCATGTGTTGTCATTGGTCTGTAGCTGGGTCTGTAGAGCTGAAGTGTACAGGCCATGTGTTGTCATTGGTCTGTAGCTGGGTCTGTAGAGGTGAAGTGTACAGGCCATGTGTTGTCATTGGTCTGTAGCTGGGTCTGTACTGTGTTTCTCTTTGCAGGCCATGTGTTGTCATTGGTCTGTAACTGGGTCTGTAGAGTTGAAGTGTACAGGCCATGTGTTGTCATTGGTCTGTAGCTGGGTCTGTAGAGGTGAAGTGTACAGGCCATGTGTTGTCATTGGTCTGTAGCTGGGTCTGTACTGTGTTTCTCTTTGCAGGCCATGTGTTGTCATTGGTCTGTAGCTGGGTCTGTACTGTGTTTCTATTTGCAGGCCATGTGTTGTCATTGGTCTGTAGCTGGGTCTGTAGAGTTGAATTGTACAGGCCATGTGTTGTCATTGGTCTGTAGCTGGGTCTGTACTGTGTTTCTCCTTGCAGGCCATGTGTTGTCATTGGTCTGTAGCTGGGTCTGTAGAGTTGAAGTGTACAGGCCATGTGTTGTCATTGGTCTGTAGCTGGGTCTGTACTGTGTTTCTCTTTGCAGGCCATGTGTTGTCATTGGTCTGTAACTGGGTCTGTAGAGTTGAAGTGTACAGGCCATGTGTTGTCATTGGTCTGTAGCTGGGTCTGTACTGTGTTTCTCTTTGCAGGCCATGTATTGTCATTGGTCTGTAGCTGGGTCTGTACTGTGTTTCTCTTCGCAGGCCATGTGTTGTCATTGGTCTGTAGCTGGGTCTGTAGAGTTGAAGTGTACAGGCCATGTGTTGTCATTGGTCTGTAGCTGGGTCTGTAGAGTTGAAGTGTACAGGCCATGTTTTGCCATTGGTCTGTAGCTGGGTCTGTAGAGTTGAAGTGTACAGGCCATGTGTTGTCATTGGTCTGTAGCTGGGTCTGTACTGTGTTTCTCTTTGTAGGCCATGTGTTGTCATTGGTCTGTAGCTGGGTCTGTAGAGTTGAAATGTACAGGCCATGTGTTGTCATTGGTCTGTAGCTGGGTCTGTACTGTGTTTCTCTTTGCAGGCCATGTGTTGTCATTGGTCTGTAGCTGGGTCTGTAGAGTTGAAGTGTACAGGCCATGTGTTGTCATTGGTCTGTAGCTGGGTCTGTACTGTGTTTCTCTTTGCAGGCCATGTGTTGTCATTGGTCTGTAGCTGGGTCTGTACTGTGTTTCTCTTTGCAGGCCATGTGTTGTCATTGGTCTGTAGCTGGGTCTGTAGAGTTGAAGTGTACAGGCCATGTGTTGTCATTGGTCTGTAGCTGGGTCTATAGAGTTGAAGTGAACAGGCCATGTGTTGTCATTGGTTTGTAGCTGGGTCTGTAGAGTTGAAGTGTACAGGCCATGTGTTGTCATTGGTCTGTAGCTGGGTCTGTACTGTGTTTCTCTTTGCAGGCCATGTGTTGCTATTGGTCTGTAGCTGGGTCTGTACTGTGTTTCTCTTTGCAGGCCATATGTTGTCATTGGTCTGTAGCTGGGTCTGTACTGTGTTTCTCTTTGCAGGCCATGTGTTGTCATTGGTCTGTAGCTGGGTCTGTACTGTGTTTCTCTTTGCAGGCCATGTGTTGTCATTGGTCTGTAGCTGGGTCTGTAGAGTTGAAGTGTACATGCCATGTGTTTTCATTGGTCTGTAGCTGGGTCTGTACTGTGTTTCTCTTTGCAGGCCATGTGTTGTCATTGGTCTGTAGCTGGGTCTGTAGAGTTGAAGTGTACAGGCCATGTGTTGTCATTGGTCTGTAGCTGGGTCTGTACTGTGTTTCTCTTTGCAGGCCATGTGTTGTCATTTGTCAGTAGCTGGGTCTGTAGAGTTGAAGTGTACAGTCCATGTGTTGTCATTGGTCTGTAGCTGGGTCTGTAGAGTTGAAGTGTACAGGCCATGTGTTGTCATTGATCTGTAGCTGGGTCTGTACTGCGTTTCTCTTTGCAGGCCATGTGTTGTCATTGGTCTGTAGCTGGGTCTGTACTGTGTTTCTCTTTGCAGGCCATATGTTGTCATTGGTCTGTAGCTGGGTCTGTAGAGTTGAAGTGTACAGGCCATGTGTTGTCATTGGTCTGTAGCTGGGTATGTACTGTGTTTCTCTTTGCAGGCCATATGTTGTCATTGGTTTGTAGCTGGGTCTGTAGAGTTGAAGTGTACAGGCCATGTGTTGTCATTGGTCTGTAGCTGGGTCTGTAAAGTTGAAGTGTACAAGCCATGTGTTGTCATTGGTCTGTAGCTGGGTCTGTAGAGTTGAAGTGTACAGGCCATGTGTTGTCATTGGTCTGTAGCTGGGTCTGTACTGTGTTTCTCTTTGCAGGCCATGTGTTGTCATTGGTCTGTAGCTGGGTCTGTAGAGTTGAAGTGTACAGGCCATGTGTTGTCATTGGTCCGTAGCTGGGTCTGTACTGTCTTTTTCTTTGCAGGCCATGTGTTGTCATTGGTCTGTAGCTGGGTCTGTAGAGTTGAAGTGTACAGGCCATGTGTTGTCATTGGTCTGTAGCTGGGTCTGTACTGTGTTTCTCTTTGCAGGCCATGTGTTGTCATTGGTCTGTAGCTGGGTCTGTACTGTGTTTCTCTTTGCAGGCCATGTGTTGTCATTGGTCTGTAGCTGGGTCTGTAGAGTTGAAGTGTACAGGCCATGTGTTGTCATTGGTCTGTAGCTGGGTCTGTACTGTGTTTCTCTTTGCAGGCCATGTGTTGTCATTGGTCTGTAGCTGGGTCTGTACTGTGTTTCTCTTTGCAGGCCATGTGTTGTCATTGGTCTGTAGCTGGGTCTGTAGAGTTGAAGTGTACAGGCCATGTGTTGTCATTGGTCTGTAGCTGGGTCTGTACTGTGTTTCTCTTTGCAGGCCATGTGTTGTCATTGGTCTGTAGCTGGGTCTGTAGAGTTATTTGAAGTGTACAGGCCATGTATTGTCATTGGTCTGTAGCTGGGTCTGTACTGTGTTTCTCTTTGCAGGCCATGTGTTGTCATTGGTCTGTAGCTGGGTCTGTAGAGTTGAAGTGTACAGGCCACGTGTTGTCATTGGTCTGTAGCTGGGTCTGTAGAGTTGAAGTGTACAGGCCATGTGTTGTCATTGGTCTGTAGCTGGGTCTGTACTGTGTTTCTCTTTGCAGGCCATGTGTTGTCATTGGTCTGTAGCTGGGTCTGTAGAGCTGAAGTGTACAGGCCATGTGTTGTCATTGGTCTGTAGCTGGGTCTGTAGAGGTGAAGTGTACAGGCCATGTGTTGTCATTGGTCTGTAGCTGGGTCTGTACTGTGTTTCTCTTTGCAGGCCATGTGTTGTCATTGGTCTGTAACTGGGTCTGTAGAGTTGAAGTGTACAGGCCATGTGTTGTCATTGGTCTGTAGCTGGGTCTGTAGAGGTGAAGTGTACAGGCCATGTGTTGTCATTGGTCTGTAGCTGGGTCTGTACTGTGTTTCTCTTTGCAGGCCATGTGTTGTCATTGGTCTGTAGCTGGGTCTGTACTGTGTTTCTATTTGCAGGCCATGTGTTGTCATTGGTCTGTAGCTGGGTCTGTAGAGTTGAATTGTACAGGCCATGTGTTGTCATTGGTCTGTAGCTGGGTCTGTACTGTGTTTCTCCTTGCAGGCCATGTGTTGTCATTGGTCTGTAGCTGGGTCTGTAGAGTTGAAGTGTACAGGCCATGTGTTGTCATTGGTCTGTAGCTGGGTCTGTACTGTGTTTCTCTTTGCAGGACATGTGTTGTCATTGGTCTGTAACTGGGTCTGTAGAGTTGAAGTGTACAGGCCATGTGTTGTCATTGGTCTGTAGCTGGGTCTGTACTGTGTTTCTCTTTGCAGGCCATGTATTGTCATTGGTCTGTAGCTGGGTCTGTAGAGTTGAAGTGTACAGGCCATGTGTTGTCATTGGTCTGTAGCTGGGTCTGTAGAGTTGAAGTGTACAGGCCATGTTTTGTCATTGGTCTGTAGCTGGGTCTGTAGAGTTGAAGTGTACAGGCCATGTGTTGTCATTGGTCTGTAGCTGGGTCTGTACTGTGTTTCTCTTTGTAGGCCATGTGTTGTCATTGGTCTGTAGCTGGGTCTGTAGAGTTGAAATGTACAGGCCATGTGTTGTCATTGGTCTGTAGCTGGGTCTGTACTGTGTTTCTCTTTGCAGGCCATGTGTTGTCATTGGTCTGTAGCTGGGTCTGTAGAGTTGAAGTGTACAGGCCATGTGTTGTCATTGGTCTGTAGCTGGGTCTGTACTGTGTTTCTCTTTGCAGGCCATGTGTTGTCATTGGTCTGTAGCTGGGTCTGTACTGTGTTTCTCTTTGCAGGCCATGTGTTGTCATTGGTCTGTAGCTGGGTCTGTAGAGTTGAAGTGTACAGGCCATGTGTTGTCATTGGTCTGTAGCTGGGTCTATAGAGTTGAAGTGAACAGGCCATGTGTTGTCATTGGTTTGTAGCTGGGTCTGTAGAGTTGAAGTGTACAGGCCATGTGTTGTCATTGGTCTGTAGCTGGGTCTGTACTGTGTTTCTCTTTGCAGGCCATGTGTTGCTATTGGTCTGTAGCTGGGTCTGTACTGTGTTTCTCTTTGCAGGCCATATGTTGTCATTGGTCTGTAGCTGGGTCTGTACTGTGTTTCTCTTTGCAGGCCATGTGTTGTCATTGGTCTGTAGCTGGGTCTGTACTGTGTTTCTCTTTGCAGGCCATGTGTTGTCATTGGTCTGTAGCTGGGTCTGTAGAGTTGAAGTGTACATGCCATGTGTTTTCATTGGTCTGTAGCTGGGTCTGTACTGTGTTTCTCTTTGCAGGCCATGTGTTGTCATTGGTCTGTAGCTGGGTCTGTAGAGTTGAAGTGTACAGGCCATGTGTTGTCATTGGTCTGTAGCTGGGTCTGTACTGTGTTTCTCTTTGCAGGCCATGTGTTGTCATTTGTCAGTAGCTGGGTCTGTAGAGTTGAAGTGTACAGTCCATGTGTTGTCATTGGTCTGTAGCTGGGTCTGTAGAGTTGAAGTGTACAGGCCATGTGTTGTCATTGATCTGTAGCTGGGTCTGTACTGCGTTTCTCTTTGCAGGCCATGTGTTGTCATTGGTCTGTAGCTGGGTCTGTACTGTGTTTCTCTTTGCAGGCCATATGTTGTCATTGGTCTGTAGCTGGGTCTGTAGAGTTGAAGTGTACAGGCCATGTGTTGTCATTGGTCTGTAGCTGGGTATGTACTGTGTTTCTCTTTGCAGGCCATATGTTGTCATTGGTTTGTAGCTGGGTCTGTAGAGTTGAAGTGTACAGGCCATGTGTTGTCATTGGTCTGTAGCTGGGTCTGTAAAGTTGAAGTGTACAAGCCATGTGTTGTCATTGGTCTGTAGCTGGGTCTGTAGAGTTGAAGTGTACAGGCCATGTGTTGTCATTGGTCTGTAGCTGGGTCTGTACTGTGTTTCTCTTTGCAGGCCATGTGTTGTCATTGGTCTGTAGCTGGGTCTGTAGAGTTGAAGTGTACAGGCCATGTGTTGTCATTGGTCCGTAGCTGGGTCTGTACTGTCTTTTTCTTTGCAGGCCATGTGTTGTCATTGGTCTGTAGCTGGGTCTGTAGAGTTGAAGTGTACAGGCCATGTGTTGTCATTGGTCTGTAGCTGGGTCTGTACTGTGTTTCTCTTTGCAGGCCATGTGTTGTCATTGGTCTGTAGCTGGGTCTGTACTGTGTTTCTCTTTGCAGGCCATGTGTTGTCATTGGTCTGTAGCTGGGTCTGTAGAGTTGAAGTGTACAGGCCATGTGTTGTCATTGGTCTGTAGCTGGGTCTGTACTGTGTTTCTCTTTGCAGGCCATGTGTTGTCATTGGTCTGTAGCTGGGTCTGTACTGTGTTTCTCTTTGCAGGCCATGTGTTGTCATTGGTCTGTAGCTGGGTCTGTAGAGTTGAAGTGTACAGGCCATGTGTTGTCATTGGTCTGTAGCTGGGTCTGTACTGTGTTTCTCTTTGCAGGCCATGTGTTGTCATTGGTCTGTAGCTGGGTCTGTACTGTGTTTCTCTTTGCAGGCCATGTGTTGTCATTGGTCTGTAGCTGGGTCTGTACTGTGTTTCTCTTTGCAGGCCATGTGTTGTCATTGGTCTGTAGCTGGGTCTGTAGAGTTGAAGTGTACAGGCCATATGTTGTCATTGGTCTGTAGCTGGGTCTGTAGAGTTGAAGTGTACAGGCCATGTGTTGTCATTGGTCTGTAGCTGGGTATGTACTGTGGTTCTCTTTGCAGGCCATATGTTGTCATTGGTTTGTAGCTGGGTCTGTAGAGTTGAAGTTTACAGGCCATGTGTTGTCATTGGTCTGTAGCTGGGTCTACTGTGTTTCTCTTTGCAGGCCATGTGTTGTCATTGGTCTGTAGCTGGGTCTGTAGAGTAGAAGTGTACAGGCCATGTGTTGTCATTGGTCTGTAGCTGGTCTGTACTGTGTTTCTCTTTGCAGGCCATGTGTTGTCATTGGTCTGTAGCTGGGTCTGTACTGTGTTTCTCTTTGCAGGCCATGTGTTGTCATTGGTCTGTAGCTGGGTCTGTAGACTTGAAGTGTACAGGCCATGTGTTGTCATTGGTCTGTAGCTGGGTCTGTACTGTGTTTCTCTTTGCAGGCCATGTGTTGTCATTGGTCTGTAGCTGGGTCTGTACTGTGTTTCTCTTTGCAGGCCATGTGTTGTCATTGGTCTGTAGCTGGGTCTGTAGAGTTGAAGTGTACAGGCCATGTGTTGTCATTGGTCTGTAGCTGGGTCTGTACTGTGTTTCTCTTTGCAGGCCATGTGTTGTCATTGGTCTGTAGCTGGGTCTGTAGAGTTGAAGTGTACAGGCCATATGTTGTCATTGGTCTGTAGCTGGGTCTGTAGAGTTGAAGTGTACAGGCCATGTGTTGTCATTGGTCTGTAGCTGGGTATGTACTGTGTTTCTCTTTGCAGGCCATATGTTGTCATTGGTTTGTAGCTGGGTCTGTAGAGTTGAAGTGTACAGGCCATGTGTTGTCATTGGTCTGTAGCTGGGTCTACTGTGTTTCTCTTTGCAGGCCATGTGTTGTCATTGGTCTGTAGCTGGGTCTGTAGAGTAGAAGTGTACAGGCCATGTGTTGTCATTGGTCTGTAGCTGGTCTGTACTGTGTTTCTCTTTGCAGGCCATGTGTTGTCATTGGCCTGTAGCTGGGTCTGTACTGTGTTTCTCTCTGCAGGCCATGTGTTGTCATTGGTCTGTAGCTGGGTCTGTAGAGTTGAAGTGTACAGGCCATGTGTTGTCATTGGTCTGTAGCTGGGTCTGTAAAGTTGAAGTGTACAGGCCATGTGTTGTCATTGGTCTGTAGCTGGATCTGTAGAGTTGAAGTGTACAGGCCATGTGTTGTCATTGGTCTGTAGCTGGGTCTGTACTGTGTTTCTCTTTGCAGGCCATGTGTTGTCATTGGTCTGTAGCTGGGTCTGTAGAGTTGAAGTGTACAGGCAATGTGTTGTCATTGGTCTGTAGCTGGGTCTGTACTGTGTTTCTCTTTGCAGGCCATGTGTTGTCATTGGTCTGTAGCTGGGTCTGTACTGTGTTTCTCTTTGCAGGCCATGTGTTGTCATTGGTCTGTAGCTGGGCCTGTACTGTGTTTCTCTTTGCAGGCCATGTGTTGTCATTGGTGTGTAGCTGGGTCTGTACTGTGTTTCTCTTTGCAGGCCATGTGTTGTCATTGGTCTGTAGCTGGGTCTGTACTGTGTTTCTCTTTGCAAGCCATGTGTTGTCATTGGTCTGTAGCTGGGTCTGTACTGTGTTTCTCTTTGCAGGCCATGTGTTGTCATTGGTCTGTAGCTGGGTCTGTAGAGTTGAAGTGTACAGGCCATGTGTTGTCATTGGTCTGTAGCTGGGTCTGTACTGTGTTTCTCTTTGCAGGCCATGTGTTGTCATTGGTCTGTAGCTGGGTCTGTAGAGTTGAAGTCTACAGGCCATGTGTTGTCATTGGTCTGTAGCTGGGTCTGTAGAGTTGAAGTGTACAGGCCATGTGTTGTCATTGGTCTGTAGCTGGGCCTGTAGAGTTGAAGTGTACAGGCCATGTTTTGTCATTGGTCTGTAGCTGGGTCTGTAGAGTTGAAGTGTACAGGCCATGTGTTGTCATTGGTCTGTAGCTGGGTCTGTACTGTGTTTCTCTTTGTAGGCCATGTGTTGTCATTGGTCTGTAGCTGGGTCTGTAGAGTTGAAATGTACAGGCCATGTGTTGTCATTGGTCTGTAGCTGGGTCTGTACTGTGTTTCTCTTTGCAGGCCATGTGTTGTCATTGGTCTGTAGCTGGGTCTGTAGAGTTGAAGTGTACAGGCCATGTGTTGTCATTGGTCTGTAGCTGGGTCTGTACTGTGTTTCTCTTTGCAGGCCATGTGTTGTCATTGGTCTGTAGCTGGGTCTGTACTGTGTTTCTCTTTGCAGGCCATGTGTTGTCATTGGTCTGTAGCTGGGTCTGTAGAGTTGAAGTGTACAGGCCATGTGTTGTCATTGGTCTGTAGCTGGGTCTATAGAGTTGAAGTGAACAGGCCATGTGTTGTCATTAGTTTGTAGCTGGGTCTGTAGAGTTGAAGTGTACAGGCCATGTGTTGTCATTGGTCTGTAGCTGGGTCTGTACTGTGTTTCTCTTTGCAGGCCATGTGTTGCCATTGGTCTGTAGCTGGGTCTGTACTGTGTTTCTCTTTGCAGGCCATATGTTGTCATTGGTCTGTAGCTGGGTCTGTACTGTGTTTCTCTTTGCAGGCCATGTGTTGTCATTGGTCTGTAGCTGAGTCTGTACTGTGTTTCTCTTTGCAGGCCATGTGTTGTCATTGGTCTGTAGCTGGGTCTGTAGAGTTGAAGTGTACAGGCCATGTGTTGTCATTGGTCTGTAGCTGGGTCTGTACTGTGTTTCTCTTTGCAGGCCATGTTTTGTCATTGGTCTGTAGCTGGGTCTGTAGAGTTGAAGTGTACAGGCGATGTGTTGTCATTGGTCTGTAGCTGGGTCTGTACTGTGTTTCTCTTTGCAGGCCATGTGTTGTCATTTGTCAGTAGCTGGGTCTGTAGAGTTGAAGTGTACAGGCCATGTGTTGTCATTGGTCTGTAGCTGGGTCTGTAGAGTTGAAGTGTACAGGCCATGTGTTGTCATTGGTCTGTAGCTGGGTCTGTACTGTGTTTCTCTTTGCAGGCCATGTGTTGTCATTGGTCTGTAGCTGGGTCTGTACTGTGTTTCTCTTTGCAGGCCATATGTTGTCATTGGTCTGTAGCTGGGTCTGTAGAGTTGAAGTGTACAGGCCATGTGTTGTCATTGGTCTGTAGCTGGGTATGTACTGTGTTTCTCTTTGCAGGCCATATGTTGTCATTGGTTTGTAGCTGGGTCTGTAAAGTTGAAGTGTACAGGCCATGTGTTGTCATTGGTCTGTAGCTGGGTCTGTAGAGTTAAAGTGTACAGGCCATATGTTGTCATTGGTCTGTAGCTGGGTCTGTAGAGTTGAAGTGTACAGGCCATGTGTTGTCATTGGTCTGTAGCTGGGTATGTACTGTGTTTCTCTTTGCAGGCCATGTGTTGTCATTGGTCTGTAGCTGGGTCTGTACTGTGTTTCTCTTTGCAGGCCATGTGTTGTCATTGGTCTGTAGCTGGGTCTGTAGAGTTGAAGTGTACAGGCCATGTGTTGTCATTGGTCTGTAGCTGGGTCTGTACTGTGTTTCTCTTTGCAGGCCATGTGTTGTCATTGGTCTGTAGCTGGGTCTGTAGAGTTGAAGTGTACAGGCCATGTGTTGTCATTGGTCCGTAGCTGGGTCTGTACTGTGTTTTTCTTTGCAGGCCATGTGTTGTCATTGGTCTGTAGCTGGGTCTGTAGAGTTGAAGTGTACAGGCCATGTGTTGTCATTGGTCTGTAGCTGGGTCTGTACTGTGTTTCTCTTTGCAGGCCATGTGTTGTCATTGGTCTGTAGCTGGGTCTGTACTGTGTTTCTCTTTGCAGGCCATGTGTTGTCATTGGTCTGTAGCTGGGTCTGTAGAGTTGAAGTGTACAGGCCATGTGTTGTCATTGGTCTGTAGCTGGGTCTGTACTGTGTTTCTCTTTGCAGGCCATGTGTTGTCATTGGTCTGTAGCTGGGTCTGTACTGTGTTTCTCTTTGCAGGCCATGTGTTGTCATTGGTCTGTAGCTGGGTCTGTAGAGTTGAAGTGTACAGGCCATGTGTTGTCATTGGTCTGTAGCTGGGTCTGTACTGTGTTTCTCTTTGCAGGCCATGTGTTGTCATTGGTCTGTAGCTGGGTCTGTAGAGTTGAAGTGTACAGGCCATATGTTGTCATTGGTCTGTAGCTGGGTCTGTAGAGTTGAAGTGTACAGGCCATGTGTTGTCATTGGTCTGTAGCTGGGTCTGTACTGTGTTTCGCTTTGCAGGCCATGTGTTGTCATTGGTCTGTAGCTGGGTCTGTACTGTGTTTCTCTTTGCAGGCCATGTGTTGTCATTGGTCTGTAGCTGGGTCTGTAGAGTTGAAGTGTACAGGCCATGTGTTGTCATTGGTCTGTAGCTGGGTCTGTACTGTGTTTCTCTTTGCAGGCCATGTGTTGTCATTGGTCTGTAGCTGGGTCTGTACTGTGTTTCTCTTTGCAGGCCATGTGTTGTCATTGGTCTGTAGCTGGGTCTGTAGAGTTGAAGTGTACAGGCCATGTGTTGTCATTGGTCTGTAGCTGGGTCTATAGAGTTGAAGTGAACAGGCCATGTGTTGTCATTAGTTTGTAGCTGGGTCTGTAGAGTTGAGGTGTACAGGCCATGTGTTGTCATTGGTCTGTAGCTGGGTCTGTACTGTGTTTCTCTTTGCAGGCCATGTGTTGCCATTGGTCTGTAGCTGGGTCTGTACTGTGTTTCTCTTTGCAGGCCATATGTTGTCATTGGTCTGTAGCTGGGTCTGTACTGTGTTTCTCTTTGCAGGCCATGTGTTGTCATTGGTCTGTAGCTGAGTCTGTACTGTGTTTCTCTTTGCAGGCCATGTGTTGTCATTGGTCTGTAGCTGGGTCTGTAGAGTTGAAGTGTACAGGCCATGTGTTGTCATTGGTCTGTAGCTGGGTCTGTAGAGTTGAAGTGTACAGGCCATGTGTTGTCATTGGTCTGTAGCTGGGTCTGTACTGTGTTTCTCTTTGCAGGCCATGTGTTGTCATTGGTCTGTAGCTGGGTCTGTACTGTGTTTCTCTTTGCAGGCCATGTGTTGTCATTGGTCTGTAGCTGGGTCTGTACTGTGTTTCTCTTTGCAGGCCATGTGTTGTCATTGGTCTGTAGCTGGGTCTGTAGAGTTGAAGTGTACAGGCCATGTGTTGTCATTGGTCTGTAGCTGGGTCTGTACTGTGTTTCTCTTTGCAGGCCATATGTTGTCATTGGTCTGTAGCTGGGTCTGTACTGTGTTTCTCTTTGCAGGCCATGTGTTGTCATTGGTCTGTAGCTGAGTCTGTACTGTGTTTCTCTTTGCAGGCCATGTGTTGTCATTGGTCTGTAGCTGGGTCTGTAGAGTTGAAGTGTACAGGCCATGTGTTGTCATTGGTCTGTAACTGGGTCTGTACTGTGTTTCTCTTTGCAGGCCATGTTTTGTCATTGGTCTGTAGCTGGGTCTGTAGAGTTGAAGTGTACAGGCCATGTGTTGTCATTGGTCTGTAGCTGGGTCTGTAGAGTTGAAGTGTACAGGCCATGTGTTGTCATTGGTCTGTAGCTGGGTCTGTACTGTGTTTCTCTTTGCAGGCCATGTGTTGTCATTGGTCTGTAGCTGGGTCTGTACTGTGTTTCTCTTTGCAGGCCATATGTTGTCATTGGTCTGTAGCTGGGTCTGTAGAGTTGAAGTGTACAGGCCATGTGTTGTCATTGGTCTGTAGCTGGGTATGTACTGTGTTTCTCTTTGCAGGCCATATGTTGTCATTGGTTTGTAGCTGGGTCTGTAAAGTTGAAGTGTACAGGCCATGTGTTGTCATTGGTCTGTAGCTGGGTCTGTAGAGTTAAAGTGTACAGGCCATATGTTGTCATTGGTCTGTAGCTGGGTCTGTAGAGTTGAAGTGTACAGGCCATGTGTTGTCATTGGTCTGTAGCTGGGTATGTACTGTGTTTCTCTTTGCAGGCCATGTGTTGTCATTGGTCTGTAGCTGGGTCTGTACTGTGTTTCTCTTTGCAGGCCATGTGTTGTCATTGGTCTGTAGCTGGGTCTGTAGAGTTGAAGTGTACAGGCCATGTGTTGTCATTGGTCTGTAGCTGGGTCTGTACTGTGTTTCTCTTTGCAGGCCATGTGTTGTCATTGGTCTGTAGCTGGGTCTGTAGAGTTGAAGTGTACAGGCCATGTGTTGTCATTGGTCCGTAGCTGGGTCTGTACTGTGTTTTTCTTTGCAGGCCATGTGTTGTCATTGGTCTGTAGCTGGGTCTGTAGAGTTGAAGTGTACAGGCCATGTGTTGTCATTGGTCTGTAGCTGGGTCTGTACTGTGTTTCTCTTTGCAGGCCATGTGTTGTCATTGGTCTGTAGCTGGGTCTGTACTGTGTTTCTCTTTGCAGGCCATGTGTTGTCATTGGTCTGTAGCTGGGTCTGTAGAGTTGAAGTGTACAGGCCATGTGTTGTCATTGGTCTGTAGCTGGGTCTGTACTGTGTTTCTCTTTGCAGGCCATGTGTTGTCATTGGTCTGTAGCTGGGTCTGTACTGTGTTTCTCTTTGCAGGCCATGTGTTGTCATTGGTCTGTAGCTGGGTCTGTAGAGTTGAAGTGTACAGGCCATGTGTTGTCATTGGTCTGTAGCTGGGTATGTACTGTGTTTCTCTTTGCAGGCCATATGTTGTCATTGGTTTGTAGCTGGGTCTGTAGAGTTGAAGTGTACAGGCCATGTGTTGTCATTGGTCTGTAGCTGGGTCTGTAGAGTTGAAGTGTACAGGCCATGTGTTGTCATTGGTCTGTAGCTGGGTCTGTACTGTGTTTCTCTTTGCAGGCCATGTGTTGTCATTGGTCTGTAGCTGGGTCTGTACTGTGTTTCTCTTTGCAGGCCATGTGTTGTCATTGGTCTGTAGCTGGGTCTGTAGAGTTGAAGTGTACAGGCCATGTGTTGTCATTGGTCTGTAGCTGGGTATGTACTGTGTTTCTCTTTGCAGGCCATATGTTGTCATTGGTTTGTAGCTGGGTCTGTAGAGTTGAAGTGTACAGGCCATGTGTTGTCATTGGTCTGTAGCTGGGTCTACTGTGTTTCTCTTTGCAGGCCATGTGTTGTCATTGGTCTGTAGCTGGGTCTGTAGAGTAGAAGTGTACAGGCCATGTGTTGTCATTGGTCTGTAGCTGGTCTGTACTGTGTTTCTCTTTGCAGGCCATGTGTTGTCATTGGTCTGTAGCTGGGTCTGTACTGTGTTTCTCTTTGCAGGCCATGTGTTGTCATTGGTCTGTAGCTGGGTCTGTAGACTTGAAGTGTACAGGCCATGTGTTGTCATTGGTCTGTAGCTGGGTCTGTACTGTGTTTCTCTTTGCAGGCCATGTGTTGTCATTGGTCTGTAGCTGGGTCTGTACTGTGTTTCTCTTTGCAGGCCATGTGTTGTCATTGGTCTGTAGCTGGGTCTGTAGAGTTGAAGTGTACAGGCCATGTGTTGTCATTGGTCTGTAGCTGGGTCTGTACTGTGTTTCTCTTTGCAGGCCATGTGTTGTCATTGGTCTGTAGCTGGGTCTGTAGAGTTGAAGTGTACAGGCCATATGTTGTCATTGGTCTGTAGCTGGGTCTGTAGAGTTGAAGTGTACAGGCCATGTGTTGTCATTGGTCTGTAGCTGGGTATGTACTGTGTTTCTCTTTGCAGGCCATATGTTGTCATTGGTTTGTAGCTGGGTCTGTAGAGTTGAAGTGTACAGGCCATGTGTTGTCATTGGTCTGTAGCTGGGTCTACTGTGTTTCTCTTTGCAGGCCATGTGTTGTCATTGGTCTGTAGCTGGGTCTGTAGAGTAGAAGTGTACAGGCCATGTGTTGTCATTGGTCTGTAGCTGGTCTGTACTGTGTTTCTCTTTGCAGGCCATGTGTTGTCATTGGTCTGTAGCTGGGTCTGTACTGTGTTTCTCTTTGCAGGCCATGTGTTGTCATTGGTCTGTAGCTGGGTCTGTACTGTGTTTCTCTTTGCAGGCCATGTGTTGTCATTGGTCTGTAGCTGGGTCTGTACTGTGTTTCTCTTTGCAGGCCATGTGTTGTCATTGGTCTGTAGCTGGGTCTGTAGAGTTGAAGTGTACAGGCCATGTGTTGTCATTGGTCTGTAGCTGGGTCTGTACTGTGTTTCTCTTTGCAGGCTATGTGTTGTCATTGGTCTGTAGCTGGGTCGGTAGAGTTGAAGTGTACAGGCCATGTGTTGTCATTGGTCTGTAGCTGGGTCTGTAATGTGTTTCTGTTTGCAGGCCATGTGTTGTCATTGGTCTGTAGCTGGGTCTGTAGAGTTGAAGTGTACAGGCCATGTGTTGTCATTGGTCTGTAGCTGGGCCTGTACTGTGTTTCTCTTTGCAGGCCATGTGTTGTCATTGGTCTGTAGCTGGGTCTGTAGAGTTGAAGTGTACAGGCCATGTGTTGTCATTGGTCTGTAGCTGGGTCTGTACTGTGTTTCTCTTTGCAGGCCATGTGTTGTCATTGGTCTGTAGCTGGGTCTGTACTGTGTTTCTCTTTGCAGGCCATGTGTTGTCATTGGTCTGTAGCTGGGTCTGTACTGTGTTTCTCTTTGCAGGCCATGTGTTGTCATTGGTCTGTAGCTGGGTCTGTAGAGTTGAAGTGTACAGGCCATGTGTTGTCATTGGTCTGTAGCTGGGTCTGTACTGTGTTTCTCTTTGCAGGCCATGTGTTGTCATTGGTCTGTAGCTTGGTCTGTAGAGTTGAAGTGTACAGGCCATGTGTTGTCGTTGGTCTGTATCTGGGTCTGTACTGTGTTTCTCTTTGCAGGCCATGTGTTGTCATGGGTCCATAGCTGGGTCTGTTGAGTTGAAGTGTACAGGCATGTGTTGTCATTGGTCTGTAGCTGGGTCTGTAGAGTTGAAGTGTACAGGCCATGTTTTGTCATTGGTCTGTAGCTGGGTCTGTAGTGTGTTTGTCTTTGCAGGCCATGTGTTGTCATTGGTCTGTAGCTGGGTCTGTAGAGTTGAAGTGTACAGGCCATGTGTTGTCATTGGTCTGTAGCTGGGTCTGTAGAGTTGAAGTGTACAGGCCATGTGTTGTCATTGGTGTGTAGCTGGGTCTGTACTGTGTTTCTCTTTGCAGGCCATGTGTTGTCATTGGTCTGTAGCTGGGTCTGTAGAGCTGACGTGTACAGGCCATGTGTTGTCATTGGTCTGTAGCTGGGTCTGTAGAGTTGAAGTGTACAGGCCATGTGTTGTCATTGGTCTGTAGCTGGGTCTGTACTGTGTTTCTCTTTGCAGGCCATGTGTTGTCATTGGTCTGTAGCTGGGTCTGTACTGTGTTTCTCTTTGCAGGCCATGTGTTGTCATTGGTCTGTAGCTGGGTCTGTAGAGTTGAAGTGTACAGGCCATGTGTTGTCATTGGTCTGTAGCTGGGTCTGTAGAGTTGAAGTGTACAGGCCATGTGTTGTCATTGGTCTGTAGCTGGGTCTGTAGAGTTGAAGTGTACAGGCCATGAGTTGTCATTGGTCTGTAGCTGGGTCTGTACTGTGTTTCTCTTTGCAGGCCATGTGTTGTCATTGGTCTGTATCTGGGTCTGTAGAGTTGAAGTGTACAGGCCATGTGTTGTCATTGGTCTGTAGCTGGGTCTGTACTGTGTTTCTCTTTGCAGGCCATGTGTTGTCATTGGTCTGTAGCTGGGTCTGTACTGTGTTTCTCTTTGCAGGCCATGTGTTGTCATTGGTCTGTAGCTGGGTCTGTACTGTGTTTCTCTTCGCAGGCCATGTGTTGTCATTGGTCTGTAGCTGGGTCTGTAGAGTTGAAGTGTACAGGCCATATGTTGTCATTGGTCTGTAGCTGGGCCTGTAGAGTTGACGTGTACAGGCCATTTGTTGTCATTGGTCTGTAGCTGGGTCTGTAGAGTTGAAGTGTACAGGCCATGTGTTGTCATTGGTCTGTAGCTGGGCCTGTACTGTATTTCTCTTTGTAGGCCATAGGTTGTCATTGGTCTGTAGCTGGGTCTGTAGAGTTGAAGTGTACAGGCCATGTGTTGTCATTGGTCTGTAGCTGGGTCTGTACTGTGTTTTTCTTTGCAGGCCATGTGTTGTCATTGGTCTGTAGCTGGGTCTGTAGAGTTGAAGTGTACAGGCCATGTGTTGTCATTGGTCTGTAGCTGGGTCTGTACTGTGTTTCTCTTTGCAGGCCATGTGTTGTCATTGGTCTGTAGCTGGGTCTGTACTGTGTTTCTCTTTGCAGGCCATGTGTTGTCATTGGTCTGTAGCTGGGTCTGTAGAGTTGAAGTGTACAGGCCATGTGTTGTCATTGGTCTGTAGCTGGGTCTGTACTGTGTTTCTCTTTGCAGGCCACGTGTTGTCATTGGTCTGTAGCTGGGTCTGTAGAGTTGAAGTGTACAGGCCATATGTTGTCATTGGTCTGTAGCTGGGTCTGTAGAGTTGAAGTGTACAGGCCATGTGTTGTCATTGGTCTGTAGCTGGGTCTACTGTGTTTCTCTTTGCAGGCCATGTGTTGTCATTGGTCTGTAGCTGGGTCTGTAGAGTAGAAGTGTACAGGCCATGTGTTGTCATTGGTCTGTAGCTGGTCTGTACTGTGTTTTTCTTTGCAGGCCATGTGTTGTCATTGGTCTGTAGCTGGGTCTGTACTGTGTTTCTCTTTGCAGGCCATGTGTTGTCATTGGTCTGTAGCTGGGTCTGTACTGTGTTTCTCTTTGCAGGCCATGTGTTGTCATTGGTATGTAGCTGGGTCTGTACTGTGTTTCTCTCTGCAGGCCATGTGTTGTCATTGGTCTGTAGCTGGGTCCATAGAGTTGAAGTGTACAGGCCATGTGTTGTCATTGGTCTGTAGCTGGGTCTGTAGAGCTGAAGTGTACAGGCCATGTGTTGTCATTGGTCTGTAGCTGGGTCTGTAGAGTTGAAGTGTACAGGCCATGTGTTGTCATTGGTCTGTAGCTGGGTCTGTAGAGTTGAAGTGTACAGGCCATGTGTTGTCATTGGTCTGTAGCTGGGTCTGTAGAGTTGAAGTGTACAGGCCATGAGTTGTCATTGGTCTGTAGCTGGGTCTGTACTGTGTTTCTCTTTGCAGGCCATGTGTTGTCATTGGTCTGTAGCTGAGTCTGCACTGTGTTTCTATTTGCAGGCCATGTGTTGTCATTGGTCTTTAGCTGGGTCTGTACTGTGTTTCTCTTCGCAGGCCATGTGTTGTCATTGGTCTGTAGCTGGGTCTGTAGAGTTGAAGTGTACAGGCCATATGTTGTCATTACTCTGTAGCTGGGTCTGTAGAGTTGACGTGTACAGGCCATGTGTTGTCATTGGTCTGTAGCTGGGTCTGTAGAGTTGAAGTGTACAGGCCATGTGTTGTCATTGGTCTGTAGCTGGGTCTGTACTGTGTTTCTCTTTGTAGGCCATAGGTTGTCATTGGTCTGTAGCTGGGTCTGTACTGTGTTTTTCTTTGCAGGCCATGTGTTGTTATTGGTCTGTAGCTGGGTCTGTAGAGTTGAAGTGTACAGGCCATGTGTTGTCATTGGTCCGTAGCTGGGTCTGTACTGTGTTTTTCTTTGCAGGCCATGTGTTGTCATTGGTCTGTAGCTGGGTCTGTAGAGTTGAAGTGTACAGGCCATGTGTTGTCATTGGTCTGTAGCTGGGTCTGTACTGTGTTTCTCTTTGCAGGCCATGTGTTGTCATTGGTCTGTAGCTGGGTCTGTACTGTGTTTCTCTTTGCAGGCCATGTGTTGTCATTGGTCTGTAGCTGAGTCTGTACTGTGTTTCTCTTTGCAGGCCATGTGTTGTCATTGGTCTGTAGCTGGGTCTGTACTGTGTTTCTCTTCGCAGGCCATGTGTTGTCATTGGTCTGTAGCTGGGTCTGTAGAGTTGAAGTGTACAGGCCATCTGTTGTCATTGGTCTGTAGCTGGGCCTGTAGAGTTGACGTGTACAGGCCATGTGTTGTCATTGGTCTGTAGCTGGGTCTGTAGAGTTGAAGTGTACAGGCCATGTGTTGTCATTGGTCTGTAGCTGGGTCTGTACTGTGTTTCTCTTTGTAGGCCATAGGTTGTCATTGGTCTGTAGCTGGGTCTGTAGAGTTGAAGTGTACAGGCCATGTGTTGTCATTGGTCAGTAGCTGGGTCTGTACTGTGTTTTTCTTTGCAGGCCATGTGTTGTCATTGGTCTGTAGCTGGGTCTGTAGAGTTGAAGTGTACAGGCCTTGTGTTGTCATTGGTGTGTAGCTGGGTCTGTACTGTGTTTCTCTTTGCAGGCCATGTGTTGTCATTGGTCTGTAGCTGGGTCTGTAGAGTTGAAGTGTACAGGCCATGTGTTGTCATTGGTCTGTAGCTGGGTCTGTACTGTGTTTCTCTTTGCAGGCCATGTGTTGTCATTGGTCTGTAGCTGGGTCTGTACTGTGTTTCTCTTTGCAGGCCATGTGTTGTCATTGGTCTGTAGCTGGGTCTGTAGAGTTGAAGTGTACAGGCCATATGTTGTCATTGGTCTGTAGCTGGGTCTGTAGAGTTGAAGTGTACAGGCCATGTGTTGTCATTGGTCTGTAGCTGGGTATGTACTGTGTTTCTCTTTGCAGGCCATATGTTGTCATTGGTTTGTAGCTGGGTCTGTAGAGTTGAAGTGTACAGGCCATGTGTTGTCATTGGTCTGTAGCTGGGTCTACTGTGTTTCTCTTTGTAGGCCATGTGTTGTCATTGGTCTGTAGCTGGGTCTGTAGAGTAGAAGTGTACAGGCCATGTGTTGTCATTGGTCTGTAGCTGGTCTGTACTGTGTTTATCATTGCAGGCCATGTGTTGTCATTGGTCTGTAGCTGGGTCTGTACTGTGTTTCTCTTTGCAGGCCATGTGTTGTCATTGGTCTGTAGCTGGGTCTGTACTGTGTTTCTCTTTGCAGGCCATGTGTTGTCATTGGTATGTAGCTGGGTCTGTACTGTGTTTCTCTCTGCAGGCCATGTGTTGTCATTGGTCTGTAGCTGGGTCTGTAGAGTTGAAGTGTACAGGCCATGTGTTGTCATTGGTCTGTAGCTGGGTCTGTACTGTGTTTCTCTTTGCAGGCCATGTGTTGTCATTGGTCTGTAGCTGGGTCTGTAGAGTTGAAGTGTACAGGCCTTGTGTTGTCATTGGTGTGTAGCTGGGTCTGTACTGTGTTTCTCTTTGCAGGCCATGTGTTGTCATTGGTCTGTAGCTGGGTCTGTACTGTGTTTCTCTTTGCAGGCCATGTGTTGTCATTGGTCTGTAGCTGAGTCTGTACTGTGTTTCTCTTTGCAGGCCATGTGTTGTCATTGGTCTGTAGCTGGGTCTGTACTGTGTTTCTCTTCGCAGGCCATGTGTTGTCATTGGTCTGTAGCTGGGTCTGTAGAGTTGAAGTGTACAGGCCATCTGTTGTCATTGGTCTGTAGCTGGGCCTGTAGAGTTGACGTGTACAGGCCATCTGTTGTCATTGGTCTGTAGCTGGGCCTGTAGAGTTGAAGTGTACAGGCCATGTGTTGTCATTGGTCTGTAGCTGGGTCTACTGTGTTTCTCTTTGCAGGCCATGTGTTGTCATTGGTCTGTAGCTGGGTCTGTAGAGTTGAAGTGTACAGGCCATGTGTTGTCATTGGTCTGTAGCTGGGTCTGTACTGTGTTTCTCTTTGCAGGCCATGTGTTGTCATTGGTCTGTAGCTGGGTCTGTACTGTGTTTCTCTTTGCAGGCCATGTGTTGTCATTGGTCTGTAGCTGGGTCTGTAGAGTTGAAGTGTACAGGCCATATGTTGTCATTGGTCTGTAGCTGGGTCTGTAGAGTTGAAGTGTACAGGCCATGTGTTGTCATTGGTCTGTGGCTGGGTCTGTACTGTGTTTCTCTTTGCAGGCCATGTGTTGTCATTGGTCTGTAGCTGGGTCTGTAGAGTTGAAGTGTACAGGCCATGTGTTGTCATTGGTCCGTAGCTGAGTCTGTAGAGTTGAAGTGTACAGGCCATGTGTTGTCATTGGTCTGTAGCTGGGTCTGTACTGTGTTTCTCTTTGCAGGCCATGTATTGTCATTGGTCTGTAGCTGGGTCTGTAGAGTTGAAGTGTACAGGCCATGTGTTGTCATTGGTCTGTAGCTGGGTCTGTACTGTGTTTCTCTTTGCAGGCCATGTGTTGTCATTGGTCTGTAGCTGGGTCTGTACTGGGTTTCTCTTTGCAGGCCATGTGTTGTCATTGGTCTGTAGCTGGGTCTGTAGATTTGAAGTGTACAGGCCATGTGTTGTCATTGGTCTGTAGCTGGGTCTGTAGAGTTGAAGTATACAGGCCATGTGTTGTCATTGGTCTGTAGCTTGGTCTGTAATGTGTTTCGCTTTGCAGGCCATCTGTTGTCATTGGTCTGTAGCTGGGTCTGTAGAGTTGAAGTGTACAGGCCATATGTTGTCATTGGTCTGTAGCTGGGTCTGTAGAGTTGAAGTGTACAGGCCATGTGTTGTCATTGGTCTGTAGCTGGGTATGTACTGTGTTTCTCTTTGCAGGCCATATGTTGTCATTGGTTTGTAGCTGGGTCTGTAGAGTTGAAGTGTACAGGCCATGTGTTGTCATTGGTCTGTAGCTGGGTCTACTGTGTTTCTCTTTGCAGGCCATGTGTTGTCATTGGTCTGTAGCTGGGTCTGTAGAGTAGAAGTGTACAGGCCATGTGTTGTCATTGGTCTGTAGCTGGTCTGTACTGTGTTTCTCTTTGCAGGCCATGTGTTGTCATTGGTCTGTAGCTGGGTCTGTACTGTGTTTCTCTTTGCAGGCCATGTGTTGTCATTGGTCTGTAGCTGGGTCTGTACTGTGTTTCTCTTTGCAGGCCATGTGTTGTCATTGGTCTGTAGCTGGGTCTGTACTGTGTTTCTCTTTGCAGGCCATGTGTTGTCATTGGTCTGTAGCTGGGTCTGTAGAGTTGAAGTGTACAGGCCATGTGTTGTCATTGGTCTGTAGCTGGGTCTGTACTGTGTTTCTCTTTGCAGGCTATGTGTTGTCATTGGTCTGTAGCTGGGTCGGTAGAGTTGAAGTGTACAGGCCATGTGTTGTCATTGGTCTGTAGCTGGGTCTGTAATGTGTTTCTGTTTGCAGGCCATGTGTTGTCATTGGTCTGTAGCTGGGTCTGTAGAGTTGAAGTGTACAGGCCATGTGTTGTCATTGGTCTGTAGCTGGGCCTGTACTGTGTTTCTCTTTGCAGGCCATGTGTTGTCATTGGTCTGTAGCTGGGTCTGTAGAGTTGAAGTGTACAGGCCATGTGTTGTCATTGGTCTGTAGCTGGGTCTGTACTGTGTTTCTCTTTGCAGGCCATGTGTTGTCATTGGTCTGTAGCTGGGTCTGTACTGTGTTTCTCTTTGCAGGCCATGTGTTGTCATTGGTCTGTAGCTGGGTCTGTACTGTGTTTCTCTTTGCAGGCCATGTGTTGTCATTGGTCTGTAGCTGGGTCTGTAGAGTTGAAGTGTACAGGCCATGTGTTGTCATTGGTCTGTAGCTGGGTCTGTACTGTGTTTCTCTTTGCAGGCCATGTGTTGTCATTGGTCTGTAGCTTGGTCTGTAGAGTTGAAGTGTACAGGCCATGTGTTGTCGTTGGTCTGTATCTGGGTCTGTACTGTGTTTCTCTTTGCAGGCCATGTGTTGTCATGGGTCCATAGCTGGGTCTGTTGAGTTGAAGTGTACAGGCATGTGTTGTCATTGGTCTGTAGCTGGGTCTGTAGAGTTGAAGTGTACAGGCCATGTTTTGTCATTGGTCTGTAGCTGGGTCTGTAGTGTGTTTGTCTTTGCAGGCCATGTGTTGTCATTGGTCTGTAGCTGGGTCTGTAGAGTTGAAGTGTACAGGCCATGTGTTGTCATTGGTCTGTAGCTGGGTCTGTAGAGTTGAAGTGTACAGGCCATGTGTTGTCATTGGTGTGTAGCTGGGTCTGTACTGTGTTTCTCTTTGCAGGCCATGTGTTGTCATTGGTCTGTAGCTGGGTCTGTAGAGCTGACGTGTACAGGCCATGTGTTGTCATTGGTCTGTAGCTGGGTCTGTAGAGTTGAAGTGTACAGGCCATGTGTTGTCATTGGTCTGTAGCTGGGTCTGTACTGTGTTTCTCTTTGCAGGCCATGTGTTGTCATTGGTCTGTAGCTGGGTCTGTACTGTGTTTCTCTTTGCAGGCCATGTGTTGTCATTGGTCTGTAGCTGGGTCTGTAGAGTTGAAGTGTACAGGCCATGTGTTGTCATTGGTCTGTAGCTGGGTCTGTAGAGTTGAAGTGTACAGGCCATGTGTTGTCATTGGTCTGTAGCTGGGTCTGTAGAGTTGAAGTGTACAGGCCATGAGTTGTCATTGGTCTGTAGCTGGGTCTGTACTGTGTTTCTCTTTGCAGGCCATGTGTTGTCATTGGTCTGTATCTGGGTCTGTAGAGTTGAAGTGTACAGGCCATGTGTTGTCATTGGTCTGTAGCTGGGTCTGTACTGTGTTTCTCTTTGCAGGCCATGTGTTGTCATTGGTCTGTAGCTGGGTCTGTACTGTGTTTCTCTTTGCAGGCCATGTGTTGTCATTGGTCTGTAGCTGGGTCTGTACTGTGTTTCTCTTCGCAGGCCATGTGTTGTCATTGGTCTGTAGCTGGGTCTGTAGAGTTGAAGTGTACAGGCCATATGTTGTCATTGGTCTGTAGCTGGGCCTGTAGAGTTGACGTGTACAGGCCATTTGTTGTCATTGGTCTGTAGCTGGGTCTGTAGAGTTGAAGTGTACAGGCCATGTGTTGTCATTGGTCTGTAGCTGGGTCTGTACTGTATTTCTCTTTGTAGGCCATAGGTTGTCATTGGTCTGTAGCTGGGTCTGTAGAGTTGAAGTGTACAGGCCATGTGTTGTCATTGGTCTGTAGCTGGGTCTGTACTGTGTTTTTCTTTGCAGGCCATGTGTTGTCATTGGTCTGTAGCTGGGTCTGTAGAGTTGAAGTGTACAGGCCATGTGTTGTCATTGGTCTGTAGCTGGGTCTGTACTGTGTTTCTCTTTGCAGGCCATGTGTTGTCATTGGTCTGTAGCTGGGTCTGTACTGTGTTTCTCTTTGCAGGCCATGTGTTGTCATTGGTCTGTAGCTGGGTCTGTAGAGTTGAAGTGTACAGGCCATGTGTTGTCATTGGTCTGTAGCTGGGTCTGTACTGTGTTTCTCTTTGCAGGCCACGTGTTGTCATTGGTCTGTAGCTGGGTCTGTAGAGTTGAAGTGTACAGGCCATATGTTGTCATTGGTCTGTAGCTGGGTCTGTAGAGTTGAAGTGTACAGGCCATGTGTTGTCATTGGTCTGTAGCTGGGTCTACTGTGTTTCTCTTTGCAGGCCATGTGTTGTCATTGGTCTGTAGCTGGGTCTGTAGAGTAGAAGTGTACAGGCCATGTGTTGTCATTGGTCTGTAGCTGGTCTGTACTGTGTTTTTCTTTGCAGGCCATGTGTTGTCATTGGTCTGTAGCTGGGTCTGTACTGTGTTTCTCTTTGCAGGCCATGTGTTGTCATTGGTCTGTAGCTGGGTCTGTACTGTGTTTCTCTTTGCAGGCCATGTGTTGTCATTGGTATGTAGCTGGGTCTGTACTGTGTTTCTCTCTGCAGGCCATGTGTTGTCATTGGTCTGTAGCTGGATCCATAGAGTTGAAGTGTACAGGCCATGTGTTGTCATTGGTCTGTAGCTGGGTCTGTAGAGTTGAAGTGTACAGGCCATGTGTTGTCATTGGTCTGTAGCTGGATCTGTAGAGTTGAAGTGTACAGGCCATGTGTTGTCATTGGTCTGTAGCTGGGTCTGTACTGTGTTTCTCTTTGCAGGCCATGTGTTGTCATTGGTCTGTAGCTGGGTCTGTAGAGCTGAAGTGTACAGGCCATGTGTTGTCATTGGTCTGTAGCTGGGTCTGTAGAGTTGAAGTGTACAGGCCATGTGTTGTCATTGGTCTGTAGCTGGGTCTGTACTGTGTTTCTCTTTGCAGGCCATGTGTTGTCATTGGTCTGTAGCTGGGTGTGTACTGTGTTTCTCTTTGCAGGCCATGTGTTGTCATTGGTCTGTAGCTGGGTCTGTAGAGTTGAAGTGTACAGGCCATGTGTTGTCATTGGTCTGTAGCTGGGTCTGTAGAGTTGAAGTGTACAGGCCATGTGTTGTCATTGGTCTGTAGCTGGGTCTGTAGAGTTGAAGGGTACAGGCCATGAGTTGTCATTGGTCTGTAGCTGGGTCTGTACTGTGTTTCTCTTTGCAGGCCATGTGTTGTCATTGGTCTGTAGCTGAGTCTGCACTGTGTTTCTATTTGCAGGCCATGTGTTGTCATTGGTCTTTAGCTGGGTCTGTACTGTGTTTCTCTTCGCAGGCCATGTGTTGTCATTGGTCTGTAGCTGGGTCTGTAGAGTTGAAGTGTACAGGCCATATGTTGTCATTACTCTGTAGCTGGGTCTGTAGAGTTGACGTGTACAGGCCATGTGTTGTCATTGGTCTGTAGCTGGGTCTGTAGAGTTGAAGTGTACAGGCCATGTGTTGTCATTGGTCTGTAGCTGGGTCTGTACTGTGTTTCTCTTTGTAGGCCATAGGTTGTCATTGGTCTGTAGCTGGGTCTGTACTGTGTTTTTCTTTGCAGGCCATGTGTTGTTATTGGTCTGTAGCTGGGTCTGTAGAGTTGAAGTGTACAGGCCATGTGTTGTCATTGGTCCGTAGCTGGGTCTGTACTGTGTTTTTCTTTGCAGGCCATGTGTTGTCATTGGTCTGTAGCTGGGTCTGTAGAGTTGAAGTGTACAGGCCATGTGTTGTCATTGGTCTGTAGCTGGGTCTGTACTGTGTTTCTCTTTGCAGGCCATGTGTTGTCATTGGTCTGTAGCTGGGTCTGTACTGTGTTTCTCTTTGCAGGCCATGTGTTGTCATTGGTCTGTAGCTGAGTCTGTACTGTGTTTCTCTTTGCAGGCCATGTGTTGTCATTGGTCTGTAGCTGGGTCTGTACTGTGTTTCTCTTCGCAGGCCATGTGTTGTCATTGGTCTGTAGCTGGGTCTGTAGAGTTGAAGTGTACAGGCCATCTGTTGTCATTGGTCTGTAGCTGGGCCTGTAGAGTTGACGTGTACAGGCCATGTGTTGTCATTGGTCTGTAGCTGGGTCTGTAGAGTTGAAGTGTACAGGCCATGTGTTGTCATTGGTCTGTAGCTGGGTCTGTACTGTGTTTCTCTTTGTAGGCCATAGGTTGTCATTGGTCTGTAGCTGGGTCTGTAGAGTTGAAGTGTACAGGCCATGTGTTGTCATTGGTCCGTAGCTGGGTCTGTACTGTGTTTTTCTTTGCAGGCCATGTGTTGTCATTGGTCTGTAGCTGGGTCTGTAGAGTTGAAGTGTACAGGCCTTGTGTTGTCATTGGTGTGTAGCTGGGTCTGTACTGTGTTTCTCTTTGCAGGCCATGTGTTGTCATTGGTCTGTAGCTGGGTCTGTAGAGTTGAAGTGTACAGGCCATGTGTTGTCATTGGTCTGTAGCTGGGTCTGTACTGTGTTTCTCTTTGCAGGCCATGTGTTGTCATTGGTCTGTAGCTGGGTCTGTACTGTGTTTCTCTTTGCAGGCCATGTGTTGTCATTGGTCTGTAGCTGGGTCTGTAGAGTTGAAGTGTACAGGCCATATGTTGTCATTGGTCTGTAGCTGGGTCTGTAGAGTTGAAGTGTACAGGCCATGTGTTGTCATTGGTCTGTAGCTGGGTATGTACTGTGTTTCTCTTTGCAGGCCATATGTTGTCATTGGTTTGTAGCTGGGTCTGTAGAGTTGAAGTGTACAGGCCATGTGTTGTCATTGGTCTGTAGCTGGGTCTACTGTGTTTCTCTTTGTAGGCCATGTGTTGTCATTGGTCTGTAGCTGGGTCTGTAGAGTAGAAGTGTACAGGCCATGTGTTGTCATTGGTCTGTAGCTGGTCTGTACTGTGTTTATCATTGCAGGCCATGTGTTGTCATTGGTCTGTAGCTGGGTCTGTACTGTGTTTCTCTTTGCAGGCCATGTGTTGTCATTGGTCTGTAGCTGGGTCTGTACTGTGTTTCTCTTTGCAGGCCATGTGTTGTCATTGGTATGTAGCTGGGTCTGTACTGTGTTTCTCTCTGCAGGCCATGTGTTGTCATTGGTCTGTAGCTGGGTCTGTAGAGTTGAAGTGTACAGGCCATGTGTTGTCATTGGTCTGTAGCTGGGTCTGTACTGTGTTTCTCTTTGCAGGCCATGTGTTGTCATTGGTCTGTAGCTGGGTCTGTAGAGTTGAAGTGTACAGGCCATGTGTTGTCATTGGTCTGTGGCTGGGTCTGTACTGTGTTTCTCTTTGCAGGCCATGTGTTGTCATTGGTCTGTAGCTGGGTCTGTAGAGTTGAAGTGTACAGGCCATGTGTTGTCATTGGTCCGTAGCTGAGTCTGTAGAGTTGAAGTGTACAGGCCATGTGTTGTCATTGGTCTGTAGCTGGGTCTGTACTGTGTTTCTCTTTGCAGGCCATGTATTGTCATTGGTCTGTAGCTGGGTCTGTAGAGTTGAAGTGTGCAGGCCATGTGTTGTCATTGGTCTGTAGCTGGGTCTGTACTGTGTTTCTCTTTGCAGGCCATGTGTTGTCATTGGTCTGTAGCTGGGTCTGTACTGGGTTTCTCTTTGCAGGCCATGTGTTGTCATTGGTCTGTAGCTGGGTCTGTAGATTTGAAGTGTACAGGCCATGTGTTGTCATTGGTCTGTAGCTGGGTCTGTAGAGTTGAAGTATACAGGCCATGTGTTGTCATTGGTCTGTAGCTTGGTCTGTAATGTGTTTCGCTTTGCAGGCCATGTGTTGTCATTGGTCTGTAGCTGGGTCTGTACTGTGTTTCTCTTTGCAGGCCATGTGTTGTCATTGGTCTGTAGCTGGGTCTGTACTGTGTTTCTCATTGCAGGCCATGTGTTGTCATTGGTCTGTAGCTGGGTCTGTACTGTGTTTCTCTTTGCAGGCCATGTGTTGTCATTGGTCTGTAGCTGAGTCTGTAGAGTTGAAGTGTACAGGCCATGTGTTGTCATTGGTCTGTAGCTGGGTCTGTACTGTGTTTCTGTTTGCAGGCCATGTGTTGTCATTGGTCTGTAGCTGGGTCTGTACTGTGTTTCTGTTTGCAGGCCATGTGTTGTCATTGGTCTTTAGCTGGGTCTGTACTGTGTTTCTGTTTGCAGGCCATGTATTGTCATTGGTCTGTAGCTGGGTCTGTAGAGTTGGAGTGTACAGGCCATGTGTTGTCATTGGTCTGTAGCTGGGTCTGTACTGTGTTTCTCTTTGCAGGCCATGTGTTGTCATTGGTATGTAGCTGGGTCTGTACTGTGTTTCTCTTTGCAGGCCATGTGTTGTCATTGGTCTGTAGCTGGGTCTGTAGAGTTGAAGTGTACAGGCCATGTGTTGTCATTGGTCTGTAGCTGGGTCTGTACTGTGTTTCTCTTTGCAGGCCATGTGTTGTCATTGGTCTGTAGCTGGGTCTGTAGAGTTGAACTGTACAGGCCATGTGTTGTCATTGGTCTGTAGCTGGGTCTGTAGTGTGCTTCTCTTTGCAGGCCATGTGCTGTCATTGGTCTGTAGCTGGGTCTGTAGAGTTGACGTGTACAGGCCATGTGTTGTCATTGGTCTGTAGCTGGGTCTGTACTGTGTTTCTCTTTGCAGGCCATGTGTTGTCATTGGTCTGTAGCTGGGTCTGTAGAGTTGAAGTGTACAGGCCATGTGTTGTCATTGGTCTGTAGCTGGGTCTGTAGAGTTGAAGTGTACAGGCCATGTGTTGTCATTGGTCTGTAGCTGGGTCTGTACTGTGTTTCTCTTTGCAGGCCATGTGTTGTCATTGGTCTGTAGCTGGGTCTGTAGAGTTGAAGTGTACAGGCCATGTGTTGTCATTGGTCTGTAGCTGGGTCTGTACTGTGTTTCTCTTTGCAGGCCATGTGTTGTCATTGGTCTGTAGCTGGGTCTGTAGAGTTGAAGTGTACAGGCCATGTGTTGTCATTGGTCTGTAGCTGGGTCTGTACTGTGTTTCTCTTTGTAGGCCATAGGTTGTCATTGGTCTGTAGCTGGGTCTGTAGAGTTGAAGTGTACAGGCCATGTGTTGTCATTGGTCCGTAGCTGGGTCTGTACTGTGTTTTTCTTTGCAGGCCATGTGTTGTCATTGGTCTGTAGCTGGGTCTGTAGAGTTGAAGTGTACAGGCCTTGTGTTGTCATTGGTGTGTAGCTGGGTCTGTACTGTGTTTCTCTTTGCAGGCCATGTGTTGTCATTGGTCTGTAGCTGGGTCTGTAGAGTTGAAGTGTACAGGCCATGTGTTGTCATTGGTCTGTAGCTGGGTCTGTACTGTGTTTCTCTTTGCAGGCCATGTGTTGTCATTGGTCTGTAGCTGGGTCTGTACTGTGTTTCTCTTTGCAGGCCATGTGTTGTCATTGGTCTGTAGCTGGGTCTGTAGAGTTGAAGTGTACAGGCCATATGTTGTCATTGGTCTGTAGCTGGGTCTGTAGAGTTGAAGTGTACAGGCCATGTGTTGTCATTGGTCTGTAGCTGGGTATGTACTGTGTTTCTCTTTGCAGGCCATATGTTGTCATTGGTTTGTAGCTGGGTCTGTAGAGTTGAAGTGTACAGGCCATGTGTTGTCATTGGTCTGTAGCTGGGTCTACTGTGTTTCTCTTTGTAGGCCATGTGTTGTCATTGGTCTGTAGCTGGGTCTGTAGAGTAGAAGTGTACAGGCCATGTGTTGTCATTGGTCTGTAGCTGGTCTGTACTGTGTTTATCATTGCAGGCCATGTGTTGTCATTGGTCTGTAGCTGGGTCTGTACTGTGTTTCTCTTTGCAGGCCATGTGTTGTCATTGGTCTGTAGCTGGGTCTGTACTGTGTTTCTCTTTGCAGGCCATGTGTTGTCATTGGTATGTAGCTGGGTCTGTACTGTGTTTCTCTCTGCAGGCCATGTGTTGTCATTGGTCTGTAGCTGGGTCTGTAGAGTTGAAGTGTACAGGCCATGTGTTGTCATTGGTCTGTAGCTGGGTCTGTACTGTGTTTCTCTTTGCAGGCCATGTGTTGTCATTGGTCTGTAGCTGGGTCTGTAGAGTTGAAGTGTACAGGCCATGTGTTGTCATTGGTCTGTGGCTGGGTCTGTACTGTGTTTCTCTTTGCAGGCCATGTGTTGTCATTGGTCTGTAGCTGGGTCTGTAGAGTTGAAGTGTACAGGCCATGTGTTGTCATTGGTCCGTAGCTGAGTCTGTAGAGTTGAAGTGTACAGGCCATGTGTTGTCATTGGTCTGTAGCTGGGTCTGTACTGTGTTTCTCTTTGCAGGCCATGTATTGTCATTGGTCTGTAGCTGGGTCTGTAGAGTTGAAGTGTGCAGGCCATGTGTTGTCATTGGTCTGTAGCTGGGTCTGTACTGTGTTTCTCTTTGCAGGCCATGTGTTGTCATTGGTCTGTAGCTGGGTCTGTACTGGGTTTCTCTTTGCAGGCCATGTGTTGTCATTGGTCTGTAGCTGGGTCTGTAGATTTGAAGTGTACAGGCCATGTGTTGTCATTGGTCTGTAGCTGGGTCTGTAGAGTTGAAGTATACAGGCCATGTGTTGTCATTGGTCTGTAGCTTGGTCTGTAATGTGTTTCGCTTTGCAGGCCATGTGTTGTCATTGGTCTGTAGCTGGGTCTGTACTGTGTTTCTCTTTGCAGGCCATGTGTTGTCATTGGTCTGTAGCTGGGTCTGTACTGTGTTTCTCATTGCAGGCCATGTGTTGTCATTGGTCTGTAGCTGGGTCTGTACTGTGTTTCTCTTTGCAGGCCATGTGTTGTCATTGGTCTGTAGCTGAGTCTGTAGAGTTGAAGTGTACAGGCCATGTGTTGTCATTGGTCTGTAGCTGGGTCTGTACTGTGTTTCTGTTTGCAGGCCATGTGTTGTCATTGGTCTGTAGCTGGGTCTGTACTGTGTTTCTGTTTGCAGGCCATGTGTTGTCATTGGTCTTTAGCTGGGTCTGTACTGTGTTTCTGTTTGCAGGCCATGTATTGTCATTGGTCTGTAGCTGGGTCTGTAGAGTTGGAGTGTACAGGCCATGTGTTGTCATTGGTCTGTAGCTGGGTCTGTACTGTGTTTCTCTTTGCAGGCCATGTGTTGTCATTGGTATGTAGCTGGGTCTGTACTGTGTTTCTCTTTGCAGGCCATGTGTTGTCATTGGTCTGTAGCTGGGTCTGTAGAGTTGAAGTGTACAGGCCATGTGTTGTCATTGGTCTGTAGCTGGGTCTGTACTGTGTTTCTCTTTGCAGGCCATGTGTTGTCATTGGTCTGTAGCTGGGTCTGTAGAGTTGAACTGTACAGGCCATGTGTTGTCATTGGTCTGTAGCTGGGTCTGTAGTGTGCTTCTCTTTGCAGGCCATGTGCTGTCATTGGTCTGTAGCTGGGTCTGTAGAGTTGACGTGTACAGGCCATGTGTTGTCATTGGTCTGTAGCTGGGTCTGTACTGTGTTTCTCTTTGCAGGCCATGTGTTGTCATTGGTCTGTAGCTGGGTCTGTAGAGTTGAAGTGTACAGGCCATGTGTTGTCATTGGTCTGTAGCTGGGTCTGTAGAGTTGAAGTGTACAGGCCATGTGTTGTCATTGGTCTGTAGCTGGGTCTGTACTGTGTTTCTCTTTGCAGGCCATGTGTTGTCATTGGTCTGTAGCTGGGTCTGTAGAGTTGAAGTGTACAGGCCATGTGTTGTCATTGGTCTGTAGCTGGGTCTGTACTGTGTTTCTCTTTGCAGGCCATGTGTTGTCATTGGTCTGTAGCTGGGTCTGTAGAGTTGAAATTTACAGGCCATGTGTTGTCATTGGTCTGTAGCTGGGTCTGTACTGTGCTTCTCTTTGCAGGCTATGTGTTGTCATTGGTCTGTAGCTGGGTCTGTAGAGTTGAAGTGTACAGGCCATGTGTTGTCATTGGTCTGTAGCTGAGTCTGTAGAGTTGGGGTGTACAGGCCATGTGTTGTCATTGGTCTGTAGCTGGGTCTGTACTGTGTTTCTCTTTGCAGGTCATGTATTGTCATTGGTCTGTAGCTGGGTCTGTAGAGTTGAAGTGTACAGGCCATGTGTTGTCATTGGTCTGTAGCTGGGCCTGTACTGTGTTTCTCTTTGCAGGCCATGTGTTGTCATTGGTCTGTAGCTGGGTCTGTACTGGGTTTCTCTTTGCAGGCCATGTGTTGTCATTGGTCTGTAGCTGGGTCTGTACTGGGTTTCTCTTTGCAGGCCATGTGTTGTCATTGGTCTGTAGCTGGGTCTGTAGAGTTGAAGTGTACAGGCCATGTGTTCTCATTGGTCTGTAGCTGGGTCTGTACTGTGTTTCTCTTTGCAGGCCATGTGTTGTCATTGGTCTGTAGCTGGGTCTGTACTGTGTTTCTCTTTGCAGGCCATGTATTGTCATTGGTCTGTAGCTGGGTCTGTACTGTGTTTCTCTTTGCAGGCCATGTGTTGTCATTGGTCTGTAGCTGGGTCTGTAGAGTTGAAGTGTACAGGCCATGTGTTGTAAGCATGGGCGAATTTTGCGGATCTCGCGTTCGCGAATTTTGCGGATTTGCAAACTCGCAATCCGCAAAATCCGCGAATTCCCGCGAATTTGCGGATTTTTTTTTTTTGTGTTCGCCCGTGTTTCTGCCAGTTCGCGAGGGTTTTTACAATTTCGCAATTTGCGAACTTACCTGTCGGGTCGCAAGTTTCGCGAACTTGTTGTTTCTACGTGTCCAGCCTGTTTGGGACACTCTTCTTCATCACTGCCACTCTCTGTCACCACTGCCACTCTCTGACTACTCATGCCACCCTCTGGCCCACCCATGCCACCCTCTGTTTCATCACAGCACCCTCTGGTTGTCCAGTCAGTGTACATTATTGTGGCAATGCAAGCACACCTTCCCTGCCTCAAGTGACCTGAATTAATTTGGGGCTGATTAATGTGTCACAGAATATTTTTTTAGCTGGCACCTGCTTCCTTAGTGCTTCCTGATTAGTGAACTTTTGCACTTGCTAAGTGCTTTCATTGTTGCAAAATTAGTTACAACACCTGCCCTGCCTCAACTGACAATAATGAATTAGGGGCTGATTAATGGATTTGAACTGCCAGCCTGGCTCCTGCTTGTCTCCCTTAGCTGTAATTCAGGACCTTTGTGGCATATGTGTAACTATTCTGAGGTTCAGAGCAGGGTCACATAATAGTTGCAACTGGCAACTGAACTCTGGAGGGGCCCCTCAGCAAGCACTACAGGAAATGGCTACTAATGATGAGCCTGAACTTTTGAACCTGGTAAGTAGTTTCAGTTTTGATTAGATCGTATTTCTGCAATTTTGCACTTATTCGCGGGGCGCGAAGTTGTACTGGGAAGCCGCGAACTCACGCGAACAGTGCGAGCAGTGCGAGCAAAATCCGCTGCTCGCGGATTTGCGGATTTTGCGGGAGATTCGCGAATCTCGCGGATTGCGAATTTCCCGAAAATCCGCAAAATCCGCGAGCGAAACGGATTTTCCGCCCATGCTTAATGTGTTGTCATTGGTCTGTAGCTGGGTCTATAGAGTTGAAGTGAACAGGCCATGTGTTGTCATTGGTCTGTAGCTGGGTCTGTACTGTGTTTCTCTTTGCAGGCCATGTGTTGCCATTGGTCTGTAGCTGGGTCTGTACTGTGTTTCTCTTTGCAGGCCATATGTTGTCATTGGTCTGTAGCTGGGTCTGTACTGTGTTTCTCTTTGCAGGCCATGTGTTGTCATTGGTCTGTAGCTGGGTCTGTACTGTGTTTCTCTTTGCAGGCCATGTGTTGTCATTGGTCTGTAGCTGGGTCTGTAGAGTTGAAGTGTACAGGCCATGTGTTGTCATTGGTCTGTAGCTGGGTCTGTACTGTGTTTCTGTTTGCAGGCCATGTGTTGTCATTGGTCTTTAGCTGGGTCTGTACTGTGTTTCTGTTTGCAGGCCATGTATTGTCATTGGTCTGTAGCTGGGTCTGTAGAGTTGGAGTGTACAGGCCATGTGTTGTCATTGGTCTGTAGCTGGGTCTGTACTGTGTTTCTCTTTGCAGGCCATGTGTTGTCATTGGTATGTAGCTGGGTCTGTACTGTGTTTCTCTTTGCAGGCCATGTGTTGTCATTGGTCTGTAGCTGGGTCTGTAGAGTTGAAGTGTACAGGCCATGTGTTGTCATTGGTCTGTAGCTGGGTCTGTACTGTGTTTCTCTTTGCAGGCCATGTGTTGTCATTGGTCTGTAGCTGGGTCTGTAGAGTTGAACTGTACAGGCCATGTGTTGTCATTGGTCTGTAGCTGGGTCTGTAGTGTGCTTCTCTTTGCAGGCCATGTGCTGTCATTGGTCTGTAGCTGGGTCTGTAGAGTTGAAGTGTACAGGCCATGTGTTGTCATTGGTCTGTAGCTGGGTCTGTACTGTGTTTCTCTTTGCAGGCCATGTGTTGTCATTGGTCTGTAGCTGGGTCTGTAGAGTTGAAGTGTACAGGCCATGTGTTGTCATTGGTCTGTAGCTGGGTCTGTAGAGTTGAAGTGTACAGGCCATGTGTTGTCATTGGTCTGTAGCTGGGTCTGTACTGTGTTTCTCTTTGCAGGCCATGTGTTGTCATTGGTCTGTAGCTGGGTCTGTAGAGTTGAAGTGTACAGGCCATGTGTTGTCATTGGTCTGTAGCTGGGTCTGTACTGTGTTTCTCTTTGCAGGCCATGTGTTGTCATTGGTCTGTAGCTGGGTCTGTAGAGTTGAAATTTACAGGCCATGTGTTGTCATTGGTCTGTAGCTGGGTCTGTACTGTGCTTCTCTTTGCAGGCTATGTGTTGTCATTGGTCTGTAGCTGGGTCTGTAGAGTTGAAGTGTACAGGCCATGTGTTGTCATTGGTCTGTAGCTGAGTCTGTAGAGTTGGGGTGTACAGGCCATGTGTTGTCATTGGTCTGTAGCTGGGTCTGTACTGTGTTTCTCTTTGCAGGTCATGTATTGTCATTGGTCTGTAGCTGGGTCTGTAGAGTTGAAGTGTACAGGCCATGTGTTGTCATTGGTCTGTAGCTGGGCCTGTACTGTGTTTCTCTTTGCAGGCCATGTGTTGTCATTGGTCTGTAGCTGGGTCTGTACTGGGTTTCTCTTTGCAGGCCATGTGTTGTCATTGGTCTGTAGCTGGGTCTGTACTGGGTTTCTCTTTGCAGGCCATGTGTTGTCATTGGTCTGTAGCTGGGTCTGTAGAGTTGAAGTGTACAGGCCATGTGTTCTCATTGGTCTGTAGCTGGGTCTGTACTGTGTTTCTCTTTGCAGGCCATGTGTTGTCATTGGTCTGTAGCTGGGTCTGTACTGTGTTTCTCTTTGCAGGCCATGTATTGTCATTGGTCTGTAGCTGGGTCTGTACTGTGTTTCTCTTTGCAGGCCATGTGTTGTCATTGGTCTGTAGCTGGGTCTGTAGAGTTGAAGTGTACAGGCCATGTGTTGTAAGCATGGGCGAATTTTGCGGATCTCGCGTTCGCGAATTTTGCGGATTTGCGAACTCGCAATCCGCAAAATCCGCGAATTCCCGCGAATTTGCGGATTTTTTTTTTTTGTGTTCGCCCGTGTTTCTGCCAGTTCGCGAGGGTTTTTACAATTTCGCAATTTGCGAACTTACCTGTCGGGTCGCAAGTTTCGCGAACTTGTTGTTTCTACGTGTCCAGCCTGTTTGGGACACTCTTCTTCATCACTGCCACTCTCTGTCACCACTGCCACTCTCTGACTACTCATGCCACCCTCTGGCCCACCCATGCCACCCTCTGTTTCATCACAGCACCCTCTGGTTGTCCAGTCAGTGTACATTATTGTGGCAATGCAAGCACACCTTCCCTGCCTCAAGTGACCTGAATTAATTTGGGGCTGATTAATGTGTCACAGAATATTTTTTTAGCTGGCACCTGCTTCCTTAGTGCTTCCTGATTAGTGAACTTTTGCACTTGCTAAGTGCTTTCATTGTTGCAAAATTAGTTACAACACCTGCCCTGCCCCAACTGACAATAATGAATTAGGGGCTGATTAATGGATTTGAACTGCCAGCCTGGCTCCTGCTTGTCTCCCTTAGCTGTAATTCAGGACCTTTGTGGCATATGTGTAACTATTCTGAGGTTCAGAGCAGGGTCACATAATAGTTGCAACTGGCAACTGAACTCTGGAGGGGCCCCTCAGCAAGCACTACAGGAAATGGCTACTAATGATGAGCCTGAACTTTTGAACCTGGTAAGTAGTTTCAGTTTTGATTAGATCGTATTTCTGCAATTTTGCACTTATTCGCGGGGCGCGAAGTTGTACTGGGAAGCCGCGAACTCACGCGAACAGTGCGAGCAGTGCGAGCAAAATCCGCTGCTCGCGGATTTGCGGATTTTGCGGGAGATTCGCGAATCTCGCGGATTGCGAATTTCCCGAAAATCCGCAAAATCCGCGAGCGAAACGGATTTTCCGCCCATGCTTAATGTGTTGTCATTGGTCTGTAGCTGGGTCTATAGAGTTGAAGTGAACAGGCCATGTGTTGTCATTGGTCTGTAGCTGGGTCTGTACTGTGTTTCTCTTTGCAGGCCATGTGTTGCCATTGGTCTGTAGCTGGGTCTGTACTGTGTTTCTCTTTGCAGGCCATATGTTGTCATTGGTCTGTAGCTGGGTCTGTACTGTGTTTCTCTTTGCAGGCCATGTGTTGTCATTGGTCTGTAGCTGGGTCTGTACTGTGTTTCTCTTTGCAGGCCATGTGTTGTCATTGGTCTGTAGCTGGGTCTGTAGAGTTGAAGTGTACAGGCCATGTGTTGTCATTGGTCTGTAGCTGGGTCTGTACTGTGTTTCTGTTTGCAGGCCATGTGTTGTCATTGGTCTGTAGCTGGGTCTGTACTGTGTTTATCTTTGCAGGCCATGTGTTGTCATTGGTCTGTAGCTGGGTCTGTACTGTGTTTCTCTTTGCAGGCCATGTGTTGTCATTGGTCTGTAGCTGGGTCTGTAGAGTTGAAGTGTACAGGCCATGTGTTGTCATTGGTCTGTAGCTGGGTCTGTACTGTGTTTCTCTTTGCAGGCCATGTGTTGTCATTTGTCAGTAGCTGGGTCTGTAGAGTTGAAGTGTACAGGCCATGTGTTGTCATTGGTCTGTAGCTGGGTCTGTACTGTGTTTCTCTTTGCAGGCCATGTGTTGTCATTGGTCTGTAGCTGGGTCTGTAGAGTTGAAGTGTACAGGCCATGTGTTGTCATTGGTCCGTAGCTGGGTCTGTACTGTGTTTTTCTTTGCAGGCCATGTGTTGTCATTGGTCTGTAGCTGGGTCTGTAGAGTTGAAGTGTACAGGCCATGTGTTGTCATTGGTCTGTAGCTGGGTCTGTACTGTGTTTCTCTTTGCAGGCCATGTGTTGTCATTGGTCTGTAGCTGGGTCTGTAGAGTTGAAGTGTACAGGCCATGTGTTGTCATTGGTCTGTAGCTGGGTCTGTACTGTGTTTATCTTTGCAGGCCATGTGTTGTCATTGGTCTGTAGCTGGGTCTGTACTGTGTTTCTCTTTGCAGGCCATGTGTTGTCATTGGTCTGTAGCTGGGTCTGTAGAGTTGAAGTGTACAGGCCATGTGTTGTCATTGGTCTGTAGCTGGGTCTGTACTGTGTTTCTCTTTGCAGGCCATGTGTTGTCATTGGTCTGTAGCTGGGTCTGTAGAGTTGAAGTGTACAGGCCATATGTTGTCATTGGTCTGTAGCTGGGTCTGTAGAGTTGAAGTGTACAGGCCATGTGTTGTCATTGGTCTGTAGCTGGGTATGTACTGTGTTTCTCTTTGCAGGCCATATGTTGTCATTGGTTTGTAGCTGGGTCTGTAGAGTTGAAGTGTACAGGCCATGTGTTGTCATTGGTCTGTAGCTGGGTCTACTGTGTTTCTCTTTGCAGGCCATGTGTTGTCATTGGTCTGTAGCTGGGTCTGTAGAGTAGAAGTGTACAGGCCATGTGTTGTCATTGGTCTGTAGCTGGTCTGTACTGTGTTTCTCTTTGCAGGCCATGTGTTGTCATTGGTCTGTAGCTGGGTCTGTACTGTGTTTCTGTTTGCAGGCCATGTGTTGTCATTGGTCTGTAGCTGGGTCTGTAGAGTTGAAGTGTACAGGCCATGTGTTGTCATTGGTCTGTAGCTGGGTCTGCAGACTTGAAGTGTACAGGCCATGTGTTGTCATTGGTCTGTAGCTGGGTCTGTACTGTGTTTCTCTTTGCAGGCCATGTGTTGTCATTGGTCTGTAGCTGGGTCTGTAGAGTTGAAGTGTACAGGCCATGTGTTGTCATTGGTCTGTAGCTGGGTCTGTAGAGTTGAAGTGTACAGGCCATGTGTTGTCATTGGTCTGTAGCTGGGTCTGTACTGTGTTTCTCCTTGCAGGCCATGTGTTGTCATTGGTCTGTAGCTGGGTCTGCACTGTGTTTCTCTTTGCAGGCCATGTGTTGTCATTGGTCTGTAGCTGGGTCTGTACTGTGTTTCTTTTTGCAGGCCATGTGTTGTCATTGGTCTGTAGCTGGGTCTGTAGAGTTGAAGTGTACAGGCCATGTGTTGTCATTGGTCTGTAGCTGGGTCTGTACTGTGTTTCTCTTTGCAGGCCATGTGTTGTCATTGGTCTGTAGCTGGGTCTACTGTGTTTCTCTTTGCAGGCCATGTGTTGTCATTGGTCTGTAGCTGGGTCTGTAGAGTTGAAGTGTACAGGGCATGTGTTGTCATTGGTCTGTAGCTGGGTCTGTACTGTGTTTCTCTTTGCAGGCCATGTGTTGTCATTGGTCTGTAGCTGGGTCTGTACTGTGTTTCTCTTTGCAGGCCATGTGTTGTCAATGGTCTGTAGCTGGGTCTGTACTGTGTTTCTGTTTGCAGGCCATGTGTTGTCATTGGTCTGTAGCTGGGTCTGTAGACTTGAAGTGTACAGGCCATGTGTTGTCATTGGTCTGTAGCTGGGTCTGTACTGTGTTTCTCTTTGCAGGCCATGTGTTGTCATTGGTCTGTAGCTGGGTCTGTACTGTGTTTCTCTTTGCAGGCCATGTGTTGTCATTGGTCTGTAGCTGGGTCTGTAGAGTTGAAGTGTACAGGCCATGTGTTCTCATTGGTCTGTAGCTGGGTCTGTACTGTGTTTCTCTTTGCAGGCCATGTGTTGTCATTGGTCTGTAGCTGGGTCTGTAGAGTTGAAGTGTACAGGCCATATGTTGTCATTGGTCTGTAGCTTGGTCTGTAGAGTTGAAGTGTACAGGCCATGTGTTGTCATTGGTCTGTAGCTGGCTGGGTATGTACTGTGTTTCTCTTTGCAGGCCATATGTTGTCATTGGTTTGTAGCTGGGTCTGTAGAGTTGAAGTGTACAGGCCATGTGTTGTCATTGGTCTGTAGCTGGGTCTACTGTGTTTCTCTTTGCAGGCCATGTGTTGTCATTGGTCTGTAGCTGGGTCTGTAGAGTAGAAGTGTACAGGCCATGTGTTGTCATTGGTCTGTAGCTGGTCTGTACTGTGTTTCTCTTTGCAGGCCATGTGTTGTCATTGGTCTGTAGCTGGGTCTGTACTGTGTTTCTCTTTGCAGGCCATGTGTTGTCATTGGTCTGTAGCTGGGTCTGTACTGTGTTTCTCTTTGCAGGCCATGTGTTGTCATTGGTATGTAGCTGGGTCTGTACTGTGTTTCTCTCTGCAGGCCATGTGTTGTCATTGGTCTGTAGATGGGTCTGTAGAGTTGAAGTGTACAGGCCATGTGTTGTCATTGGTCTGTAGCTGGGTCTGTAAAGTTGAAGTGTACAGGCCATGTGTTGTCATTGGTCTGTAGCTGGATCTGTAGAGTTGAAGTGTACAGGCCATGTGTTGTCATTGGTCTGTAGCTGGGTCTGTACTGTGTTTCTCTTTGCAGGCCATGTGTTGTCATTGGTCTGTAGCTGGGTCTGTAGAGTTGAAGTGTACAGGCCATGTGTTGTCATTGGTCTGTAGCTGGGCCTGTACTGTGTTTCTCTTTGCAGGCCATGTGTTGTCATTGGTGTGTAGCTGGGTCTGTACTGTGTTTCTCTTTGCAGGCCATGTGTTGTCATTGGTCTGTAGCTGGGTATGAACTGTGTTTCTCTTTGCAGGCCATGTGTTGTCATTGGTCTGTAGCTGGGTCTGTAGAGTTGAAGTGTACAGGCCATGTGTTGTCATTGGTCTGTAGCTGGGTCTGTACTGTGTTTCTCTTTGCAGGCCATGTGTTGTCATTGGTCTGTAGCTGGGTCTGTAGAGTTGAAGTGTACAGGCCATATGTTGTCATTGGTCTGTAGCTGGGTCTGTAGAGTTGAAGTGTACAGGCCATGTGTTGTCATTGGTCTGTAGCTGGGTATGTACTGTGTTTCTCTTTGCAGGCCATATGTTGTCATTGGTTTGTAGCTGGGTCTGTAGAGTTGAAGTGTACAGGCCATGTGTTGTCATTGGTCTGTAGCTGGGTCTACTGTGTTTCTCTTTGCAGGCCATGTGTTGTCATTGGTCTGTAGCTGGGTCTGTAGAATAGAAGTGTACAGGCCATGTGTTGTCATTGGTCTGTAGCTGGTCTGTACTGTGTTTCTCTTTGCAGGCCATGTGTTGTCATTGGTCTGTAGCTGGGTCTGTACTGTGTTTCTCTTTGCAGGCCATGTGTTGTCATTGGTCTGTAGCTGGGTCTGTACTGTGTTTCTCTTTGCAGGCCATGTGTTGTCATTGGTATGTAGCTGGGTCTGTACTGTGTTTCTCTCTGCAGGCCATGTGTTGTCATTGGTCTGTAGCTGGGTCTCTACTGTGTTTCTCTTTGCAGGCCATGTGTTGTCATTGGTCTGTAGCTGGGTCTGTACTGTGTTTCTCTCTGCAGGCCATGTGTTGTCATTGGTCTGTAGCTGGGTCTGTAGAGTTGAAGTGTACAGGCCATGTGTTGTCATTGGTCTGTAGCTGGGTCTGTAAAGTTGAAGTGTACAGGCCATGTGTTGTCATTGGTCTGTAGCTGGATCTGTAGAATTGAAGTGTACAGGCCATGTGTTGTCATTGGTCTGTAGCTGGGTCTGTACTGTGTTTCTCTTTGCAGGCCATGTGTTGTCATTGGTCTGTAGCTGGGTCTGTAGAGTTGAAGTGTACAGGCCATGTGTTGTCATTGGTCTGTAGCTGGGCCTGTACTGTGTTTCTCTTTGCAGGCCATGTGTTGTCATTGGTGTGTAGCTGGGTCTGTACTGTGTTTCTCTTTGCAGGCCATGTGTTGTCATTGGTCTGTAGCTGGGTCTGTACTGTGTTTCTCTTTGCAGGCCATGTGTTGTCATTGGTCTGTAGCTGGGTCTGTAGAGTTGAAGTGTACAGGCCATGTGTTGTCATTGGTCTGTAGCTGGGTCTGTACTGTGTTTCTCTTTGCAGGCCATGTGTTGTCATTGGTCTGTAGCTGGGTCTGTAGAGTTGAAGTGTACAGGCCATGTGTTGTCATTGGTCTGTAGCTGGGCCTGTACTGTGTTTCTCTTTGCAGGCCATGTGTTGTCATTGGTCTGTAGCTGGGTCTGTAGAGTTGAAGTGTACAGGCCATGTGTTGTCATTGGTCTGTAGCTGGGTCTGTACTGTGTTTCTCTTTGCAGGCCATGTGTTGTCATTGGTCTGTAGCTGGGTCTGCACTGTGTTTCTCTTTGCAGGCCATGTGTTGTCATTGGTCTGTAGCTGGGTCTGTACTGTGTTTCTCTTTGCAGGCCATGTGTTGTCATTGGTCTGTAGCTGGGTCTGTAGAGTTGAAGTGTACAGGCCATGTGTTGTCATTGGTCTGTAGCTGGGTCTGTACTGTGTTTCTCTTTGCAGGCCATGTGTTGTCATTGGTCTGTAGCTGGGTCTGTAGAGTTGAAGTGTACAGGCCATGTGTTGTCATTGGTCCGTAGCTGGGTCTGTACTGTGTTTTTCTTTGCAGGCCATGTGTTGTCATTGGTCTGTAGCTGGGTCTGTAGAGTTGAAGTGTACAGGCCATGTGTTGTCATTGGTCTGTAGCTGGGTCTGTACTGTGTTTCTCTTTGCAGGCCATGTGTTGTCATTGGTCTGTAGCTGGGTCTGTAGAGTTGAAGTGTACAGGCCATGTGTTGTCATTGGTCTGTAGCTGGGTCTGTACTGTGTTTCTCTTTGCAGGCCATGTGTTGTCATTGGTCTGTAGCTGGGTCTGTACTGTGTTTCTCTTTGCAGGCCATGTGTTGTCATTGGTCTGTAGCTGGGTCTGTAGAGTTGAAGTGTACAGGCCATGTGTTGTCATTGGTCTGTAGCTGGGTCTGTACTGTGTTTCTCTTTGCAGGCCATGTGTTGTCATTGGTCTGTAGCTGGGTCTGTAGAGTTGAAGTGTACAGGCCATATGTTGTCATTGGTCTGTAGCTGGGTCTGTAGAGTTGAAGTGTACAGGCCATGTGTTGTCATTGGTCTGTAGCTGGGTATGTACTGTGTTTCTCTTTGCAGGCCATGTGTTGTCATTGGTCTGTAGCTGGGTCTGTACTGTGTTTCTCTTTGCAGGCCATGTGTTGTCATTGGTCTGTAGCTGGGTCTGTACTGTGTTTCTCTTTGCAGGCCATGTGTTGTCATTGGTCTGTAGCTGGGTCTGTACTGTGTTTCTCTTTGCAGGCCATGTGTTGTCATTGGTCTGTAGCTGGGTCTAAAGAGTTGAAGTGTACAGGCCATATGTTGTCATTGGTCTGTAGCTGGGCCTGTAGAGTTGACGTGTACAGGCCATGTGTTGTCATTGGTCTGTAGCTGGGTCTGTAGAGTTGAAGTGTACAGGCCATGTGTTGTCATTGGTCTGTAGCTGGGTCTGTAGAGTTGAAGTGTACAGGCCATGTGTTGTCATTGGTCTGTAGCTGGGTCTGTACTGTGTTTCTGTTTGCAGGCCATGTGTTGTCATTTGTCTGTAGCTGGGTCTGTAGAGTTGAAGTGTACAGGCCATATGTTGTCATTGGTCTGTAGCTGGGTCTGTAGAGTTGAAGTGTACAGGCCATGTGTTGTCATTGGTCTGTAGCTGGGTCTGTACTGTGTTTCTCTTTGCAGGCCATGTGTTGTCATTGGTCTGTAGCTGGGTCTGTAGAGTTGAAGTGTACAGGCCATGTGTTGTCATTGGTCTGTAGCTGGGTCTGTACTGTGTTTCTGTTTGCAGGCCATGTGTTGTCATTTGTCTGTAGCTGGGTCTGTAGAGTTGAAGTGTACAGGCCATGTGTTGTCATTGGTCTGTAGCTGGGTCTGTACTGTGTTTCTCTCTGCAGGCCATGTGTTGTCATTGGTCTGTAGCTGGGTCTGTGGAGTTGAAGTGTACAGGCCATGTGTTGTCATTGGTCTGTAGCTGGGTCTGTACTGTGTTTCTCTCTGCAGGCCATGTGTTGTCATTGGTCTGTAGCTGGGTCTGTAGAGTTGAAGTGTACAGGCCATGTGTTGTCATTGGTCTGTAGCTGGGTATGTACTGTGTTTCTCTTTGCAGGCCATATGTTGTCATTGGTTTGTAGCTGGGTCTGTAGAGTTGAAGTGTACAGGCCATGTGTTGTCATTGGTCTGTAGCTGGGTATGTACTGTGTTTCTCTTTGCAGGCCATGTGTTGTCATTTGTCTGTAGCTGGGTCTGTAGAGTTGAAGTGTACAGGCCATGTGTTGTCATTGGTCTGTAGCTGGGTCTGTACTGTGTTTCTCTTTGCAGGCCATGTGTTGTCATTGGTCTGTAGCTGGGTCTGTAGAGTTGAAGTGTACAGGCCATGTGTTGTCATTGGTCTGTAGCTGGGTCTGTAGAGTTGAAGTGTACAGGCCATGTGTTGTCATTGGTCTGTAGCTGGGTCTGTACTGTGTTTCTCTTTGCAGGCCATGTGTTGTCATTGGTCTGTAGCTGGGTCTGTACTGTGTTTCTCTTTGCAGGCCATGTGTTGTCATTGGTCTGTAGCTGGGTCTGTACTGTGTTTCTCTTTGCAGGCCATGTGTTGTCATTGGTCTGTAGCTGGGTCTGTAGAGTTGAAGTGTACAGGCCATATGTTGTCATTGGTCTGTAGCTGGGCCTGTAGAGTTGACGTGTACAGGCCATGTGTTGTCATTGGTCTGTAGCTGGGTCTGTAGAGTTGAAGTGTACAGGCCATGTGTTGTCATTGGTCTGTAGCTGGGTCTGTAGAGTTGAAGTGTACAGGCCATGTGTTGTCATTGGTCTGTAGCTGGGTCTGTACTGTGTTTCTGTTTGCAGGCCATGTGTTGTCATTTGTCTGTAGCTGGGTCTGTAGAGTTGAAGTGTACAGGCCATATGTTGTCATTGGTCTGTAGCTGGGTCTGTAGAGTTGAAGTGTACAGGCCATGTGTTGTCATTGGTCTGTAGCTGGGTCTGTACTGTGTTTCTCTTTGCAGGCCATGTGTTGTCATTGGTCTGTAGCTGGGTCTGTAGAGTTGAAGTGTACAGGCCATGTGTTGTCATTGGTCTGTAGCTGGGTCTGTACTGTGTTTCTGTTTGCAGGCCATGTGTTGTCATTTGTCTGTAGCTGGGTCTGTAGAGTTGAAGTGTACAGGCCATGTGTTGTCATTGGTCTGTAGCTGGGTCTGTACTGTGTTTCTCTCTGCAGGCCATGTGTTGTCATTGGTCTGTAGCTGGGTCTGTAGAGTTGAAGTGTACAGGCCATGTGTAGTCATTGGTCTGTAGCTGGGTCTGTAGAGTTGAAGTGTACAGGCCATGTGTTGTCATTGGTCTGTAGCTGGGTATGTACTGTGTTTCTCTTTGCAGGCCATATGTTGTCATTGGTTTGTAGCTGGGTCTGTAGAGTTGAAGTGTACAGGCCATGTGTTGTCATTGGTCTGTAGCTGGGTCTGTAGAGTTGAAGTGTACAGGCCATGTGTTGTCATTGGTCTGTAGCTGGGTCTGTACTGTGTTTCTCTTTGCAGGCCATGTGTTGTCATTGGTCTGTAGCTGGGTCTGTAGAGTTGAAGTGTACAGGCCATGTGTTGTCATTGGTCTGTAGCTGGGTCTGTAGAGTTGAAGTGTACAGGCCATGTGTTGTCATTGGTCTGTAGCTGGGTCTGTACTGTGTTTCTGTTTGCAGGCCATGTGTTGTCATTTGTCTGTAGCTGGGTCTGTAGAGTTGAAGTGTACTGAGGTTCCGTGACGGTTCCGTGACGACTTGAACCCGTGTTTTCAAGTTTGTCGGAAATACATAAAATTAGTATCAGCGAACCGCAAATGATCCATTTAGTATATCCTAGTGTTTTCGCTACGCTACGAGCAAGAGCACTCCTTCCACTGACACATTTCTGATATACACACGGCATCCATCTTAGATCATGGCCGCCATTTTGTGGTTCCTTGCCCTCACATATGCAATAGCCTCTGATCATTTCATTCACTTCACTTTGATTAAGGACACGTAGCCTTAGCCGGAGATTCACCTCTTACATGACACGTGCACCTTAAACCAGATCACGCTGAAACTGCATGACTCGACAAAGGCTGCCTCCTCTGCCCGAGGCCAGCCCACCTGAACTGGTTTTCCTGTCCATTGTACCTGATCATGATTAGGCGGCCGAAGCCGGTAGCCTTGCCCATTTACAACCCACAAACATCTCTTATCCCGCTTTTCTATCTTCTGCACCTGGCTCTGCTCCTTTCCTTCTGGGCCTTTATTAGGGGGAGGTAACGAACTTTACGATGAGGCGGTCCGGGTCTTGAATGCAATATTGACAAGGGATTGTGATGGACTGGTGGGAACCCCTCTTCGTGATGTTTGGTATCAGATATTATCGACAGTTCCTGTGTAACGCCAAATATTTATTGTTTAGAGACACAAAGGTTTGGGAATGTACCGACATGTGAAATATTTGCCTAGAGCACAATTTTTAGTATATAAGGAGCAACCCACTTTGTACAAATCGAACAGTCTCCTAGATTCTGCCCGTGTGTAGATTCTGTGACTTCTGTGTCCCTGCAGTAATAAACCTTTGGTCTTTGACGCCACCATCGAGAAGCCCGTGTTTCTGTTCATTTGTGCACCAAGGCAGGTGGGACTCCGGGGTCTTTGGGTGTTGTACCCTGACACCTCTGGACGGAACCAAAAAGTCCAGAACTCCAATTGGCGCCCAACGTGGGGCGACGTCATTCGGTACCGGTCCAAAAGCCTGAAGAGTTCGAGAAGCTTCGTGTGAAGATTCCTGAGGGAGGCGCCCCACTTCATCGATCCCGGCATATCGCAAAAGTGGCCCTGAAGTTCTCTTCCACGAGGGTTCCCGTTCAGGACGGCTGCAGTGGGCCGTTGCCTTGACCGTCGCCCTGTCTTGGACCCGAAGTGGTGCAGTCCTTAGTACGGCGAAACGTGACGGGTTTCTCCTTGGTGACGTCTTCAGTGCCTCAGTTAAGTATTTAGTGATAGCTAGCTGGTTACTTTTGTGAGGATTGTTAAAAATCCTTGATCGGTTCTTGGTTTGGTTTGGTTTTGTAAGATTATCACTAGTTGTTCTGGTTACGATAATCTATTTGGTTCAGTTTTGGGTATCGATACATCAGTTCGTTTTGGTAGGCCTAAGTTCTTGGTTCAAGTGCACAATTTGTTTCGTGTTTTGTTTGTTTTGTGTTCCGGACTGAGAATGGTAAGTCGGAAAATGTTGTCTTGTTTTAGTTGCAACAGTGACTCACAATTAGAGGATTCCTGTCTGGTTCCTCCGATTGGGACTCCCCTATATGACCTATATTGTAAGTATGGTGTGGGTCCTATAACTTATAATGAGATATGGGTCCGTTATTGTAAGAAGGATGGTGTCCTTAGTTGGCCACTGCATGGTAGTTTTGAACAAAAGATTCTCGACAATTTAGAAGCGAAATTGTTTAGGAAGAAAGCCCGGCCGGCAATGTTTGACTCTTTTCGTTATTGGCGGAAAGAATCCAAACAGAGAGAAATGAAAAGGTTGAAAAAAGAGCAAAAAGAACTAGAAGAGTTAACTCTAGAGCAAGCGACTAAGCAGTTGCAGGCTAACGAGTGTGAGAAAGCCATAGATGTAGCCATTAGAGAGCGTAACTTAGCGATTGACAAGTGCTATCCTGCCTTGCCATCGAAAATGGCTAAGATACTGGAGGATTCCGAAAACGATCCTCTGCTATCTTATCTGTTACGGTCGCCTCCACCGTATGCACAAGGTGCTGCGGCTCCACTTATACCGGATGTTCAATTGCCGGTTGCTAGACAACCTGGTGTTCTTGTTCCTCAGAATCAAGTTCCTATACCTCCTGTGGTGAATGTAAATGTTCCTACAGCTCCTCCTCTTCCTGCACTGCCCGCTCCTATACCTACCACTGTACCTATTGGTCCTCAAACTATTTTCCTCGATACTCCTACTGTTTCGTCATCTATTCCTACCTCTACTGCGTTCTCTATGTCTGCGAGTGTACTAACTCCACTTTCTGTTCGTCGAAGAATTACTGATTCTGTTACTAATATGCTGTCTCCTATATATAAAACCTTGATTAAGACTCCTACTCCTGACTCTGTTCAGAGACGGAGTCAGCTTCCAAGTACTGAGGAACGGGGAGTTTTAGACTCCACGGCTCTCAGATGGATTACAAAAGTTAGAAGATATAGTACGAAAGATGTGTTAGAGACATTTATGCAATGGGGAGAGCCAACACAGCGATACGTCTTCGACGAGATGTGCTCGTTGTTGCGTGAGGAAATAGAAGAAGACGATGTCGAATCAGATTTGGAAGATTTAATTAAGATTCAAAAAGAGTTTGCTGCTGGAATGATAGTGGGCGATAATATAAAGGAAGCGATGGAACTCATTTTGAGTTTTAGGAATGATCCATCTCTTCGTTCGCCGAGAGATTTAGAGAAAGGTAGAATGAAGCTAAGTCGCCAATATCCTATGAGGGAAGTTCCTCCAATTTGGCGCGAAGCAGTACAACGTGATGATAATGCGGGTATTGCAGCTGCTCCAGCACAGTTCCAAAGAGTATGGATACATATTCCGTGGAAGCGAGCAGAAGTGTTAGCAGTGAAACAGGCCTTGCCAGATCCACGTAAGAATCCAGCCGGATATTACAAGGAATTGACACAGACAGTTGAGGCTTGTATAATGAACTTAGCCGACATTGATATGTTGTTTGGTAATGTAGTTCCACAACCAGTGTGGGCTAAAATTCGTAGAGAGGATCATCAGGCTGCTTTAGGTGGTGATTGGGCAGCTATCACTGCAGCAGATGCTCAACAAATAGGTGGTGCGAAACCCGAACCCCTAATTGCTAATCTTCCTGGCAGAATAATAGATTTAATGAAGACTCTGATGCCAGCATTGCGTGTTAATTGGGATAAATTATCCGCATGCAAGCAGAAGAAAGACGAAAGTGTCTCCGACTTCTTCACGAGGTTCGAAGAGACTTTTGTAGACCATAGTGGTCAGGATATGAGCACTGAAGGAGGACAGAGATTGTTTGTCGATAAATTTGTGCATAATTTGTTACCCGAATTATGCAATAAATTGAAAGACTCAGAAAGTGCGTGGGCTGTATCTACGACAGCGCAAATACTTGCGACTGCACAGTATTACGAAAATAGGGATAAAGAGGAAAAGGAGAAATCAGAAAAGAAAACGAAAGATTTAAAGACTAAAGTTCTTTTACAGCAGGCGTATCCGCCTCGCACGAATCAGACTAATATGCAACAGAATTCGTATCAAAAGACAGATTATAATTCGACCAGGCCTCAATACCAGTGGAATCAGTGTGCGTACTGTAAGAAAGAGGGTCACTATAAAAATGATTGTCAGATTTTAGCGCAAAATAATGCGGCAGCAGCTCAGAGAGGTCGTGGTGGTTTTGCACAGAATTCTAGAGGTCGGGGACGAGGTGCTATGCCTCCACAAACTAATGATCGTCCTTCTAATCACTTTGATCAGCGAAATGTACAGTCAGCTCAACAGAATAGATCTCAGCAATATCTTGTTGAGGATTATTGTGAAGTTGAAGAGGGATTTCAACAAAATGGGTACTAGGACAGCCATAGACAGAGAGAGGGAGTAGTATCAGTTCCAGTGGATCAGAGTGGGCCTTATGTCGCAGTAGCAACATCAGGTGTAGTCGAACCGTTTCTGTTGGATACTGGTGCCGCAAAAAGTTCTATCATGCATGCGAAACTCCCTGGCGCACCTTTGTCTGGCTCAACAAATGTTTCCGTAGGTTTTTCAGGCGCCCCTGTGTACAACCCGATATCTGGTCCTTTGTCTATTTCTGTTGGACCGTGTCAATTGAAAGCACCCTTAATTTTGACGACAGGTTGTAATGAAAATCTGCTTGGTTTAGATTTGTTAAAACGACTATATGCGACATTGTACTGTTCTCCGGAAGGAGTACAGCTTACTTTGGGTAAAAGACTCACCTCTCCGATGTACTTGTCAATGGACAAACTCCCGCCGGAGCTACGTTCACTCCCTGATTCTCTTTGGGCGACTGGTCCCAACGATGTAGGTCTACTAGAGATTCCACCGTATGTAGTAACTTTGAAAGCGAATGTGAAATTTCCAAGAATTCCTCAATATAAAATATCGAATGAAGGTGAGCGTGCACTCTTATTGATTGTGCAAGATTTGATTAAAAAAGGTGTGGTTGAAGAAACGCGAGGAAATGTTTGTAATAGTCCTGTATTGCCGATTTTGAAACGAACAGATCCTACAAAGCCTCCAGTCTATAGGTTTGTCATAGACCTTAGAGAAGTTAATAAGATTGTAATTCCGCAGTTTCCTGTAGTGCCAGACATTACTGCTTTGTTAACATTGATTCCTGCTACAGCTACATGGTTCTCAGTCATCGACTTGAAGAATGCCTTTTTCAGCATTCCGATAGCCGAGGAAAGCAGAGATATTTTTGGCTTCTGTTTAGGAGGTCGCAGTTTCAGATTTAAACGCGCTCCACAAGGCTACTGTGAAAGTCCATCTATTTACAGTCAAGCTTTAAAAAGTCAGTTAGATTCTTTTGTCCTTCCTCCAGGTTCTGCCCTAGTACAGTACGTAGATGATCTTTTGGTGGCTGCCGATGACAAGGAAACTTGCAAGGCAGCTACAATTTCACTATTGCATCATTTGTCTAATTTGAATCATAAGGTGTCACCTTCCAAAATGCAATATTGCTGCCAAGAAGTAACCTACTTAGGTCATCTCTTGTCAAAGGAGGGAAGGAAGTTGACCCCAGAAAGAATAAAAGCAATTATGCAAATGAGTGTTCCACGCACACAGAGGGAAGTACGTGCCTTTCTAGGTATTACCTCTTACTGTAGGCAATGGATCCCAAATTTTTCACTTTTAGCAAAACCGTTGGTAGCTTTGACTGGGAAAAATGTTCCGAGTCCGGTGCCATGGTCTGATGAATGTCAAGAGAGTTTTGCTGAATTACGAAAAGCTTTGTGTTCAGCTCCTGTATTGGGCACACCTGATTACAGTAAGCCATTCACGCTCTACGTTCACGAAAGAGAAGGTTGCGCGTTGAGTGTCTTGACACAGAAGTTTGGTGATAAACAACGCCCTTGTGCGTATTTCTCATCAACATTAGATCCGGTAGCTAGAGCATTGCCTAGTTGTTTGAGGGCTACAGCGGCAGCTGCAGCTTCCATTCGACAATCTGCTGGTTTGGTGATGAACAATATGCTAGTGGTCATGGTTCCTCATGCAGTGGACACACTCATGAACCGAACGAAGACACAACACCTTACTAGTGCGAGATTATCTGGTTACGAGCTGACGTTATTAGCGAGTCATATTCAGATCAAAAGATGCAATGTATTGAATCCAGCAACATTGTTGCCGACTGATCAAGAGTCGAGTGATTCTGAGCCACATGACTGTTATTTCAAAACGGAGGAAGAGACAAAAGGTCGTATCGACTTGAGGGATACTCCTCTATCCGACCCAGATGGTACGCTGTATGTGGACGGGTCATGTTTTAAATTGGAGAATGGTGATGTGACTGCTGCCTACGCGGTAACGACTTTGAAGACGATTGTGGAGACTGCAAGAGTGAGTCAGAATTCTGCCCAAGCTGCAGAGTTAATAGCTCTTACGAGAGCGTGTGTTTTAGCTGAGGGAAAGAGAGTGAATGTGTTTACAGATAGTCAGTACGCATTTGGCGTGGCCCATAGTTTTGGCCGGTTGTGGAGAGAAAGGGGTTTCATTACGTCCCATGGGACTAAGATTCAACATGGTCAGCTAGTTAACGACTTGTTAGAATCTCTAACCTTACCGACTGAAGTTGCGATTGTGAAGTGCAGTGCTCATAAAGCAATCACGGATGATGTTGGTCGGGGAAATGCCTTTGCTGATGAAACCGCTAAACAGACAGCTAGAGACATGATGAGTAGAATGTATGTTGCTACGTCTGCAAGATGGATTGCTGAGTCTGGAATGTGTGAGGACACAATGGAAAGTGTGAAAGAGATTCAGAAAGAAGCGACTGAGGAAGAGAAACGCGTATGGAGAGAAAGTACGGGCAAATTGGACTCGAATGGATGTTGGATCGATTTGACAGAACAGCAGCGTTGGATGTTGCCTGATGCGTATGTGCTTGCAGTAGTAACGATGGCGCATGGAGTGGCGCACATAAGTTCTAAAGGGATATGTAAGATGTTAGCTCCGGTTTGGAAGAATGAGGGAATCAGTAAGTGTGCAGAGAGAGTGGTGAAAAATTGTATGGTGTGCTTGATGCATAATCCTGGCAAGGGAACTCCAACTCCAGCTGGTCATTTTGCTCCTCCTTCCTGTCCCTTTGAAGTAATACAGTTAGACTTCATTCACATGGAACGCTGCAACAATTTAAAATACGTCCTGGTGGTGGTTTGTGCTTTTTCCAGGTGGATAGAAGCATACCCACTAAAGGACAACACTGCTTTATCAACTGCCAAAATTCTTCTCAAAGAATTTTTCCCTAGGTTTGGAATGCCACGGATTGTATGGTCAGATAACGGAAGTGAGTTTATAGGGAAAGTTATGCAGAGTGTGTGTGCTGGTCTAGGATTGAAACAAAAATTTCATAGTGCGAACCATCCCCAGTCTGCTGGTTTAGTCGAGGGTTACAATGGCACCCTCAAGCTTAAAATAGCCAAAATTCAAGCATCCACAGGTTTGGCTTGGCCAGACGCACTTCCTTTGGCCTTGTTATCAACGAGAGCAACAGTGCATTCTAGAATAGGGCTTTCTCCATATGAGATTGTATTTGGCCGCCCGGCAAATGTCTGGGGTGTGCCAAGGCCTAAACAATTCTGCTCCATTGAATATCCTATGTTGATAGACTATCTTTACGACTTGACTGCTAAATTAAGTCTTATTCATCAACAGGTCTTTGATGCTTTGCCAAAACCTCCGGAGAGTCCAGGGCATCAGCTGAAACCCGGCGACCACGTGGTGGTCAGAAATTTTGCGAGGACAAAGAATCTTCAGCCTCGCTACATCGGCCCCTTCCAAATCCTGCTGGCGACGAGGACAGCTGTACGTGTTGCTGGTCGCAAGCACTGGATCCACGCTTCTCACGTAAAGCGTGTTCCACTGCCGCTGCCCTACGACGACTGGGTGAAGAAGGGAATTGGTGCCTCCGAATCTGAAATAACTCCAAAATTTGTCCCTTTCAGCGATGCCGATTTGATTTCTGACACTTTGAAACGTGACTCTCCTCTTGAAAAGACTGCTTTGAACGTTGAAAATTTGTCTCCAGCATCAGAAGAAACTTTGCCATCTGCGAACGTAAACTCTGCAACAGCTGCTAGTGATACACTATTTTCCGATCAAACAGTACCAGCGAAGAAAAGATACAACCTTAGAAGCCATAAAAAGGACTAATAAAGCAGGCAACTGCATACTGTGATTTTGATATATATATATATATTTTGAACTTTTGCCTTCAGCCAGGAAGTTTGTTATTGTTTATTGTTTTTAAAATTGCCTTGCCGTCTGGGTAGCCGTAGGGTCGTGGCTGTGTGCCTAGTTTGAATTTGCAGGGGTCTGACACAAGGTCGATCTTTCTGTTAGTACTGGGAACTCCCAGGGCTGACAGAGGCATTTTCATCTACGTACACATCATCAGTGGTCGCGAGCGGATTGTAGAAGATGGAACTTCCTGCGCTGCAACGAGAAAATGTGATTTACGTTCGCAGAAACAGACTAAATAGAATTCTTCATAGCAAAAGTTTCTTGATGCAATGTGCCGTTACATTTTTGATTGTTTTAGCAACATTGGTGGGTGGAATTGTCTTTAGCATAAATTTGATTTTTGTGCCAGTATCTACAGTACCTCCCCTTGATCCTGCTATTTCTACTGTTTCTTCTATACACTCTTTTCACTCGTTTCCGGAACATGAGCAAGCTCGACGCTCAGAATTCATTAATAATACTTTTGTACAGCTCTTGCACCAACACCAACTGGTAGTTAACACGACAGACTGTTGGGTATGTGGCTTGATACCCCACACTATGGATAAAGGTATTCCCTATCTGGTTTTGCCTTTCAGCTACAATGGATCATTTCAGGCCCTTCAAACCATCTTTGCTTATGCTCTTGAGACCTATCCTCCACGTCCACCACGTTCCACTAAATATAACTCTGCCAACAAAGCTTTAGTCCAGGGAATTATTGACATGGTCAAAGACGTCAATAATACTCCATCATACCCTAGAGACGAATTGCGAGTATATTTAAGTTGGAATACTTCAGAGTATCGCCTTAGTTTAGGAGAAAGCAAGCGTAAAAGCTCAACTCCAATCTGGGTCGTACCTCACCGAGGTCAGGTCTGTTTGCAAGGTAATGGGAGAAATCCGAGAGCTCAGCTAGGGAGGAGTGAGTGCGTAGAGACTTATGTGTTTCCGGCTAACTCTTCCCCTGCCTTTCTTACTGCTAGGGGTACCTATTTCATTTGTCGAGACAGAGCTTATACATGGTTGCCTGCCGACTTCTCAGGATCATGTTATATTGCTCGATTATTGCCTCCGACATACACTGCTTCACCTGATTACCACAGAACAAGAGTAGCGAGAGGTGTCTTCAGCAAGGAAGATACAGCTGGTCAGGAAGCTGGAGACTTCTTCAAAGGCTTCCTTCCGTTCTGGGGGCCTATGGCCAATAGTAGAAACATACGTCAGCTAACACGGGTAGTTGAATCTACTATTACCGAAACTGCTGGTGCCCTTAGCAATCTGACAGCTGAGCTTCAGGCGGATAGGCTCATGACATTGCAGAACCGTATGGTTCTAGATGTTATACTTGCAGATCGAGGTGGGGTATGCAGAATGATCCAATCGAGCTGCTGTGTCTTTATTCCTAATAATGCTCCAACAGTTTACGAGGCGATCTCTAAGTTGCACAAGATTTCGGACTCCATACATGTAGATGAGGGAAACTGGTCCTTTATGGAGTGGGTTTGGACTCTGATCTCAGCGTGGGGATGGAAGGTTCTAATGGTCATTGGTGTCATCTTAATATTACTATTCTCATGTTGTCTGATTATCCAGTGTGGTCCTGCTCTGTGTAGTCTTTGTGCTACAACCTGTTTTAGGAAACCACCTGCATTTGGAGAAAAGACACGAGAAAGGATGATGATACAACAGCATGTCACTGACCTGATGAGCATAGAACTAGATTCAGACATAGATTGAGTAATTGCCTATGTAAGGGCAAAAGGAGGGTCTGAGGTTCCGTGACGGTTCCGTGACGACTTGAACCCGTGTTTTCAAGTTTGTCGGAAATACATAAAATTAGTATCAGCGAACCGCAAATGATCCATTTAGTATATCCTAGTGTTTTCGCTACGCTACGAGCAAGAGCACTCCTTCCACTGACACATTTCTGATATACACACGGCATCCATCTTAGATCATGGCCGCCATTTTGTGGTTCCTTGCCCTCACATATGCAATAGCCTCTGATCATTTCATTCACTTCACTTTGATTAAGGACACGTAGCCTTAGCCGGAGATTCACCTCTTACATGACACGTGCACCTTAAACCAGATCACGCTGAAACTGCATGACTCGACAAAGGCTGCCTCCTCTGCCCGAGGCCAGCCCACCTGAACTGGTTTTCCTGTCCATTGTACCTGATCATGATTAGGCGGCCGAAGCCGGTAGCCTTGCCCATTTACAACCCACAAACATCTCTTATCCCGCTTTTCTATCTTCTGCACCTGGCTCTGCTCCTTTCCTTCTGGGCCTTTATTAGGGGGAGGTAACGAACTTTACGATGAGGCGGTCCGGGTCTTGAATGCAATATTGACAAGGGATTGTGATGGACTGGTGGGAACCCCTCTTCGTGATGTTTGGTATCAGATATTATCGACAGTTCCTGTGTAACGCCAAATATTTATTGTTTAGAGACACAAAGGTTTGGGAATGTACCGACATGTGAAATATTTGCCTAGAGCACAATTTTTAGTATATAAGGAGCAACCCACTTTGTACAAATCGAACAGTCTCCTAGATTCTGCCCGTGTGTAGATTCTGTGACTTCTGTGTCCCTGCAGTAATAAACCTTTGGTCTTTGACGCCACCATCGAGAAGCCCGTGTTTCTGTTCATTTGTGCACCAAGGCAGGTGGGACTCCGGGGTCTTTGGGTGTTGTACCCTGACACCTCTGGACGGAACCAAAAAGTCCAGAACTCCAGTACAGGCCATGTGTTGTCATTGGTCTGTAGCTGGGTCTGTAGAGTTGAAGTGTACAGGCCATGTGTTGTCATTGGTCTGTAGCTGGGTCTGTACTGTGTTTCTGTTTGCAGGCCATGTGTTGTCATTTGTCTGTAGCTGGGTCTGTAGAGTTGAAGTGTACAGGCCATGTGTTGTCATTGGTCTGTAGCTGGGTCTGTACTGTGTTTCTCTTTGCAGGCCATGTGTTGTCATTGGTCTGTAGCTGGGTCTGTACTGTGTTTCTCTCTGCAGGCCATGTGTTGTCATTGGTCTGTAGCTGGGTCTGTAGAGTTGAAGTGTACAGGCCATGTGTTGTAATTGGTCTGTAGCTGGGTCTGTAGAGTTGAAGTGTACAGGCCATGTGTTGTCATTGGTCTGTAGCTGGGTCTGTACTGTGTTTCTGTTTGCAGGCCATGTGTTGTCATTTGTCTGTAGCTGGGTCGGTAGAGTTGAAGTGTACAGGCCATGTGTTGTCATTGGTCTGTAGCTGGGTCTGTACTGTGTTTCTCTCTGCAGGCCATGTGTTGTCATTGGTCTGTAGCTGGGTCTGTAGAGTTGAAGTGTACAGGCCATGTGTTGTCATTGGTCTGTAGCTGGGTCTGTAGAGTTGAAGTGTACAGGCCATGTGTTGTCATTGGTCTGTAGCTGGATCTGTAGAGTTGAAGTGTACAGGCCATGTGTTGTCATTGGTCTGTAGCTGGGTATGTACTGTGTTTCTCTTTGCAGGCCATGTGTTGTCATTGGTCTGTAGCTGGGTCTGTACTGTGTTTCTCTTCGCAGGCCATGTGTTGTCATTGGTCTGTAGCTGGGTCTGTAGAGTTGAAGTGTACAGGCCATATGTTGTCATTGGTCTGTAGCTGGGCCTGTAGAGTTGACGTGTACAGGCCATGTGTTGTCATTGGTCTGTAGCTGGGTCTGTAGAGTTGAAGTGTACAGGCCATGTGTTGTCATTGGTCTGTAGCTGGGTCTGTACTGTATTTCTCTTTTTAGGCCATAGGTTGTCATTGGTCTGTAGCTGGGTCTGTAGAGTTGAAGTGTACAGGGCATGTGTTGTCATTGGTCTGTAGCTGGGTCTGTACTGTGTTTCTCTTTGCAGGCCATGTGTTGTCATTGGTCTGTAGCTGGGTCTGTACCGTGTTTTTCTTTGCAGGCCATGTGTTGTCATTGGTCTGTAGCTGGGTCTGTAGAGTTGAAGTGTACAGGCCATGTGTTGTCATTGGTCTGTAGCTGGGTCTGTACTGTGTTTCTCTTTGCAGGCCATGTGTTGTCATTGGTCTGTAGCTGGGTCTGTAGAGTTGAAGTGTACAGGCCATGTGTTGTCATTGGTCTGTAGCTGGGTCTGTACTGTGTTTCTCTTTGCAGGCCATGTGTTGTCATTGGTCTGTAGCTGGGTCTGTACTGTGTTTCTCTTTGCAGGCCATGTGTTGTCATTGGTCTGTAGCTGGGTCTGTAGAGTTGAAGTGTACAGGCCATGTGTTGTCATTGGTCTGTAGTTGGGTCTGTACTGTGTTTCTCTTTGCAGGCCACGTGTTGTCATTGGTCTGTAGCTGGGTCTGTAGAGTTGAAGTGTACAGGCCATATGTTGTCATTGGTCTGTAGCTGGGTCTGTAGAGTTGAAGTGTACAGGCCATGTGTTGTCATTGGTCTGTAGCTGGGTATGTACTGTGTTCTCTTTGCAGGCCATATGTTGTCATTGGTTTGTAGCTGGGTCTGTAGAGTTGACGTGTACAGGCCATGTGTTGTCATTGGTCTGTAGCTGGGTCTACTGTGTTTCTCTTTGCAGGCCATGTGTTGTCATTGGTCTGTAGCTGGGTCTGTAGAGTAGAATTGTACAGGCCATGTGTTGTCATTGGTCTGTAGCTGGTCTGTACTGTGTTTCTCCTTGCAGGCCATGTGTTGTCATTGGTCTGTAGCTGGGTCTGTAGAGTTGAAGTGTACAGGCCATATGTTGTCATTGGTCTGTAGCTGGGTCTGTAGAGTTGAAGTGTACAGGCCATGTGTTGTCATTGGTCTGTAGCTGGGTATGTACTGTGTTCTCTTTGCAGGCCATATGTTGTCATTGGTTTGTAGCTGGGTCTGTAGAGTTGACGTGTACAGGCCATGTGTTGTCATTGGTCTGTAGCTGGGTCTACTGTGTTTCTCTTTGCAGGCCATGTGTTGTCATTGGTCTGTAGCTGGGTCTGTAGAGTAGAATTGTACAGGCCATGTGTTGTCATTGGTCTGTAGCTGGTCTGTACTGTGTTTCTCCTTGCAGGCCATGTGTTGTCATTGGTCTGTAGCTGGGTCTGTACTGTGTTTCTCTTTGCAGGCCATGTGTTGTCATTGGTATGTAGCTGGGTCTGTACTGTGTTTCTCTCTGCAGGCCATGTGTTGTCATTGGTCTGTAGCTGGGTCCGTAGAGTTGAAGTGTACAGGCCATGTGTTGTCATTGGTCTGTAGCTGGGTCTGTAGAGTTGAAGTGTACAGGCCATGTGTTGTCATTGGTCTGTAGCTGGATCTGTAGAGTTGAAGTGTACAGGCCATGTGTTGTCATTGGTCTGTAGCTGGGTCTGTACTGTGTTTCTCTTTGCAGGCCATGTGTTGTCATTGGTCTGTAGCTGGGTCTGTATTGTGTTTCTCTTTGCAGGCCATGTGTTGTCATTGGTCTGTAGCTGGGTCTGTAGAGTTGAAGTGTACAGGCCATGTGTTGTCATTGGTCTGTATCTGGGTCTGTACTGTGTTTCTCTTTGCAGGCCATGTGTTGTCATTGGTCTGTAGCTGGGTCTGTACTGTGTTTCTCTTTGCAGGCCATGTGTTGTCATTGGTCTGTAGCTGGGTCTGTACTGTGTTTCTCTTTGCAAGCCATGTGTTGTCATTGGTCTGTAGCTGGGTCTGTACTGTGTTTCTCTTTGCAGGCCATGTGTTGTCATTGGTCTGTAGCTGGGTCTGTAGAGTTGAAGTGTACAGGGCATGTGTTGTCATTGGTCTGTAGCTGGGTCTGTAGAGTTGAAGTGTACAGGCCATGTGTTGTCATTGGTCTGTAGCTGGGTCTGTAGAGTTGAAGTGTACAGGCCATGTGTTGTCATTGGTCTGTAGCTGGGTCTGTAGTGTGTTTGTCTTTGCAGGCCATGTGTTGTCATTGGTCTGTAGCTGGGTCTGTAGAGTTGAAGTGTACAGGCCATGTGTTGTCATTGGTCTGTAGCTGGGTCTGTAGAGTTGAAGTGTACAGGCCATGTGTTGTCATTGGTCTGTAGCTGGGTCTGTACTGTGTTTCTCTTTGCAGGCCATGTGTTGTCATTGGTCTGTAGCTGGGTCTGTAGAGCTGAAGTGTACAGGCCATGTGTTGTCATTGGTCTGTAGCTGGGTCTGTAGAGTTGAAGTGTACAGGCCATGTGTTGTCATTGGTCTGTAGCTGGGTCTGTACTGTGTTTCTCTTTGCAGGCCATGTGTTGTCATTGGTCTGTAGCTGGGTCTGTACTGTGTTTCTCTTTGCAGGCCATGTGTTGTCATTGGTCTGTAGCTGGGTCTGTAGAGTTGAAGTGTACAGGCCATGTGTTGTCATTGGTCTGTAGCTGGGTCTGTAGAGTTGAAGTGTACAGGCCATGTGTTGTCATTGGTCTGTAGCTGGGTCTGTAGAGTTGAAGTGTACAGGCCATGAGTTGTCATTGGTCTATAGCTAGGTCTGTACTGTGTTTCTCTTTGCAGGCCATGTGTTGTCATTGGTCTGTAGCTGAGTCTGCACTGTGTTTCTCTTTGCAGGCCATGTGTTGTCATTGGTCTTTAGCTGGGTCTGTACTGTGTTTCTCTTCGCAGGCCATGTGTTGTCATTGGTCTGTAGCTGGGTCTGTAGAGTTGAAGTGTACAGGCCATATGTTGTCATTACTCTGTAGCTGGGCCTGTAGAGTTGACGTGTACAGGCCATGTGTTGTCATTGGTCTGTAGCTGGGTCTGTAGAGTTGAAGTGTACATGCCATGTGTTGTCATTGGTCTGTAGCTGGGTCTGTACTGTGTTTCTCTTTGTAGGCCATAGGTTGTCATTGGTCTGTAGCTGGGTCTGTAGAGTTGAAGTGTACAGGCCATGTGTTGTCATTGGTCCGTAGCTGGGTCTGTACTGTGTTTTTCTTTGCAGGCCATGTGTTGTCATTGGTCTGTAGCTGGGTCTGTAGAGTTGAAGTGTACAGGCCATGTGTTGTCATTGGTCTGTAGCTGGGTCTGTACTGTGTTTCTCTTTGCAGGCCATGTGTTGTCATTGGTCTGTAGCTGGGTCTGTAGAGTTGAAGTGTACAGGCCATGTGTTGTCATTGGTCTGTAGCTGGGTCTGTACTGTGTTTCTCTTTGCAGGCCATGTGTTGTCATTGGTCTGTAGCTGGGTCTGTACTGTGTTTCTCTTTGCAGGCCATGTGTTGTCATTGGTCTGTAGCTGGGTCTGTAGAGTTGAAGTGTACAGGCCATATGTTGTCATTGGTCTGTAGCTGGGTCTGTAGAGTTGAAGTGTACAGGCCATGTGTTGTCATTGGTCTGTAGCTGGGTATGTACTGTGTTTCTCTTTGCAGGCCATATGTTGTCATTGGTTTGTAGCTGGATCTGTAGAGTTGAAGTGTACAGGCCATGTGTTGTCATTGGTCTGTAGCTGGGTCTACTGTGTTTCTCTTTGTAGGCCATGTGTTGTCATTGGTCTGTAGCTGGGACTGTAGAGTAGAAGTGTACAGGCCATGTGTTGTCATTGGTCTGTAGCTGGTCTGTACTGTGTTTCTCTTTGCAGGCCATGTGTTGTCATTGGTCTGTAGCTGGGTCTGTACTTTGTTTCTCTTTGCAGGCCATGTGTTGTCATTGGTCTGTAGCTGGGTCTGTACTGTGTTTCTCTTTGCAGGCCATGTGTTGTCATTGGTATGTAGCTGGGTCTGTACTGTGTTTCTCTCTGCAGGCCATGTGTTGTCATTGGTATGTAGCTGGGTCTGTACTGTGTTTCTCTTTGCAGGCCATGTGTTGTCATTTGTCTGTAGCTGGGCCTGTAGAGTTGAAGTGTACAGGCCATGTGTTGTCATTGGTCTGTAGCTGGGTCTGTAGAGTTGAAGTGTACAGGCCATGTGTTGTCTTTGGTCTGTAGCTGGGTCTGTAGAGTTGAAGTGTACAGGCCATGTGTTGTCATTGGTCTGTAGCTGGATCTGTAGAGTTGAAGTGTACAGGCCATGTGCTGTCATTGGTCTGTAGCTGGGTCTGTAGAGTTGAAGTGTACAGGCCATGTGTTGTCATTGGTCAGTAGCTGGGTCTGTACTGTGCTTCTCTTTGCAGGCCATGTGCTGTCATTGGTCTGTAGCTGGGTCTGTAGAGTTGAAGTGTACAGGCCATGTGTTGTCATTGGTCTGTAGCTGGGTCTGTACTGTGTTTCTCTTTGCAGGCCATGTGTTGTCATTGGTCTGTAGCTGGGTCTGTAGAGTTGAAGTGTACAGGCCATGTGTTGTCATTGGTCTGTAGCTGGGCCTGTACTGTGTTTCTCTTTGCAGGCCATGTGTTGTCATTGGTCTGTAGCTGGGTCTGTACTGTGTTTCTCTTTGCAGGCCATGTGTTGTCATTGGTCTGTAGCTGGGTCTGTACTGTGTTTCTCTTTGCAAGCCATGTGTTGTCATTGGTCTGTAGCTGGGTCTGTACTGTGTTTCTCTTTGCAGGCCATGTGTTGTCATTGGTCTGTAGCTGGGTCTGTAGAGTTGAAGTGTACAGGGCATGTGTTGTCATTGGTCTGTAGCTGGGTCTGTACTGTGTTTCTCTTTGCAGGCCATGTGTTGTCATTGGTCTGTAGCTGGGTCTGTAGAGTTGAAGTGTACAGGCCATTTGTTGTCATTGGTCTGTAGCTGGGTCTGTACTGTGTTTCTCTTTGCAGGCCATGTGTTGTCATGGGTCCATAGCTGGGTCTGTTGAGTTGAAGTGTACAGGCATGTGTTGTCATTGGTCTGTAGCTGGGTCTGTAGAGTTGAAGTATACAGGCCATATGTTGTCATTGGTCTGTAGTTTGGTCTGTAATGTGTTTCGCTTTGCAGGCCATGTGTTGTCATTGGTCTGTAGCTGGGTCTGTAGAGTTGAAGTGTACAGGCCATGTGTTGTCATTGGTCTGTAGCTGGATCTGTAGAGTTGAAGTGTACAGGCCATGTGTTGTCATTGGTCTGTAGCTGGGTCTGTACTGTGTTTCTCTTTGCAGGCCATGTGTTGTCATTGGTCTGTAGCTGGGTCTGTAGAGTTGCAGTGTACAGGCCATGTGTTGTCATTGGTCTGTAGCTGGGCCTGTACTGTGTTTCTCTTTGCAGGCCATGTGTTGTCATTGGTCTGTAGCTGGGTCTGTACTGTGTTTCTCTTTGCAGGCCATGTGTTGTCATTGGTCTGTAGCTGGGTCTGTACTGTGTTTCTCTTTGCAAGCCATGTGTTGTCATTGGTCTGTAGCTGGGTCTGTACTGTGTTTCTCTTTGCAGGCCATGTGTTGTCATTGGTCTGTAGCTGGGTCTGTAGAGTTGAAGTGTACAGGGCATGTGTTGTCATTGGTCTGTAGCTGGGTCTGTACTGTGTTTCTCTTTGCAGGCCATGTGTTGTCATTGGTCTGTAGCTGGGTCTGTAGAGTTGAAGTGTACAGGCCATTTGTTGTCATTGGTCTGTAGCTGGGTCTGTACTGTGTTTCTGTTTGCAGGCCATGTGTTGTCATTGGTCTGTAGCTGGGTCTGTACTGTGTTTCTGTTTGCAGGCCATGTGTTGTCATTGGTCTGTAGCTGGGTCTGTACTGTGTTTCTGTTTGCAGGCCATGTGTTGTCATTTGTCTGTAGCTGGGTCTGTAGAGTTGAAGTGTACAGGCCATGTGTTGTCATTGGTCTGTAGCTGGGTCTGTACTGTGTTTCTGTTTGCAGGCCATGTGTTGTCATTGGTCTGTAGCTGGGTCTGTACTGTGTTTCTGTTTGCAGGCCATGCATTGTCATTGGTCTGTAGCTGGGTCTGTAGAGTTGGAGTGTACAGGCCATATGTTGTCATTGGTCTGTAGCTGGGTCTGTACTGTGTTTCTCTTTGCAGGCCATGTGTTGTCATTGGTATGTAGCTGGGTCTGTACTGTGTTTCTCTTTGCAGGCCATGTGTTGTCATTGGTCTGTAGCTGGGTCTGTAGAGTTGAAGTGTACAGGCCATGTGTTGTCATTGGTCTGTAGCTGGGACTGTACTGTGTTTCTCTTTGCAGGCCATGTGTTGTCATTGGTCTGTAGCTGGGTCTGTAGAGTTGAAGTGTACAGGCCATGTGTTGTCATTGGTCTGTAGCTGGGTCTGTAGAGTTGAAGTGTACAGGCCATGTGTTGTCATTGGTCTGTAGCTGGGTCTGTACTGTGTTTCTCTTTGCAGGCCATGTGTTGTCATTGGTCTGTAGCTGGGTCTGTAGAGTTGAAGTGTACAGGCCATGTGTTGTCATTGGTCTGTAGCTGAGTCTGTAGAGTTGAAGTGTGCAGGCCATGTGTTGTCATTGGTCTGTAGCTGGGTCTGTACTGTGTTTCTCTTTGCAGGCCATGTATTGTCATTGGTCTGTAGCTGGGTCTGTAGAGTTGAAGTGTACAGGCCATGTGTTGTCATTGGTCTGTAGCTGGGTCTGTACTGTGTTTCTCTTTGCAGGCCATGTGTTGTCATTGGTCTGTAGCTGGGTCTGTACTGGGTTTCTCATTGCAGGCCATGTGTTGTCATTGGTCTGTAGCTGGGTCTGTAGATTTGAAGTGTACAGGCCATGTGTTGTCATTGGTCTGTAGCTGGGTCTGTAGAGTTGAAGTATACAGGCCATATGTTGTCATTGGTCTGTAGTTTGGTCTGTAATGTGTTTCGCTTTGCAGGCCATGTGTTGTCATTGGTCTGTCGCTGGGTCTGTACTGTGTTTCTCTTTGCAGGCCATGTGTTGTCATTGGTCTGTAGCTGGGTCTGTACTGTGTTTCTCTTTGCAGGCCATGTGTTGTCATTGGTCTGTAGCTGGGTCTGTAGAGTTGAAGTGTACAGGCCATGTGTTGTCATTGGTCTGTAGCTGGGTCTGTACTGTGTTTTTCTTTGCAGGCCTTGTGTTGTCATTGGTCTGTAGCTGGATCTGTAGAGTTGAAGTGTACAGGCCATGTGTTGTCATTGGTCTGTAGCTGGGTCTGTACTGTGTTTCTGTTTGCAGGCCATGTGTTGTCATTGGTCTGTAGCTGGGTCTGTACTGTGTTTCTGTTTGCAGGCCATGCATTGTCATTGGTCTGTAGCTGGGTCTGTAGAGTTGGAGTGTACAGGCCATATGTTGTCATTGGTCTGTAGCTGGGTCTGTACTGTGTTTCTCTTTGCAGGCCATGCATTGTCATTGGTCTGTAGCTGGGTCTGTAGAGTTGGAGTGTACAGCCCATATGTTGTCATTGGTCTGTAGCTGGGTCTGTACTGTGTTTCTGTTTGCAGGCCATGCATTGTCATTGGTCTGTAGCTGGGTCTGTAGAGTTGGAGTGTACAGGCCATGTGTTGTCATTGGTCTGTAGCTGGGTCTGTACTGTGTTTCTCTTTGCAGGCCATGTGTTGTCATTGGTCTGTAGCTGGGTCTGTACTGTGCTTCTCTTTGCAGGCCATGTGCTGTCATTGGTCTGTAGCTGGGTCTGTAGAGTTGAAGTGTACAGGCCATGTGTTGTCATTGGTCTGTAGCTGGGTCTGTAGAGTTGAAGTGTACAGGCCATGTGTTGTCATTGGTCTGTAGCTGGATCTGTAGAGTTGAAGTGTACAGGCCATGTGTTGTCATTGGTCTGTAGCTGGGTCTGTACAGTGTTTCTCTATGCAGGCCATGTGTTGTCATTGGTCTGTAGCTGGGTCTGTAGAGTTGAAGTGTACAGGCCATGTGTTGTCATTGGTCTGTAGCTGGGCCTGTACTGTGTTTCTCTTTGCAGGCCATGTGTTGTCATTGGTCTGTAGCTGGGTCTGTAGAGTTGAAGTGTACAAGCCATGTGTTGTCATTGGTCTGTAGCTGGGTCTGTACTGTGTTTCTCTTTGCAGGCCATGTGTTGTCATTGGTCTGTAGCTGGGTCTGTACTGTGTTTCTCTTTGCAGGCCATGTGTTGTCATTGGTCTGTAGCTGGGTCTGTACTGTGTTTCTCTTTGCAGGCCATGTGTTGTCATTGGTCTGTAGCTGGGTCTGTAGAGTTGAAGTGTACAGGCCATATGTTGTCATTGGTCTGTAGCTGGGTCTGTAGAGTTGAAGTGTACAGGCCATGTGTTGTCATTGGTCTGTAGCTGGGTATGTACTGTGTTTCTCTTTGCAGGCCATATGTTGTCATTGGTTTGTAGCTGGGTCTGTAGAGTTGAAGTGTACAGGCCATGTGTTGTCATTGGTCTGTAGCTGGGTCTACTGTGTTTCTCTTTGTAGGCCATGTGTTGTCATTGGTCTGTAGCTGGGACTGTAGAGTAGAAGTGTACAGGCCATGTGTTGTCATTGGTCTGTAGCTGGTCTGTACTGTGTTTCTCTTTGCAGGCCATGTGTTGTCATGGGTCCATAGCTGGGTCTGTTGAGTTGAAGTGTACAGGCATGTGTTGTCATTGGTCTGTAGCTGGGTCTGTAGAGTTGAAGTGTACAGGCCATTTGTTGTCATTGGTCTGTAGCTGGATCTGTAGAGTTGAAGTGTACAGGCCATGTGTTGTCATTGGTCTGTAGCTGGGTCTGTACTGTGTTTCTCTATGCAGGCCATGTGTTGTCATTGGTCTGTAGCTGGGTCTGTAGAGTTGAAGTGTACAGGCCATGTGTTGCCATTGGTCTGTAGCTGGGCCTGTACTGTGTTTCTCTTTGCAGGCCATGTGTTGTCATTGGTCTGTAGCTGGGTCTGTACTGTGTTTCTCTTTGCAGGCCATGTGTTGTCATTAATCTGTAGCTGGGTCTGTAGAGTTGAAGTGTACAGGCCATGTGTTGTCATTGGTCTGTAGCTGGGTCTGTACTGTGTTTCTGTTTGCAGGCCATGTGTTGTCATTGGTCTGTAGCTGGGTCCGTACTGTGTTTCTGTTTGCATGCCATGTGTTGTCATTGGTCTGTAGCTGGGTCTGTACTGTGTTTCTGTTTGCAGGCCATGTGTTGTCATTTGTCTGTAGCTGGGTCTGTAGAGTTGAAGTGTACAGGCCATGTGTTGTCATTGATCTGTAGCTGGGTCTGTACTGTGTTTCTGTTTGCAGGCCATGTGTTGTCATTGGTCTGTAGCTGGGTCTGTACTGTGTTTCTGTTTGCAGGCCATGTATTGTCATTGGTCTGTAGCTGGGTCTGTAGAGTTGGAGTGTACAGGCCATGTGTTGTCATTGGTCTTTAGCTGGGTCTGTACTGTGTTTCTCTTTGCAGGCCATGTGTTGTCATTGGTATGTAGCGGGGTCTGTACTGTGTTTCTCTTTGCAGGCCATGTGTTGTCATTGGTCTGTAGCTGGGTCTGTAGAGTTCAAGTGTACAGGCCATGTGTTGTCATTGATCTGTAGCTGGGTCTGTACTGTGTTTCTCTTTGCAGGCCATGTGTTGTCATTGGTCTGTTGCTGGGTCTGTAGAGTTGAAGTGTACAGGCCATGTGTTGTCATTGGTCAGTAGCTGGGTCTGCACTGTGCTTCTCTTTGCAGGCCATGTGCTGTCATTGGTCTGTAGCTGGGTCTGTAGAGTTGAAGTGTACAGGCCATGTGTTGTCATTGGTCAGTAGCTGGGTCTGTACTGAGCTTCTCTTTGCAGGCCATGTGCTGTCATTGGTCTGTAGCTGGGTCTGTAGAGTTGAAGTGTACAGGCCATGTGTTGTCATTGGTCTGTAGCTGGGTCTGTACTGTGTTTCTCTTTGCAGGCCATGTGTTGTCATTGGTCTGTAGCTGGGTCTGTAGAGTTGAAGTGTACAGGCCATGTGTTGTCATTGGTCTGTAGCTGGGTCTGTAGAGTTGAAGTGTACAGGCCATGTGTTGTCATTGGTCTGTAGCTGGGTCTGTACTGTGTTTCTCTTTGCAGGCCATGTGTTGTCATTGGTCTGTAGCTGGGTCTGTAGAGTTGAAGTGTACAGGCCATATGTTGTCATTGGTCCGTAGCTGAGTCTGTAGAGTTGAAGTGTACAGGCCATGTGTTGTCATTGGTCTGTAGCTGGGTCTGTACTGTGTTTCTCTTTGCAGGCCATGTATTGTCATTGGTCTGTAGCTGGGTCTGTAGAGTTGAAGTGTACAGGCCATGTGTTGTCATTGGTCTGTAGCTGGGTCTGTACTGTGTTTCTCTTTGCAGGCCATGTGTTGTCATTGGTCTGTAGCTGGGTCTTTACTGGGTTTCTCTTTGCAGGCCATGTGTTGTCATTGGTCTGTAGCTGGGTCTGTAGATTTGAAGTGTACAGGCCATGTGTTGTCATTGGTCTGTAGCTGGGTCTGTAGAGTTGAAGTATACAGGCCATGTGTTGTCATTGGTCTGTAGCTTGGTCTGTAATGTGTTTCGCTTTGCAGGCCATGTGTTGTCATTGGTCTGTAGCTGGGTCTGTACTGTGTTTCTCTTTGCAGGCCATGTGTTGTCATTGGTCTGTAGCTGGGTCTGTACTGTGTTTCTCATTGCAGGCCATGTGTTGTCATTGGTCTGTAGCTGGGTCTGTACTGTGTTTCTCTTTGCAGGCCATGTGTTGTCATTGGTCTGTAGCTGGGTCTGTAGAGTTGAAGTGTACAGGCCATGTGTTGTCATTGGTCTGTAGCTGGGTCTGTACTGTGTTTCTGTTTGCAGGCCATGTGTTGTCATTGGTCCGTAGCTGGGTCTGTACTGTGTTTCTGTTTGCAGGCCATGTGTTGTCATTGGTCTGTAGCTGGGTCTGTACTGTGTTTCTGTTTGCAGGCCATGTGTTGGCATTTGTCTGTAGCTGGGTCTGTAGAGTTGAAGTGTACAGGCCATGTGTTGTCATTGGTCTGTAGCTGGGTCTGTACTGTGTTTCTGTTTGCAGGCCATGTGTTGTCATTGGTCTGTAGCTGGGTCTGTACTGTGTTTCTGTTTGCAGGCCATGTATTGTCATTGGTCTGTAGCTGGGTCTGTAGGGTTGGAGTGTACAGGCCATGTGTTGTCATTGGTCTGTAGCTGGGTCTGTACTGTGTTTCTCTTTGCAGGCCATGTGTTGTCATTGGTATGTAGCTGGGTCTGTACTGTGTTTCTCTTTGCAGGCCATGTGTTGTCATTGGTCTGTAGCTGGGTCTGTAGAGTTGAAGTGTACAGGCCATGTGTTGTCATTGGTCTGTAGCTGGGTCTGTACTGTGTTTCTCTTTGCAGGCCATGTGTTGTCATTGGTCTGTAGCTGGGTCTGTAGAGTTGAAGTGTACAGGCCATGTGTTGTCATTGGCACGTAGCTGAGTCTGTAGAGTTGAAGTGTACAGGCCATGTGTTGTCATTGGTCTGTAGCTGGGTCTGTACTGTGTTTCTCTTTGCAGGCCATGTGTTGTCATTGGTCTGTAGCTGGGTCTGTAGAGTTGAAGTGTACAGGCCATGTGTTGTCATTGGTCTGTAGCTGGGTCTGTACTGTGTTTCTCTTTGCAGGCCATGTGTTGTCATTGGTCTGTAGCTGGGTCTGTAGAGTTGAAGTGTACAGGCCATGTGTTGTCATTGGTCTGTAGCTGAGTCTGTAGAGTTGAAGTGTGCAGGCCATGTGTTGTCATTGGTCTGTAGCTGGGTCTGTACTGTGTTTCTCTTTGCAGGCCATGTATTGTCATTGGTCTGTAGCTGGGTCTGTAGAGTTGAAGTGTACAGGCCATGTGTTGTCATTGGTCTGTAGCTGGGTCTGTACTGTGTTTCTCTTTGCAGGCCATGTGTTGTCATTGGTCTGTAGCTGGGTCTGTACTGGGTTTCTCTTTGCAGGCCATGTGTTGTCATTGGTCTGTAGCTGGGTCTGTAGATTTGAAGTGTACAGGCCATGTGTTGTCATTGGTCTGTAGCTGGGTCTGTAGAGTTGAAGTATACAGGCCATGTGTTGTCATTGGTCTGTAGCTTGGTCTGTAATGTGTTTCGCTTTGCAGGCCATGTGTTGTCATTGGTCTGTAGCTGGGTCTGTACTGTGTTTCTCTTTGCAGGCCATGTGTTGTCATTGGTCTGTAGCTGGGTCTGTAGAGTTGAAGTGTACAGGCCATGTGTTGTCATTGGTCTGTAGCTGGGTCTGTACTGTGTTTCTCTTTGCAGGCCATGTGTTGTCATTGGTCTGTAGCTGGGTCTGTACTGTGCTTCTCTTTGCAGGCCATGTGCTGTCATTGGTCTGTAGCTGGGTCTGTAGAGTTGAAGTGTACAGGCCATGTGTTGTCATTGGTCTGTAGCTGGGTCTGTAGAGTTGAAGTGTACAGGCCATGTGTTGTCATTGGTCTGTAGCTGGATCTGTAGAGTTGAAGTGTACAGGCCATGTGTTGTCATTGGTCTGTAGCTGGGTCTGTACTGTGTTTCTCTATGCAGGCCATGTGTTGTCATTGGTCTGTAGCTGGGTCTGTAGAGTTGAAGTGTACAGGCCATGTGTTGCCATTGGTCTGTAGCTGGGCCTGTACTGTGTTTCTCTTTGCAGGCCATGTGTTGTCATTGGTCTGTAGCTGGGTCTGTACTGTGTTTCTCTTTGCAGGCCATGTGTTGTCATTGGTCTGTAGCTGGGTCTGTACTGTGTTTCTCTTTGCAAGCCATGTGTTGTCATTGGTCTGTAGCTGGGTCTGTACTGTGTTTCTCTTTGCAGGCCATGTGTTGCCATTGGTCTGTAGCTGGGTCTGTAGAGTTGAAGTGTACAGGCCATGTGTTGTCATTGGTCTGTAGCTGGGTCTGTACTGTGTTTCTGTTTGCAGGCCATGTGTTGTCATTGGTCTGTAGCTGGGTCAGTACTGTGTTTCTGTTTGCAGGCCATGTGTTGTCATTTGTCTGTAGCTGGGTCTGTAGAGTTGAAGTGTACAGGCCATGTGTTGTCATTGATCTGTAGCTGGGTCTGTACTGTGTTTCTCTTTGCAGGCCATGTGTTGTCATTGGTATGTAGCTGGGTCTGTACTGTGTTTCTCTTTGCAGGCCATGTGTTGTCATTGGTCTGTAGCTGGGTCTGTAGAGTTGAAGTGTACAGGCCATGTGTTGTCATTGGTCTGTAGCTGGGTCTGTACTGTGTTTCTCTTTGCAGGCCATGTGTTGTCATTGGTCTGTAGCTGGGTCTGTAGAGTTGAAGTGTCAGGCCATGTGTTGTCATTGGTCTGTAGCTGGGTCTGTACTGTGCTTCTCTTTGCAGGCCATGTGCTGTCATTGGTCTGTAGCTGGGTCTGTAGAGTTGAAGTGTACAGGCCATGTGTTGTCATTGGTCTATAGCTGGGTCTGTACTGTGTTTCTCTTTGCAGGCCATGTGTTGTCATTGGTCTGTAGCTGGGTCTGTAGAGTTGAAGTGTACAGGCCATGTGTTGTCATTGGTCTGTAGCTGGGTCTGTAGAGTTGAAGTGTACAGGCCATGTGTTGTCATTGGTCTGTAGCTGGGTCTGTACTGTGTTTGTCTTTGCAGGCCATGTATTGTCATTGGTCTGTAGCTGGGTCTGTAGAGTTGAAGTGTACAGGCCATGTGTTGTCATTGGTCTGTAGCTGGGTCTGTAGAGTTGAAGTGTACAGGCCATGTGTTGTCATTGGTCTGTAGCTGGGTCTGTACTGTGTTTCTGTTTGCAGGCCATGTGTTGTCATTGGTCTGTAGCTGGGTCCGTACTGTGTTTCTGTTTGCATGCCATGTGTTGTCATTGGTCTGTAGCTGGGTCTGTACTGTGTTTCTGTTTGCAGGCCATGTGTTGTCATTTGTCTGTAGCTGGGTCTGTAGAGTTGAAGTGTACAGGCCATGTGTTGTCATTGGTCTGTGGCTGGGTCTGTACTGTGTTTCTCTTTGCAGGCCATGTGTTGTCATTGGTCTGTAGCTGGGTCTGTACTGTGTTTCTGTTTGCAGGCCATGTATTGTCATTGGTCTGTAGCTGGGTCTGTAGAGTTGGAGTGTACAGGCCATGTGTTGTCATTGGTCTGTAGCTGGGTCTGTACTGTGTTTCTCTTTGCAGGCCATGTGTTGTCATTGGTATGTAGCTGGGTCTGTACTGTGTTTCTCTTTGCAGGCCATGTGTTGTCATTGGTCTGTAGCTGGGTCTGTAGAGTTGAAGTGTACAGGCCATGTGTTGTCATTGGTCTGTAGCTGGGTCTGTACTGTGTTTCTCTTTGCAGGCCATGTGTTGTCATTGGTCTGTAGCTGGGTCTGTAGAGTTGAAGTGTACAGGCCATGTGTTGTCATTGGTCTGTAGCTGGGTCTGTACTGTGCTTCTCTTTGCAGGCCATGTGCTGTCATTGGTCTGTAGCTGGGTCTGTAGAGTTGAAGTGTACAGGCCATGTGTTGTCATTGGTCTGTAGCTGGGTCTGTACTGTGTTTCTCTTTGCAGGCCATGTGTTGTCATTGGTCTGTAGCTGGGTCTGTAGAGTTGAAGTGTACAGGCCATGTGTTGTCATTGGTGTGTAGCTGGGTCTGTAGAGTTGAAGTGTACAGGTCATGTGTTGTCATTGGTCTGTAGCTGGGTCTGTACTGTGTTTCTCTTTGCAGGCCATGTGTTGTCATTGGTCTGTAGCTGGGTCTGTACTGTGTTTCTGTTTGCAGGCCATGTATTGTCATTGGTCTGTAGCTGGGTCTGTAGAGTTGGAGTGTACAGGCCATGTGTTGTCATTGGTCTGTAGCTGGGTCTGTACTGTGTTTCTCTTTGCAGGCCATGTGTTGTCATTGGTATGTAGCTGGGTCTGTACTGTGTTTCTCTTTGCAGGCCATGTGTTGTCATTGGTCTTTAGCTGGGTCTGTAGAGTTGAAGTGTACAGGCCATGTGTTGTCATTGGTCTGTAGCTGGGTCTGTACTGTGTTTCTCTTTGCAGGCCATGTGTTGTCATTGGTCTGTAGCTGGGTCTGTAGAGTTGAAGTGTACAGGCCATGTGTTGTCATTGGTCTGTAGCTGGGTCTGTACTGTGCTTCTCTTTGCAGGCCATGTGCTGTCATTGGTCTGTAGCTGGGTCTGTAGAGTTGAAGTGTACAGGCCATGTGTTGTCATTGGTCTGTAGCTGGGTCTGTACTGTGTTTCTCTTTGCAGGCCATGTGTTGTCATTGGTCTGTAGCTGGGTCTGTAGAGTTGAAGTGTACAGGCCATGTGTTGTCATTGGTGTGTAGCTGGGTCTGTAGAGTTGAAGTGTACAGGTCATGTGTTGTCATTGGTCTGTAGCTGGGTCTGTACTGTGTTTCTCTTTGCAGGCCATGTGTTGTCATTGGTCTGTAGCTGGGTCTGTAGAGTTGAAGTGTACAGGCCATATGTTGTCATTGGTGCGTAGCTGAGTCTGTAGAGTTGAAGTGTACAGGCCATGTGTTGTCATTGGTCTGTAGCTGGGTCTGTACTGTGTTTCTCTTTGCAGGCCATGTATTGTCATTGGTCTGTAGCTGGGTCTGTAGAGTTGAAGTGTACAGGCCATGTGTTGTCATTGGTCTGTAGCTGGGTCTGTACTGTGTTTCTCTTTGCAGGCCATGTGTTGTCATTGGTCTGTAGCTAGGTCTTTACTGGGTTTCTCTTTGCAGGCCATGTGTTGTCATTGGTCTGTAGCTGGGTCTGTAGATTTGAAGTGTACAGGCCATGTGTTGTCATTGGTCTGTAGCTGGGTCTGTAGAGTTGAAGTATACAGGCCATGTGTTGTCATTGGTCTGTAGCTTGGTCTGTACTGTGTTTCTCTTTGCAGGCCATGTGTTGTCATTGGTCTGTAGCTGGGTCTGTAGAGTTGAAGTATACAGGCCATGTGTTGTCATTGGTCTGTAGCTGGGTCTGTACTGTGTTTCTCCTTGCAGGCCATGTGTTGTCATTGGTCTGTAGCTGGGTCTGTAGAGTTGAAGTGTACAGGCCATGTGTTGTCATTGGTCTGTAGCTGGGTCTGTACTGTGTTTCTCTTTGCAGGCCATGTGTTGTCATTGGTCTGTAACTGGGTCTGTAGAGTTGAAGTGTACAGGTCCATGTGTTGTCATTGGTCTGTAGCTGGGTCTGTACTGTGTTTCTCTTTGCAGGCCATGTGTTGTCATTGGTCTGTAGCTGGGTCTGTAGATTTGAAGTGTACAGGCCATGTGTTGTCATTGGTCTGTAGCTGGGTCTGTAGAGTTGAGGTGTACAGGTCATGAGTTGTCATTGGTCTGTAGCTGGGTCTGTACTGTGTTTCTCTTTGCAGGCCATGTGTTGTCATTGGTCTGTAGCTGGGTCTGTAGAGTTGAATTGTACAGGCCATGTGTTGTCATTGGTCTGTAGCTGGGTCTGTACTGTGTTTCTCTTTGCAGGCCATGTGTTGTCATAGGTCTGTAGCTGGGTCTGTACTGTGTTTCTCTTTGCAGGCCATGTATTGTCATTGGTCTGTAGCTGGGTCTGTACTGTGTTTCTCTTCGCAGGCCATGTGTTGTCATTGGTCTGTAGCTGGGTCTGTAGCGTTGAAGTGTACAGGCTATGTGTTGTCATTGGTCTGTAGCTGGGCCTGTAGAGTTGAAGTGTACAGGCCATGTTTTGTCATTGGTCTGTAGCTGGGTCTGTAGAGTTGAAGTGTACAGGCCATTTGTTGTCATTGGTCTGTAGCTGGGTCTGTACTGTGTTTCTCTTTGTAGGCCATGTGTTGTCATTGGTCTGTAGCTGGGTCTGTAGAGTTGAAGTGTACAGGCCATGTGTTGTCATTGGTCTGTAGCTGGGTCTGTACTGTGTTTCTGTTTGCAGGCCATGTGTTGTCATTGGTCTGTAGCTGGGTCTGTAGGGTTGGAGTGTACAGGCCATGTGTTGTCATTGGTCTGTAGCTGGGTCTGTACTGTGTTTCTCTTTGCAGGCCATGTGTTGTCATTGGTATGTAGCTGGGTCTGTACTGTGTTTCTATTTGCAGGCCATGTGTTGTCATTGGTCTGTAGCTGGGTCTGTAGAGTTAGTTGAAGTGTACAGGCCATGTGTTGTCATTGGTCTGTAGCTGGGTCTGTACTGTGTTTCTCTTTGCAGGCCATGTGTTGTCATTGGTCTGTAGCTGGGTCTGTAGACTTGAAGTGTACAGGCCATGTGTTGTCATTGGTCTGTAGCTGGGTCTGTAGAGTTGAAGTGTACAGGCCATGTGTTGTCATTGGTCTGTAGCTGGGTCTGTACTGTGTTTCTCTTTGCAGGCCATGTGTTGTCATTGGTCTGTAGCTGGGTCTGTAGAGCTGAAGTGTACAGGCCATGTGTTGTCATTGGTCTGTAGCTGGGTCTGTAGAGGTGAAGTGTACAGGCCATGTGTTGTCATTGGTCTGTAGCTGGGTCTGTACTGTGTTTCTCTTTGCAGGCCATGTGCTGTCATTGGTCTGTAGCTGGGTCTGTACTGTGTTTCTCTTTGCAGGCCATGTGTTGTCATTGGTCTGTAGCTGGGTCTGTAGAGTTGAAGTATACAGGCCATGTGTTGTCATTGGTCTGTAGCTGGGTCTGTACTGTGTTTCTCCTTGCAGGCCATGTGTTGTCATTGGTCTGTAGCTGGGTCTGTAGAGTTGAAGTGTACAGGCCATGTGTTGTCATTGGTCTGTAGCTGGGTCTGTACTGTGTTTCTCTTTGCAGGCCATGTGTTGTCATTGGTCTGTAACTGGGTCTGTAGAGTTGAAGTGTACAGGCCATGTGTTGTCATTGGTCTGTAGCTGGGTCTGTACTGTGTTTCTCTTTGCAGGCCATGTGTTGTCATTGGTCTGTAGCTGGGTCTGTAGATTTGAAGTGTACAGGCCATGTGTTGTCATTGGTCTGTAGCTGGGTCTGTAGAGTTGAGGTGTACAGGTCATGAGTTGTCATTGGTCTGTAGCTGGGTCTGTACTGTGTTTCTCTTTGCAGGCCATGTGTTGTCATTGGTCTGTAGCTGGGTCTGTAGAGTTGAATTGTACAGGCCATGTGTTGTCATTGGTCTGTAGCTGGGTCTGTACTGTGTTTCTCTTTGCAGGCCATGTGTTGTCATAGGTCTGTAGCTGGGTCTGTACTGTGTTTCTCTTTGCAGGCCATGTATTGTCATTGGTCTGTAGCTGGGTCTGTACTGTGTTTCTCTTCGCAGGCCATGTGTTGTCATTGGTCTGTAGCTGGGTCTGTAGCGTTGAAGTGTACAGGCCATGTGTTGTCATTGGTCTGTAGCTGGGCCTGTAGAGTTGAAGTGTACAGGCCATGTTTTGTCATTGGTCTGTAGCTGGGTCTGTAGAGTTGAAGTGTACAGGCCATTTGTTGTCATTGGTCTGTAGCTGGGTCTGTACTGTGTTTCTCTTTGTAGGCCATGTGTTGTCATTGGTCTGTAGCTGGGTCTGTAGAGTTGAAATGTACAGGCCATGTGTTGTCATTGGTCTGTAGCTGGGTCTGTACTGTGTTTCTCTTTGCAGGCCATGTGTTGTCATTGGTCTGTAGCTGGGTCTGTAGAGTTGAAGTGTACAGGCCATGTATTGTCATTGGTCTGTAGCTGGGTCTGTACTGTGTTTCTCTTTGCAGGCCATGTGTTGTCATTGGTCTGTAGCTGGGTCTGTAGAGTTGAAGTGTACAGGCCATGTGTTGTCATTGGTCTGTAGCTGGGTCTGTACTGTGTTTCTCTTTGCAAGCCATGTGTTGTCATTGGTCTGTAGCTGGGTCTGTACTGTGTTTCTCTTTGCAGGCCATGTGTTGTCATTGGTCTGTAGCTGGGTCTGTAGAGTTGAAGTGTACAGGCCATGTGTTGTCATTGGTCTGTAGCTGGGTCTATAGAGTTGAAGTGAACAGGCCATGTGTTGTCATTGGTTTGTAGCTGGGTCTGTAGAGTTGAAGTGTACAGGCCATGTGTTGTCATTGGTCTGTAGCTGGGTCTGTACTGTGTTTCTCTTTGCAGGCCATGTGTTGCCATTGGTCTGTAGCTGGGTCTGTACTGTGTTTCTCTTTGCAGGCCATATGTTGTCATTGGTCTGTAGCTGGGTCTGTACTGTGTTTCTCTTTGCAGGCCATGTGTTGTCATTGGTCTGTAGCTGGGTCTGTACTTTGTTTCTCTTTGCAGGCCATGTGTTGTCATTGGTCTGTAGCTGGGTCTGTAGAGTTGAAGTGTACAGGCCATGTGTTGTCATTGGTCTGTAGCTGGGTCTGTACTGTGTTTCTCTTTGCAGGCCATGTGTTGTCATTGGTCTGTAGCTGGGTCTGTAGAGTTGAAGTGTACAGGCCATGTGTTGTCATTGGTCTGTAACTGGGTCTGTACTGTGTTTCTCTTTGCAGGCCATGTGTTGTCATTTGTCTGTAGCTGGGTCTGTAGAGTTGAAGTGTACAGGCCATGTGTTGTCATTGGTCTGTAGCTGGGTCTGTAGAGTTGAAGTGTACAGGCCATGTGTTGTCATTGGTCTGTAGCTGGGTCTGTACTGTGTTTCTCTTTGCAGGCCATGTGTTGTCATTGGTCTGTAGCTGGGTCTGTACTGTGTTTCTCTTTGCAGGCCATGTGTTGTCATTGGTCTGTAGCTGGGTCTGTAGAGTTGAAGTGTACAGGCCATGTGTTGTCATTGGTCTGTAGCTGGGTCTGTACTGTGTTTCTCTTTGCAGGCCATGTGTTGTCATTGGTCTGTAGCTGGGTCTGTAGAGTTGAAGTGTACAGGCCATGTGTTGTCATTGGTCTGTAGCTGGGTCTGTAGAGTTGAAGTGTACAGGCCATGTGTTGTCATTGGTCTGTAGCTGGGTCTGTACTGTGTTTCTCTTTGCAGGCCATGTGTTGTCATTGGTCTGTAGCTGGGTCTGTAGAGTTGAAGTGTACAGGCCATGTGTTGTCATTGGTCTGTAGCTGGGTCTGTACTGTGTTTCTCTTTGCAGGCCATGTGTTGTCATTGGTCTATAGCTGGGTCTGTACTGTGTTTCTCTTTGCAGGCCATGTGTTGTCATTGGTCTGTAGCTGGGTCTGTACTGTGTTTCTCTTTGCAGGCCATGTGTTGTCATTGGTCTGTAGCTTGGTCTGTAATGTGTTTCGCTTTGCAGGCCATGTGTTGTCATTGGTCTGTAGCTGGGTCTGTACTGTGTTTCTCTTTGCAAGCCATGTGTTGTCATTGGTCTGTAGCTGGGTCTGTACTGTGTTTCTCTTTGCAGGCCATGTGTTGTCATTGGTCTGTAGCTGGGTCTGTAGAGTAGAAGTGTACAGGCCATGTGTTGTCATTGGTCTGTAGCTGGGTCTGTACTGTGTTTCTCTCTGCAGGCCATGTGTTGTCATTGGTCTGTAGCTGGGTCTGTAGAGTTGAAGTGTACAGGCCATGTGTTGTCATTGGTCTGTATCTGGGTCTGTACTGTGTTTCTCTTTGCAGGCCATGTGTTGTCATGGGTCCATAGCTGGGTCTGTTGAGTTGAAGTGTACAGGCATGTGTTGTCATTGGTCTGTAGCTGGGTCTGTAGAGTTGAAGTGTACAGGCCATGTGTTGTCATTGGTCTGTAGCTGGGTCTGTAGTGTGGTTGTCTTTGCAGGCCATGTGTTGTCATTGGTCTGTAGCTGGGTCTGTAGAGTTGAAGTGTACAGGCCATGTGTTGTCATTGGTCTGTAGCTGGGTCTGTAGAGTTGAAGTGTACAGGCCATGTGTTGTCATTGGTCTGTAGCTGGGTCTGTACTGTGTTTCTCTTTGCAGGCCATGTGTTGTCATTGGTCTGTAGCTGGGTCTGTAGAGCTGAAGTGTACAGGCCATGTGTTGTCATTGGTCTGTAGCTGGGTCTGTAGAGTTGAAGTGTACAGGCCATGTGTTGTCATTGGTCTGTAGCTGGGTCTGTACTGTGTTTCTAATTCCAATTCCAAAAATTCTTTATTTCGGCCACATGGGCCATAAAAGATACAATAAAATACAATACATATATTACACAATAAAATGCAGTATAAATAATACACAGTATTTATATATAAAAAGTCTGGAGGGACTGCATGGGGTAAGGAGTGCACAGTTGTACCAGTTCAGGGGGACATTTTCTTCCTTATTATCCAAGCTGCCATTAGTAATTTTGAGACAGCAAAGACAATATGTCCCAGGGTATTAGTTTTCATGACCCTGTAGGCTTGTTGATACTCCCGAAAGCCCAGGTTTCGGCACATCGGTGCTATCCAGCGCTTCCTGGGACTCTGGTACGCGTGGCAAACAAACATTATGTGCAAATCATCTTCATCCTTTGTTTTACAGCAAGGACAGAGTTTGTCACCCCCTATGGTCCATTTATGGGTGAATACTTTAGTGGGGAGTGCGCCATACCTCCATTGCAGAAACAGTTTCCTCGCCAAAAGAGGAAAGATAAAATCCATAAAAGGTTCAAAAAGGTAAGAATTTTTGGACTCGATAAAACGTCCCGTCAAGGTGCCGCTGATATGGGCATTATCCATGTCAGCCAGATTTTTGTTTCTGAAGAGCTGGGCAAGAGTTTTACGCGTGATCCTTTGGCAACCCTGAGCTGGATCATCCCAAAGGTCTGGCAAGTTCAAACTGAGCAATTCTGATTTAATATAGGCCAGCCAGGGGATATTGTTGCTACCGTTCAGCCTCAGTACATGGGTAAGGTCCTGCCTGTAATGATACAGTTCCTCGGTAGACCATATCCGGTGCCAAAACTTCACAGGTTTCGATAGGAGATCTTCAGCAATGGAGTGTATCCCCAGATCCAATCTTAGGGGGAGGAGTGGCGTACCTTGCGGGAGAGCAAATAGCCGTCTCTGGAAACTATTTTCCACCGCTGCCAATGCCTTCCCTGCTTTGTTACCCCACAACTCGCTGCCATACATGGCTGCTGCCTTCGCTTGGGATCTGTATGTTTCAAGGGCCGGGCTTACAGGCTTAAAGGTGGACTTATTTACCACCTTCAGGAGTGCGCCTGCTAGCTGGGATAGTTTCAGCCTTGATCTCGCTATCTGGCAGTCCCAAGCTAAGTTTTCTTGTAGCGTTACCCCCAGATATATGAAGGTCGAGACCCTCTCAAGACTAACTTCCCCCAGTTTTGGGTTGGGTCTGGTTCTGGCAGGGGGATTGAAGATCATAAACTTGGTTTTATCTGTGTTGACCTCCAACCCATGTTGACGACAGAAAAGGCGAAAACCATTCACAACCCTCTGGATCCCCATGGGGGATTTGGAAAGCAAGAGGGTATCGTCAGCAAACATGATTGCCGGAACCCTCCTGCCTGCCAAAACCGGGGCATCATTGTCCTCAACAGTGTCAAGATGTTGAATGACACTGTTGATGAAAAGACAGAACAGGGTCGGCGCCAAGACACAGCCCTGTCTGACTCCTCGGCGGACCGGAAATTTGCCCGAGAGCTTACCATCCCTCCCACACCTCACTTGTGCATAGTTGTCCTCGTGCAGCCTGATGATGATGCTAAGGAGGTGGGGGGGCACTCCTAGCTTCTGCAAAACCTCCCAAAGTTTCCCTCTGGGGACTAGGTCAAAGGCTGACCTCAGATCCACGAAGACCATGTACAGTCTTCCTCCCTCTATAGTTACAGTCTTCCAATATAGGAGAAGAAGGCGGAAGATCTGGTCCATGGTCGACGTGTTCTTTCTGAAGCCAGCCTGGAGGGGGCTCATGATGTCATTGTCCTCCACCCAGTCCAGGAGGTGATTAAGGATGAGGCGCGCAAAGAGCTTTTGGGGTACATCTATTAGGCTAATAGGCCTGTAGTTGGCGGGGAGCAGAGTAGATCCCTTCTTATGGATCGGAACAATCTCTGCCCCCAGCCACGACCCAGGGATTGACATACCTCCTAGGATGGCATTGAAAAGAATAAGGAGGTATGGGCCCCAGATGTCCATGTGATGCCTAAACAGATCCCCAGGTAGCCTATCCAGACCTGGCGCCTTCCCCGATGATAAGTGCTTGAGGGCTGCCTCCACTTCCCCCAGGGATAGTTCCATTTCACAATCCTGTGTGCCACAGGGCACAAACAGGGCTGTGTCAGGGCAGGGGTTAGTGTCTTGATAGAGCTCCCCAAAATGGGCCTCCCAAACCTCGGGGGCAATATTGGGTTCCACTGCTTTTTTGAGTTCCCCTATGCCATTATTAACAAGGGCCCAGAATTTGCGGGAATCCCTGACTTTTAGGGCATCATGAAGATCATGCCAGTGATTCCAGTCCCACTCGGTCCTGGCAGTCGCTAACACAGCTTTATAGTATTTCCTAAGGTCACGTACCTTGGCCTTATTTGTCCCCTCTTTTATTGCAGCAATGAGCTCAGTCTTTGCTGCCCTACAAGAGGAGGTATACCAGGTGGGAACATGGGTCTTTTTCTTTCTATTGGGCACCACCGGGTAAAATACCTCAGCCAAGTCTCTTACAAGATCCTGATGGATATCACCCAGTTTCTCATTGTATTCCGGGGATCTTGGTACGTTTAGAAGTGCATCCACCTCCATGAACCTTGGGAGTGCCAACTCGTATAGCTTGCTAATGGTCTCTTCTGAGCTCACAAGCTTTCCCCACTTGACCCTGCGCCTATTGGTTGTAAGGACCAATTCCCCCGTGTCTCCCCCTGGGTTTTCTACCACTTTGCCCGCTAAATGGATGGGCCACTGGATATTTAAACACAGGGCATTATGGTCGCTATCTGACCTGTTTATTACCCTAAAGTCGAGGACTTTGGGCCAGAGTGTAATGTCTAACATGATGTAATCTAGCCTCGACTCGTGACCCTTCCTATTGAAGGTACACACTGAGGGAGTGTCGGAAGGGGTGCGACCATTACAAGCCCTCAGTGCGTAGTTCAGGGTTAGGGCCATAAGTTGTATTGCAAGGGGGGACCATGCTTTGGGATGGGGGGAAGACGAGGGTGGGACCCCCCAATAATCATCCTCGGCAGGGAGGGCACCCTCCGACATGCCCTCCAAAGGTTCAAAGTGGCAGTTGAAGTCTCCTCCAAGCACCACCCTGAGATCTCCCGGAAGTTGCCCCAGGAAGGAGGACAGGTCGTTTAGGGTTGGAGATTCGTTTGGTGCGTCAACCGGCCGCGAGTAAACGTTCACAATAGCCCATGATGGTTTACCAGGCCATGTGAGCCGAACACACTGGATGTCCTGCGAGAACGTGTGCACCTGTTCCGCCTGGCACCCAGCGTGGCTCGCGATCCAGATTGCCAGACCACCTGACGGCCTCCCCCTCCCACCCCATTTGGCAGGGATTTCAAATACTTCAAACCCACTCCTAGTTGCGGTGTCCCTCGCCCACGTTTCCTGGAGAAGGAGGATGTCGCTACTGCCCACTAAATGGTCCCACTCCGGTGTGCCTTCCTTATTTGCAATGCCCGCTACATTCCATGAAACAATTCTCAAGCCCTGATCTATTGGTAAGGGGCCTTGACCTACAGTAAGGGGTTGACCAGGGGCTGTGGGTGGCTGAATTCCTGACAGAGCATTCGTACACTCCGTGATGGCGGATGGACCAGCCAACTCCGCCCCCCCGAGTTGCAGGATACGGTCAGTCCCAATGTTGTGATAAGACCCCTGTAAGCCCAGACTGTCACCACTGCTAGGTGGTCGATCTTTGGCGTTATCCTGCGGACCGTGTTCAGTCGCAGGGGCTGCAGCCATTCCCACCCGATTTTGCACCTCAACTTTAGCATTATCCTGCAGGCCCGGTTCAGTTACAGGGGCTATACTCTCTCCCACCCGACTTTGAGCGTCATCCACCCTCTTCCCAGGGCTGGGAGAGGTCTCCCGGGTTTGTGGTCAGTCGACCTGGTCTAGGCAGGAAAATCTATTATGATGTAAGAAGTTTGCCTGGGCATGTGGTGGATGGTGCCTTGGTCTATAGCGTGAGCCATCCACAGCAAAACCTACTCTAGTCCACCCCTTCTCCCCCCCTGCCTCACTGCTACTTACATTTGGGTAAAAGTATGAGAGGGGGACAAGTTCAATATTGGACTTGTCAGGCCTTACAAGCCAGTTGGCGATGTAGTTAGCTACATGGGGGCTTTTAAAGCTTATGATAATGCAGTCCCCTGCCCTATTCTTTGGGGTGTGACCAATCCAAGGGATCCTCCTGACCATCAGGACCTCACCTTTCAGGTTAGGAGGCAGCGGCCTGTTGATACTAAGCCAGCTTATCACCTTATTACGTAACGAGTCTTGGGGCTCCCTCATGTCACCAGTTAACTCAGGTACTCCCACCATGATTACCGTGTATGGGACTGCTTCTGGGGGCAGATTCACCACCCTGCGCCTATCAGAATGGGGAGCGGGACCATCAGTGGGGCCATTAGTAGGGTTCGCTACTCCCCCTATCTGTGGCGCAGGAATTTGCTTTGATCTCCTTGGGGCCGGGACAGGGGGCCTAGGTGCCGGAGGTAACAGAGGGTGCGTCTGGGGAACAAGCGCACCGTCTGTACCTGACAGCACCCTATTGGTGCCCTGAGACGGTGCAGCGGGCAGCAGACTATTCCCCGAGGAAGCCCGGGGGACTGGAGGGGCATTTGTCACATTAGTGGCTGACCCAGGGCTTTTCCTTAGGTGACTACTTTCCAGTGCCTTCAGTCTGGACTCTATGGCGTCCAGTTTAGCTGCAATGGGGTTTAGCAAATTCTTCATGATGTCTGTGAGTGATTTGACTAATGAGTCAGTGCTAGTGGAAGTTGCCCCACCGAAAACAAAAGGGCCCGGGTGCAGGGATAGGGAGGCGGGAGCTGGAGAGCCCATGTGATTCGACCTGGACCTTGATAAATTGAGATCAGGAGAGGCAGAAATGTCTATACTATCAGTCTGGTTTGGCTCTATTGTATCGACTTTGGCCCTCTTTGCCTTCTTTGCTTTCCTGGACCTTTTCCTTTTGGGAGGCTGTTCCACTCTACTGCCTACAGAATCTGTAAGCAGGTCGACCTGGCCTGCATCTTGCAAGACTGATCCCCTACTTTCCGGAATGGCAGGATGGTCAGAGATCCCAGATAGCCGGGAGGAGTTCCTGTCCCTCTGCGTCAAGGGAGTCCTTAACTGCTGGAGGACCGACTCGATCGTCTGGTCAATACTGTCCATTAGTGACATATGGGTAACATCCAGTGGGATCGGTGTACTAGCGTCTGTGGAAAGAGTATCCCCCTGGTCCAAAAACACACTTTCCGGACCCATCTCAAGGAGCGCCTCAGGGATTGACGAGCATTTGCTAGCTAAGTTACTCGCCTTAGGGAAAAAGTTTTCCAGAGTGCTTGTACCTTGTTGGGCGGACTTGCTTCGTGAGGTTCTGGTCGCCATTGTGGAGTATGGGGGGGGAAGCTACAGGGCCGAGAGCGTCAGAGGGGTGGCCCGGTCCGGTCTCTGCCGGCCTCTAACGGCCTAGAACGGCCCGCTCTTTCCCGGTCTTCGCCCCGGTGATCGCCCCGCGCGCGTCCCGCGGTACGCGTGAGCGGGTTCTCCTAAGTATGACAAGGGGGCGTGGCACTGGGAGGGGGCGCGGCGCGGCGGGAAGAGGAACCAGCTGGTGATGGCAAATGGGCTGCTGGTCCTCGCAGTCCCGCTCGCCTGCGCCTCTCACCTCCGCTGCGGCCGTACTTTGGGGACAGCTTCTTACTCCCAAAGCGAGCGTCAGCTCCCAACCACTCCTGTGGCGAGCAAAAGCACAACAGACTCCTGGATCCTCAGCACGAGCGGCTCCCGCGAAGCGGGGGCCGCGAGGAATAAAGTACTCCCCAGGCGGGGGGGCGTGGCACTGGGAGGGGGCGCGGCGCGGCGGGAAGAGGAACCAGCTGGTGATGGCAAATGGGCTGCTGGTCCTCGCAGTCCCGCTCGCCTGCGCCTCTCACCTCCGCTGCGGCCGTACTTTGGGGACAGCTTCTTACTCCCAAAGCGAGCGTCAGCTCCCAACCACTCCTGTGGCGAGCAAAAGCACAACAGACTCCTGGATCCTCAGCACGAGCGGCACCCGCGAAGCGGGGGCCGCGAGGAATAAAGTACTCCCCAGGCGGGGGGGCGTGGCACTGGGAGGGGGCGCGGCGCGGCGGGAAGAGGAACCAGCTGGTGATGGCAAATGGGCTGCTGGTCCTCGCAGTCCCGCTCGCCTGCGCCTCTCACCTCCGCTGCGGCCGTACTTTGGGGACAGCTTCTTACTCCCAAAGCGAGCGTCAGCTCCCAACCACTCCTGTGGCGAGCAAAAGCACAACAGACTCCTGGATCCTCAGCACGAGCGGCTCCCGCGAAGCGGGGGCCGCGAGGAATAAAGTACTCCCCAGGCGGGGGGGCGTGGCACTGGGAGGGGGCGCGGCGCGGCGGGAAGAGGAACCAGCTGGTGATGGCAAATGGGCTGCTGGTCCTCGCAGTCCCGCTCGCCTGCGCCTCTCACCTCCGCTGCGGCCGTACTTTGGGGACAGCTTCTTACTCCCAAAGCGAGCGTCAGCTCCCAACCACTCCTGTGGCGAGCAAAAGCACAACAGACTCCTGGATCCTCAGCACGTCTGTAGCTGGGTCTGTACTGTGTTTCTCTTTGCAGGCCATGTGTTGTCATTGGTCTGTAGCTGGGTCTGTAGAGTTGAAGTGTACAGGCCATGTGTTGTCATTGGTCTGTAGCTGGGTCTGTAGAGTTGAAGTGTACAGGCCATGTGTTGTCATTGGTCTGTAGCTGGGTCTGTAGAGTTGAAGTGTACAGGCCATGTGTTGTCATTGGTCTGTAGCTGGGTCTGTACTGTGTTTCTCTTTGCAGGCCATGTGTTGTCATTGGTCTGTAGCTGGGTCTGTAGAGTTGAAGTGTACAGGCCATGTGTTGTCATTGGTCTGTAGCTGGGTCTACTGTGTTTCTCTTTGCAGGCCATGTGTTGTCATTGGTCTGTAGCTGGGTCTGTAGAGTAGAAGTGTACAGGCCATGTGTTGTCATTAGTCTGTAGCTGGTCTGTACTGTGTTTCTCTTTGCAGGCCATGTGTTGTCATTGGTCTGTAGCTGGGTCTGTACTGTGTTTCTCTTTGCAGGCCATGTGTTGTCATTGGTATGTAGCTGGGTCTGTACTGTGTTTCTCTCTGCAGGCCATGTGTTGTCATTGGTCTGTAGCTGGGTCTGTAGAGTTGAAGTGTACAGGCCATGTGTTGTCATTGGTCTGTAGCTGGGTCTGTAGAGTTGAAGTGTACAGGCCATGTGTTGTCATTGGTCTGTAGCTGGATCTGTAGAGTTGAAGTGTACAGGCCATGTGTTGTCATTGGTCTGTAGCTGGGTCTGTACTGTGTTTCTCTTTGCAGGCCATGTGTTGTCATTGGTCTGTAGCTGGGTCTGTACTGTGTTTCTCTTTGCAGGCCATGTGTTGTCATTGGTCTGTAGCTGGGTCTGTAGAGTTGAAGTGTACAGGCCATGTGTTATCATTGGTCTGTATCTGGGTCTGTACTGTGTTTCTCTTTGCAGGCCATGTGTTGTCATGGGTCCATAGCTGGGTCAGTTGAGTTGAAGTGTACAGGCCATGTGTTGTCATTGGTCTGTAGCTGGGTCTGTAGAGTTGAAGTGTACAGGCCATGTGTTGTCATTGGTCTGTAGCTGGGTCTGTACTGTGTTTCTCTTTGCAGGCCATGTGTTGTCATTGGTCTGTAGCTGAGTCTGTACTGTGTTTCTCTTTGCAGGCCATGTGTTGTCATTGGTCTGTAGCTGGGTCTGTACTGTGTTTCTCTTTGCAGGCCATGTGTTTTCATTGGTCTGTAGCTTGGTCTGTAATGTGTTTCGCTTTGCAGGCCATGTGTTGTCATTGGTCTGTAGCTGGGTCTGTACTGTGTTTCTCTTTGCAGGCCATGTGTTGTCATTGGTCTGTAGCTGGATCTGTAGAGTTGAAGTGTACAGGCCATGTGTTGTCATTGGTCTGTAGCTGGGTCTGTACTGTGTTTCTCTTTGCAGGCCATGTGTTGTCATTGGTCTGTAGCTGGGTCTGTAGAGTTGAAGTGTACAGGCCATGTGTGGTCATTGGTCTGTAGCTGGGTCTGTACTGTGTTTCTCTTTGCAGGCCATGTGTTGTCATTGGTCTGTAGCTGGGTCTGTACTGGGTTTCTCTTTGCAGGCCATGTGTTGTCATTGGCATGTAGCTGGGTCTGTACTATGTTTCTCTTTGCAGGCCATGTGTTGTCATTGGTCTGTAGCTGGGTCTGTAGAGTTGAAGTGTACAGGCCATGTGTTGTCATTGGTCTGTAGCTGGGTCTGTACTGTGTTTCTCTTTGCAGGCCATGTGTTGTCATTGGTCTGTAGCTGGGTCTGTACTGTGTTTCTCTTTGCAGGCCATGTGTTGTCATTGGTCTGTAGCTGGGTCTGTACTGTGTTTCTCTTTGCAGGCCATGTGTTGTCATTGGTCTGTAGCTGGGTCTGTACTGTGTTTCTCTTTGCAGGCCATGTGTTGTCATTGGTCTGTAGCTGGGTCTGTAGAGTTGAAGTGTACAGGCCATGTGTTGTCATTGGTCTGTAGCTGGGTCTGTACTGTGTTTCTCTTTGCAGGCCATGTGTTCTCATTGGTCTGTAGCTGGATCTGTACTGTGTTTCTCTTTGCAGGCCATGTGTTGTCATTGGTCTGTAGCTGGGTCTGTAGAGTTGAAGTGTACAGGCCATGTGTTGTCATTGGTCTGTACTGTGTTTCTCTTTGCAGGCCATGTGTTGTCATTGGTCTGTAGCTGGGTCTGTAGAGTTGAAGTGTACAGGCCATATGTTGTCATTGGTCTGTAGCTGGGTCTGTAGAGTTGAAGTGTACAGGCCATGTGTTGTCATTGGTCTGTAGCTGGGTATGTACTGTGTTCTCTTTGCAGGCCATATGTTGTCATTGGTTTGTAGCTGGGTCTGTAGAGTTGAAGTGTACAGGCCATGTGTTGTCATTGGTCTGTAGCTGGGTCTACTGTGTTTCTATTCGCAGGCCATGTGTTGTCATTGGTCTGTAGCTGGGTCTGTACTGTGTTTCTCTTTGCAGGCCATGTGTTGTCATTGGTCTGTAGCTGGGTCTGTACTGTGTTTCTTTTTGCAGGCCATGTGTTGTCATTGGTATGTAGCTGGGTCTGTACTGTGTTTCTCTCTGCAGGCCATGTGTTGTCATTGGTCTGTAGCTGAGTCTGTACTGTGTTTCTCTTTGCAGGCCATGTGTTGTCATTGGTCTGTAGCTGGGTCTGTACTGTGTTTCTCTTCGCAGGCCATGTGTTGTCATTGGTCTGTAGCTGGGTCTGTAGAGTTGAAGTGTACAGGCCATATGTTGCCATTGGTCTGTAGCTGGGCCTGTAGAGTTGACTTGTACAGGCCATGTGTTGTCATTGGTCTGTAGCTGGGTCTGTAGAGTTGAAGTGTACAGGCCATGTGTTGTCATTGGTCTGTAGCTGGTCTGTACTGTGTTTCTCTTTGCAGGCCATGTGTTGTCATTGGTCTGTAGCTGGGTCTGTATTGTGTTTCTCTTTGCAGGCCATGTGTTGTCATTGGTCTGTAGCTGGGTCTGTACTGTGTTTCTCTTTGCAGGCCATGTGTTGTCATTGGTATGTAGCTGGGTCTGTACTGTGTTTCTCTCTGCAGGCCATGTGTTGTCATTGGTCTGTAGCTGGGTCTGTAGAGTTGAAGTGTACAGGCCATGTGTTGTCATTGGTCTGTAGCTGGGTCTGTAGAGTTGAAGTGTACAGGCCATGTGTTGTCATTGGTCTGTAGCTGTATCTGAAGAGTTGAAGTGTACAGGCCATGTGTTGTCATTGGTCTGTAGCTGGGTCTGTACTGTGTTTCTCTTTGCAGGCCATGTGTTGTCATTGGTCTGTAGCTGGGTCTGTACTGTGTTTCTCTTTGCAGGCCATGTGTTGTCATTGGTCTGTAGCTGGGTCTGTAGAGTTGAAGTGTACAGGCCATGTGTTGTCATTGGTCTGTATCTGGGTCTGTACTGTGTTTCTCTTTGCAGGCCATGTGTTGTCATGGGTCCATAGCTGGGTCAGTTGAGTTGAAGTGTACAGGCCATGTGTTGTCATTGGTCTGTAGCTGGGTCCGTAGAGTTGAAGTGTACAGGCCATGTGTTGTCATTGGTCTGTAGCTGGGTCTGTAGAGTTGAAGTGTACAGGCCATGAGTTGTCATTGGTCTGTAGCTGGGTCTGTACTGTGTTTCTCTTTGCAGGTCATGTGTTGTCATTGGTCTGTAGCTGAGTCTGTACTGTGTTTCTCTTTGCAGGCCATGTGTTGTCATTGGTCTGTAGATGGGTCTGTACTGTGTTTCTCTTCGCAGGCCATGTGTTGTCATTGGTCTGTAGCTGGGTCTGTAGAGTTGAAGTGTACAGGCCATATGTTGTCATTGGTCTGTAGCTGGGCCTGTAGAGTTGACTTGTACAGGCCATGTGTTGTCATTGGTCTGTAGCTGGGTCTGTAGAGTTGAAGTGTACAGGCCATGTGTTGTCATTGGTCTGTAGCTGGGTCTGTACTGTGTTTCTCTTTGTAGGCCATAGGTTGTCATTGGTCTGTAGCTGGGTCTGTAGAGTTGAAGTGTACAGGCCATGTGTTGTCATTGTTCCGTAGCTGGGTCTGTACTGTGTTTTTCTTTGCAGGCCATGTGTTGTCATTGGTCTGTAGCTGGGTCTGTAGAGTTGAAGTGTACAGGCCATGTGTTGTCATTGGTCTGTAGCTGGGTCTGTACTGTGTTTCTCTTTGCAGGCCATGTGTTGTCATTGGTCTGTAGCTGGGTCTGTAGAGTTGAAGTGTACAGGCCATGTGTTGTCATTGGTCTGTAGCTGGGTCTGTACTGTGTTTCTCTTTGCAGGCCATGTGTTGTCATTGGTCTGTAGCTGGGTCTGTACTGTGTTTCTCTTTGCAGGCCATGTGTTGTCATTGGTCTGTAGCTGGGTCTGTAGAGTTGAAGTGTACAGGCCATGTGTTGTCATTGGTCTGTAGCTGGGTATGTACTGTGTTTCTCTTTGCAGGCCATGTGTTGTCATTGGTCTGTAGCTGGGTCTGTAGAGTTGAAGTGTACAGGCCATGTGTTGTCATTGGTCTGTATCTGGGTCTGTACTGTGTTTCTCTTTGCAGGCCATGTGTTGTCATGGGTCCATAGCTGGGTCAGTTGAGTTGAAGTGTACAGGCCATGTGTTGTCATTGGTCTGTAGCTGGGTCCGTAGAGTTGAAGTGTACAGGCCATGTGTTGTCATTGGTCTGTAGCTGGGTCTGTAGAGTTGAAGTGTACAGGCCATGAGTTGTCATTGGTCTGTAGCTGGGTCTGTACTGTGTTTCTCTTTGCAGGTCATGTGTTGTCATTGGTCTGTAGCTGAGTCTGTACTGTGTTTCTCTTTGCAGGCCATGTGTTGTCATTGGTCTGTAGATGGGTCTGTACTGTGTTTCTCTTCGCAGGCCATGTGTTGTCATTGGTCTGTAGCTGGGTCTGTAGAGTTGAAGTGTACAGGCCATATGTTGTCATTGGTCTGTAGCTGGGCCTGTAGAGTTGACTTGTACAGGCCATGTGTTGTCATTGGTCTGTAGCTGGGTCTGTAGAGTTGAAGTGTACAGGCCATGTGTTGTCATTGGTCTGTAGCTGGGTCTGTACTGTGTTTCTCTTTGTAGGCCATAGGTTGTCATTGGTCTGTAGCTGGGTCTGTAGAGTTGAAGTGTACAGGCCATGTGTTGTCATTGTTCCGTAGCTGGGTCTGTACTGTGTTTTTCTTTGCAGGCCATGTGTTGTCATTGGTCTGTAGCTGGGTCTGTAGAGTTGAAGTGTACAGGCCATGTGTTGTCATTGTTCTGTAGCTGGGTCTGTACTGTGTTTCTCTTTGCAGGTCATGTGTTGTCATTGGTCTGTAGCTGAGTCTGTACTGTGTTTCTCTTTGCAGGCCATGTGTTGTCATTGGTCTGTAGATGGGTCTGTACTGTGTTTCTCTTCGCAGGCCATGTGTTGTCATTGGTCTGTAGCTGGGTCTGTAGAGTTGAAGTGTACAGGCCATATGTTGTCATTGGTCTGTAGCTGGGCCTGTAGAGTTGACTTGTACAGGCCATGTGTTGTCATTGGTCTGTAGCTGGGTCTGTAGAGTTGAAGTGTACAGGCCATGTGTTGTCATTGGTCTGTAGCTGGGTCTGTACTGTGTTTCTCTTTGTAGGCCATAGGTTGTCATTGGTCTGTAGCTGGGTCTGTAGAGTTGAAGTGTACAGGCCATGTGTTGTCATTGTTCCGTAGCTGGGTCTGTACTGTGTTTTTCTTTGCAGGCCATGTGTTGTCATTGGTCTGTAGCTGGGTCTGTAGAGTTGAAGTGTACAGGCCATGTGTTGTCATTGGTCTGTAGCTGGGTCTGTACTGTGTTTCTCTTTGCAGGCCATGTGTTGTCATTGGTCTGTAGCTGGGTCTGTAGAGTTGAAGTGTACAGGCCATGTGTTGTCATTGGTCTGTAGCTGGGTCTGTACTGTGTTTCTCTTTGCAGGCCATGTGTTGTCATTGGTCTGTAGCTGGGTCTGTACTGTGTTTCTCTTTGCAGGCCATGTGTTGTCATTGGTCTGTAGCTGGGTCTGTAGAGTTGAAGTGTACAGGCCATGTGTTGTCATTGGTCTGTAGCTGGGTATGTACTGTGTTTCTCTTTGCAGGCCATATGTTGTCATTGGTTTGTATCTGGGTCTGTAGAGTTGAAGTGTACAGGCCATGTGTTGTCATTGGTCTGTAGCTGGGTCTACTGTGTTTCTCTTTGCAGGCCATGTGTTGTCATTGGTCTGTAGCTGGGTCTGTAGAGTAGAAGTGTACAGGCCATGTGTTGTCATTGGTCTGTAGCTGGTCTGTACTGTGTTTCTCTTTGCAGGCCATGTGTTGTCATTGGTCTGTAGCTGGGTCTGTACTGTGTTTCTCTTTGCAGGCCATGTGTTGTCATTGGTCTGTAGCTGGGTCTGTACTGTGTTTCTCTTTGCAGGCCATGTGTTGTCATTGGTATGTAGCTGGGTCTGTACTGTGTTTCTCTCTGCAGGCCATGTGTTGTCATTGGTCTGTAGCTGGGTCTGTAGAATTGAAGTGTACAGGCCATGTGTTGTCATTGGTCTGTAGTTGGGTCTGTAGAGTTGAAGTGTACAGGCCATGTGTTGTCATTGGTCTGTAGCTGGATCTGTAGAGTTGAAGTGTACAGGCCATCTGTTGTCATTGGTCTGTAGCTGGGTCTGTACTGTGTTTCTCTTTGCAGGCCATGTGTTGTCATTGGTCTGTAGCTGGGTCTGTAGAGTTGAAGTGTACAGGCCATGTGTTGTCATTGGTCTGTAGCTAGGCCTGTACTGTGTTTCTCTTTGCAGGCCATGTGTTGTCATTGGTCTGTAGCTGGGTCTGTACTGTGTTTCTCTTTGCAGGCCATGTGTTGTCATTGGTCTGTAGCTGGGTCTGTACTGTGTTTCTCTTTGCAAGCCATGTGTTGTCATTGGTCTGTAGCTGGGTCTGTACTGTGTTTCTCTTTGCAGGCCATGTGTTGTCATTGGTCTGTAGCTGGGTCTGTACTGTGTTTCTCTTTGCAGGCCATGTGTTGTCATTGGTATGTAGCTGGGTCTGTACTGTGTTTCTCTCTGCAGGCCATGTGTTGTCATTGGTCTGTAGCTGGGTCTGTAGAATTGAAGTGTACAGGCCATGTGTTGTCATTGGTCTGTAGTTGGGTCTGTAGAGTTGAAGTGTACAGGCCATGTGTTGTCATTGGTCTGTAGCTGGATCTGTAGAGTTGAAGTGTACAGGCCATCTGTTGTCATTGGTCTGTAGCTGGGTCTGTACTGTGTTTCTCTTTGCAGGCCATGTGTTGTCATTGGTCTGTAGCTGGGTCTGTAGAGTTGAAGTGTACAGGCCATGTGTTGTCATTGGTCTGTAGCTGGGTCTGTACTGTGTTTCTGTTTGCAGGCCATGTGTTGTCATTGGTTGGTAGCTGGGTCTGTACTGTGTTTCTGTTTGCAGGCCATGTGTTGTCATTGGTCTGTAGCTGGGTCTGTACTGTGTTTCTGTTTGCAGGCCATGTGTTGTCATTTGTCTGTAGCTGGGTCTGTAGAGTTGAAGTGTACAGGCCATGTGTTGTCATTGGTCTGTAGCTGGGTCTGTACTGTGTTTCTCTTTGCAGGCCATGTGTTGTCATTGGTCTGTAGCTGGGTCTGTACTGTGTTTCTGTTTGCAGGCCATGTATTGTCATTGGTCTGTAGCTGGGTCTGTAGAGTTGGAGTGTACAGGCCATATGTTGTCATTGGTCTGTAGCTGGGTCTGTACTGTGCTTCTCTTTGCAGGCCATGTGTTGTCATTGGTATGTAGCTGGGTCTGTACTGTGTTTCTCTTTGCAGGCCATGTGTTGTCATTGGTCTGTAGCTGGGTCTATAGAGTTGAAGTGTACAGGCCATGTGTTGTCATTGGTCTGTAGCTGGGTCTGTACTGTGTTTCTCTTTGCAGGCCATGTGTTGTCATTGGTCTGTAGCTGGGTCTGTACTGTGTTTCTCTTTGCAGGCCATGTGTTTTCATTGGTCTGTAGCTGGGTCTGTAGAGTTGAAGTGTACAGGCCATGTGTTTTCATTGGTCTGTAGCTGGGTCTGTAGAGTTGAAGTGTACAGGCCATGTGTTGTCATTGGTCTGTAGCTGGGTCTGTAGAGTTGAAGTGTACAGGCCATGTGTTGTCATTGGTCTGTAGCTGGGTCTGTAGAGTTGAAGTGTACAGGCCATGTGTTGTCATTGGTCTGTAGCTGGGTCTGTACTGTGTTTCTCTTTGCAGGCCATGTGTTGTCATTGGTCTGTAGCTGGGTCTGTAGAGTTGAAGTGAGCAGGCCATGTGTTGTCATTGGTCTGTAGCTGGGACTGTACTGTGTTTCTCTTTGCAGGCCATGTATTGTCATTGGTCTGTAGCTGGGTCTGTAGAGTTGAAGTGTACAGGCCATGTGTTGTCATTGGTCTGTAGCTTGGTCTGTACTGTGTTTCTCTTTGCAGGCCATGTGTTGTCATTGGTCTGTAGCTGGGTCTGTACTGGGTTTCTCTTTGCAGGGTATGTGTTGTCATTGGTCTGTAGCTGGGTCTGTAGATTTGAAGTGTACAGGCCATGTGTTGTCATTGGTCTGTAGCTGGGTCTGTAGAGTTGAAGTATACAGGCCATGTGTTGTCATTGGTCTGTAGCTTGGTCTGTAATGTGTTTCGCTTTGCAGGCCATGTGTTGTCATTGGTCTGTAGCTGGGTCTGTACTGTGTTTCTCTTTGCAGGCCATGTGTTGTCATTGGTCTGTAGCTGGGTCTGTACTGTGTTTCTCTTTGCAGGCCATGTGTTGTCATTGGTCTGTAGCTGGGTCTGTAGAGTTGAAGTGTACAGGCCATGTGTTGTCATAGGTCTGTAGCTGGGTCTGTACTGTGTTTTTCTTTGCAGGCCTTGTGTTGTCATTGGTCTGTAGCTGGGTCTGTAGAGTTGAAGTGTACAGGCCATGTGTTGTCATTGGTCTGTAGCTGGGTCTGTACTGTGTTTCTCTTTGCAGGCCATGTGTTGTCATTGGTCTGTAGCTGGGTCTGTACTGTGCTTCTCTTTGCAGGCCATGTGCTGTCATTGGTCTGTAGCTGGGTCTGTAGAGTTGAAGTGTACAGGCCATGTGTTGTCATTGGTCTGTAGCTGGGTCTGTAGAGTTGAAGTGTACAGGTCATGTGTTGTCATTGGTCTGTAGCTGGATCTGTAGAGTTGAAGTGTACAGGCCATGTGTTGTCATTGGTCTGTAGCTGGGTCTGTACTGTGTTTCTCTATGCAGGCCATGTTTTGTCATTGGTCTGTAGCTGGGTCTGTCGAGTTGAAGTGTACAGGCCATGTGTTGTCATTGGTCTGTAGCTGGGCCTGTACTGTGTTTCTCTTTGCAGGACATGTGTTGTCATTGGTCTGTAGCTGGGTCTGTACTGTGTTTCTCTTTGCAGGCCATGTGTTGTCATTGGTCTGTAGCTGGGTCTGTACTGTGTTTCTCTTTGCAAGCCATGTGTTGTCATTGGTCTGTAGCTGGGTCTGTACTGTGTTTCTCTTTGCAGGCCATGTGTTGTCATTGGTCTGTAGCTGGGTCTGTAGAGTTGAAGTGTACAGGCCATGTGTTGTCATTGGTCTGTAGCTGGGTCTGTACTGTGTTTCTCTTTGCAGGCCATGTGTTGTCATTGGTCTGTAGCTGGGTCTGTAGAGTTGAAGTGTACAGGCCATGTGTTGTCATTGGTCTGTAGCTGGGTCTGTACTGTGTTTCTCTTTGCAGGCCATGTTTTGTCATTGGTCTGTAGCTGGGTCTGTACTGTGTTTCTCTTTGCAAGCCATGTGTTGTCATTGGTCTGTAGCTGGGTCTGTACTGTGTTTCTGTTTGCAGGCCATGTGTTGTCATTTGTCTGTAGCTGGGTCTGTAGAGTTGAAGTGTACAGGCCATGTGTTGTCATTGGTCTGTAGCTGGGTCTGTACTGTGTTTCTCTTTGCAGGCCAAGTGTTGTCATTGGTCTGTAGCTGGGTCTGTACTGTGTTTCTGTTTGCAGGCCATGTATTGTCATTGGTCTGTAGCTGGGTCTGTACAGGCCATATGTTGTCATTGGTCTGTAGCTGGGTCTGTACTGTGTTTCTCTTTGCAGGCCATGTGTTGTCATTGGTATGTAGCTGGGTCTGTACTGTGTTTCTCTTTGCAGGCCATGTGTTGTCATTGGTCTGTAGCTGGGTCTGTAGAGTTGAAGTGTACAGGCCATGTGTTGTCATTGGTCTGTAGCTGGGTCTGTACTGTGTTTCTCTTTGCAGGCCATGTGTTGTCATTGGTCTGTAGCTGGGTCTGTAGAGTTGAAGTGTACAGGCCATGTGTTGTCATTGGTCTGTAGCTGGGTCTGTAGAGTTGAAGTGTACAGGCCATGTGTTGTCATTGGTCTGTAGCTGGGTCTGTACTGTGTTTCTCTTTGCAGGCCATATGTTGTCATTGGTCTGTAGCTGGGTCTGTAGAGTTGAAGTGCGCAGGCCATGTGTTGTCATTGGTCTGTAGCTGGGTCTGTACTGTGTTTCTCTTTGCAGGCCATGTATTGTCATTGGTCTGTAGCTGGGTCTGTAGAGTTGAAGTGTACAGGCCATGTGTTGTCATTGGTCTGTAGCTGGGTCTGTACTGTGTTTCTCTTTGCAGGCCATGTGTTGTCATTGGTCTGTAGCTGGGTCTGTACTGGGTTTCTCTTTGCAGGCCATGTGTTGTCATTGGTCTGTAGCTGGGTCTGTAGATTTGAAGTGTACAGGCCATGTGTTGTCATTGGTCTGTAGCTGGGTCTGTAGAGTTGAAGTATACAGGCCATGTGTTGTCATTGGTCTGTAGCTTGGTCTGTAATGTGTTTCGCTTTGCAGGCCATGTGTTGTCATTGGTCTGTAGCTGGGTCTGTACTGTGTTTCTCTTTGCAGGCCATGTGTTGTCATTGGTCTGTAGCTGGGTCTGTACTGTGTTTCTCTTTGCAGGCCATGTGTTGTCATTGGTCTGTAGCTGGGTCTGTAGAGTTGAAGTGTACAGGCCATGTGTTGTCATTGGTCTGTAGCTGGGTCTGTACTGTGTTTTTCTTTGCAGGCCTTGTGTTGTCATTGGTCTGTAGCTGGGTCTATACTGTGCTTCTCTTTGCAGGCCATGTGCTGTCATTGGTCTGTAGCTGGGTCTGTACTGTGTTTCTCTTTGCAGGCCATGTGCTGTCATTGGTCTGTAGTTGGGTCTATACTGTGTTTCTCTTTGCAGGCCATGTGTTGTCATTGGTATGTAGCTGGGTCTGTACTGTGTTTCTCTTTGCAGGCCATGTGTTGTCATTGGTCTGTAGCTGGGTCTGTAGAGTTGAAGTGTACAGGCCATGTGTTGTCATTGGTCTGTAGCTGGATCTGTAGAGTTGAAGTGTACAGGCTATGTGTTGTCATTGGTCTGTAGCTGGGTCTGTACTGTGTTTCTCTATGCAGGCCATGTTTTGTCATTGGTCTGTAGCTGGGTCTGTAGAGTTGAAGTGTACAGGCCATGTGTTGTCATTGGTCTGTAGCTGGGCCTGTACTGTGTTTCTCTTTGCAGGCCATGTGTTGTCATTGGTCTGTAGCTGGGTCTGTACTGTGTTTCTCTTTGCAGGCCATGTGTTGTCATTGGTCTGTAGCTGGGTCTGTACTGTGTTTCTCTTTGCAAGCCATGTGTTGTCATTGGTCTGTAGCTGGGTCTGTACTGTGTTTCTCTTTGCAGGCCATGTGTTGTCATTGGTCTGTAGCTGGGTCTGTAGAGTTGAAGTGTACAGGCCATGTGTTGTCATTGGTCTGTAGCTGGCTCTGTACTGTGTTTCTCTTTGCAGGCCATGTGTTGTCATTGGTCTGTAGCTGGGTCTGTAGAGTTGAAGTGTACAGGCCATGTGTTGTCATTGGTCTGTAGCTGGGTCTGTACTGTGTTTCTGTTTGCAGGCCATGTGTTGTCATTGGTCTGTAGCTGGGTCTGTACTGTGTTTCTGTTTGCAGGCCATTTGTTGTCATTGGTCTGTAGCTGGGTCTGTACTGTGTTTCGGTTTGCAGGCCATGTGTTGTCATTTGTCTGTAGCTGGGTCTGTAGAGTTGAAGTGTACAGGCCATGTGTTGTCATTGATCTGTAGCTGGGTCTGTACTGTGTTTCTGTTTGCAGGCCATGTGTTGTCATTGGTCTGTAGCTGGGTCTGTACTGTGTTTCTGTTTGCAGGCCATGTATTGTCATTGGTCTGTAGCTGGGTCTGTAGAGTTGAAGTGTACAGGCATGTGTTGTCATTGGTCTGTAGCTGGGTCTGTAGAGTTGAAGTGTACAGGCCATGTGTTGTCATTGGTCTGTAGCTGAGTCTGTACTGTGTTTGTCTTTGCAGGCCATGTGTTGTCATTGGTCTGTAGCTGGGTCTGTAGAGTTGAAGTGTACAGGCCATGTGTTGTCATTGGTCTGTAGCTGGGTCTGTACTGTGTTTGTCTTTGCAGGCCATGTATTGTCATTGGTCTGTAGCTGGGTCTGTAGAGTTGGAGTGTACAGGCCATGTGTTGTCATTGGTCTGTAGCTGGGTCTGTACTGTGTTTCTCTTTGCAGGCCAAGTGTTGTCATTGGTATGTAGCTGGGTCTGTACTGTGTTTCTCTTTGCAGGCCATGTGTTGTCATTGGTCTGTAGCTGGGTCTGTAGAGTTGAAGTGTACAGGCCATGTGTTGTTATTGGTCTGTAGCTGGGTCTGTACTGTGTTTCTCTTTGCAGGCCATGTGCTGTCATTGGTCTGTAGCTGGGTCTGTACTGTGTTTCTGTTTGCAGGCCCTGTGTTGTCATTGGTCTGTAGCTGGGTCTGTACTGTGTTTCTGTTTGCAGGCCATGTATTGTCATTGGTCTGTAGCTGGGTCTGTAGAGTTGGAGTGTACAGGCCATGTGTTGTCATTGGTCTGTAGCTGGGTCTGTACTGTGTTTCTCTTTGCAGGCCATGTGTTGTCATTGGTATGTAGCTGGGTCTGTACTGTGTTTCTCTTTGCAGGCCATGTGTTGTCATTGGTCTGTAGCTGGGTCTGTAGAGTTGAAGTGTACAGGCCATGTGTTGTCATTGGTCTGTAGCTGGGTCTGTACTGTGTTTCTCTTTGCAGGCCATGTGTTGTCATTGGTCTGTAGCTGGGTCTGTAGAGTTGAAGTGTACAGGCCATGTGTTGTCATTGGCCTGTAGCTGGGTCTGTACTGTGCTTCTCTTTGCAGGCCATGTGCTGTCATTGGTCTGTAGCTGGGTCTGTAGAGTTGAAGTGTACAGGCCATGTGTTGTAATTGGTCTGTAGCTGGGTCTGTACTGTGTTTCTCTTTGCAGGCCATGTGTTGTCATTGGTCTGTAGCTGGGTCTGTAGAGTTGAAGTGTACAGGCCATGTGTTGTCATTGGTCTGTAGCTGGGTCTGTACTGTGTTTCTCTTTGCAGGCCATGTGTTGTCATTGGTCTGTAGCTGGGTCTGTAGAGTTGAAGTGTACAGGCCATGTGTTGTTATTGGTCCGTAGCTGAGTCTGTGGAGTTGAAGTGTACAGGCCATGTGTTGTCATTGGTCTGTAGCTGGGTCTGTACTGTGTTTGTCTTTGCAGGCCATGTATTGTCATTGGTCTGTAGCTGGGTCTGTAGAGTTGAAGTGTACAGGCCATGTGTTGTCATTGGTCTGTAGCTGGGTCTGTAGAGTTGAGGTGTACAGGCCATGTGTTGTCATTGGTCTGTAGCTGGGTCTGTACTGTGTTTCTCTTTGCAGGTAATGTGTTGTCATTGGTCTGTAGCTGGGTCTGTACTGGGTTTCTCTTTGCAGGCCATGTGTTGTCATTGGTCTGTAGCTGGGTCTGTAGATTTGAAGTGTACAGGCCATGTGTTGTCATTGGTCTGTAGCTGGGTCTGTAGAGTTGAAGTATACAGGCCATGTGTTGTCATTGGTCTGTAGCTTGGTTGGTAATGTGTTTCACTTTGCAGGCCATGTGTTGTCATTGGTCTGTAGCTGGGTCTGTACTGTGTTTCTCTTTGCAGGCCATGGGTTGTCATTGGTCTGTAGCTGGGTCTGCACTGTGTTTCTCTTTGCAGGCCATGTGTTGTCATTGGTCTGTAGCTGGGTCTGTAGAGTTAAAGTGTACAGGCCATGTGTTGTCTTTGGTCTGTAGCTGGGTCTGTACTGTGTTTTTCTTTGCAGGCCTTGTGTTGTCATTGGTCTGTAGCTGGATCTGTAGAGTTGAAGTGTACAGGCCATGTGTTGTCATTGGTCTGTAGCTGGGTCTGTACTGTGTTTCTCTTTGCAGGCCATGTGTTGTCATTGGTCTGTAGCTGGGTCTGTAGAGTTGAAGTGTACAGGCCATGTGTTGTCATTGGTCTGTAGCTGGGTCTGTACTGTGTTTCTCTTTGCAGGCTATGTGTTGTCATTGGTCTGTAGCTGGGTCTGTACTGTGTTTCTCTTTGCAGGCCATGTGTTGTCATTGTTCTGTAGCTGGGTCTGTAGAGTTGAAGTGTACAGGCCATGTGTTGTCATTGGTCTGCAGCTGGGTCTGTAATGTGTTTCTCTTTGTAGGCCATGTGTTTTCATTGGTCTGTAGCTGGGTCTGTAGAGTTGAAGTGTACAGGCCATGTGTTGTCATTGGTCTGTAGCTGGGTCTGTAGAGTTGAAGTATACAGGCCATGTGTTGTCATTGATCTGTAGCTTGGTCTGTAATGTGTTTCGCTTTGCAGGCCATGTGTTGTCATTGGTCTGTAGCTGGGTCTGTACTGTGTTTCTCTTTGCAGGCCATGTGTTGTCATTGGTCTGTACCTGGGTCTGTACTGTGTTTCTCTTTGCAGGCCATGTGTTGTCATTGGTCTGTAGCTGGGTCTGTAGAGTTGAAGTGTACAGGCCATGTGTTGTCATTGGTCTGTAGCTGGGTCTGTACTGTGTTTTTCTTTGCAGGCCTTGTGTTGTCATTGGTCTGTAGCTGGATCTGTAGAGTTGAAGTGTACAGGCCATGTGTTGTCATTGGTCTGTAGCTGGGTCTGTACTGTGTTTCTCTTTGCAGGCCATGTGTTGTCATTGGTCTGTAGCTGGGTCTGTAGAGTTGAAGTGTACAGGCCATGTGTTGTCATTGGTCTGTAGCTGGGTCTGTACTGTGTTTCTCTTTGCAGGCCATGTGTTGTCATTGGTCTGTAGCTGGGTCTGTACTGTGTTTCTCTTTGCAGGCCATGTGTTGTCATTGGTCTGTAGCTGGGTCTGTAGAGTTGAAGTGTACAGGCCATGTGTTGTCATTGGTCTGTAGCGGGTCTGTACTGTGTTTCTCTTTGCAGGCCATGTGTTGTCATTGGTCTGTAGCTGGGTCTGCAGAGTTGAAGTGTACAGGCCATATGTTGTCATTGGTCTGTAGCTGGGTCTGTAGAGTTGAAGTGTACAGGCCATGTGTTGTCATTGGTCTGTAGCTGGGTCTGTACTGTGTTTCTCTTTGCAGGCCATATGTTGTCATTGGTTTGTAGCTGGGTCTGTAGAGTTGAAGTGTACAGGCCATGTGTTGTCATTGGTCTGTAGCTGGGTCTGTACTGTGTTTCTCTTTGCAGGCCATGTGTTGTCATTGGTCTGTAGCTGGGTCTGTAGAGTTGAAGTGTACAGGCCATGTGTTGTCATTGGTCTGTAGCTGGGTCTGTACTGTGTTTCTGTTTGCAGGCCATGTGTTGTCATTGGTCTGTAGCTGGGTCTGTACTGTGTTTCTCTTTGCAGGCCATGTGTTGTCATTGGTCTGTAGCTGGGTCTACTGTGTTTCTCTTTGCAGGCCATGTGTTGTCATTGGTCTGTAGCTGGGTCTGTAGAGTAGAAGTGTACAGGCCATGTGTTGTCATTGGTCTGTAGCTGGTCTGTACTGTGTTTCTCTTTGCAGGCCATGTGTTGTCATTGGTCTGTAGCTGGGTCTGTACTGTGTTTCTCTTTGCAGGCCATGTGTTGTCATTGGTCTGTAGCTGGGTCTGTACTGTGTTTCTCTTTGCAGGCCATGTGTTGTCATTGGCATGTAGCTGGGTCTGTACTGTGTTTCTCTTTGCAAGCCATGTGTTGTCATTGGTCTGTAGCTGGGTCTGTACTGTGTTTCTCTTTGCAGGCCATGTGTTGTCATTGGTCTGTAGCTGGGTCTGTAGAGTTGAAGTGTACAGGCCACGTGTTGTCATTGGTCTGTAGCTGGGTCTGTACTGTGTTTCTCTTTGCAGGCCATGTGTTGTCATTGGTCTGTAGCTGGGTCTGTAGAGTTGAAGTGTACAGGCCATGTGTTGTCATTGGTCTGTAGCTGGGTCTGTACTGTGTTTCTGTTTGCAGGCCATGTGTTGTCATTGGTCTGTAGCTGGGTCTGTACTGTGTTTCTGTTTGCAGGCCATGTGTTGTCATTGGTCTGTAGCTGGGTCTGTACTGTGTTTCTGTTTGCAGGCCATGTGTTGTCATTTGTCTGTAGCTGGGTCTGTAGAGTTGAAGTGTACAGGCCATGTGTTGTCATTGATCTGTAGCTGGGTCTGTACTGTGTTTCTGTTTGCAGGCCATGTGTTGTCATTGGTCTGTAGCTGGGTCTGTACTGTGTTTCTGTTTGCAGGCCATGTATTGTCATTGGTCTGTAGCTGGGTCTGTAGAGTTGAAGTGTATAGGCATGTGTTGTCATTGGTCTGTAGCTGGGTCTGTACTGTGTTTCTGTTTGCAGGCCCTGTGTTGTCATTGGTCTGTAGCTGGGTCTGTACTGTGTTTCTGTTTGCAGGCCATGTATTGTCATTGGTCTGTAGCTGGGTCTGTAGAGTTGGAGTGTACAGGTCATGTGTTGTCATTGGTCTGTAGCTGGGTCTGTACTGTGTTTCTCTTTGCAGGCCATGTGTTGTCATTGGTCTGTAGCTGGGTCTGTAGAGTTGAAGTGTACAGGCCATGTGTTGTCATTGGTCTGTAGCTGGGTCTGTACTGTGTTTCTCTTTGCAGGCCATGTGTTGTCATTGGTCTGTAGCTGGGTCTGTAGAGTTGAAGTGTACAGGCCATGTGTTGTCATTGGCCTGTAGCTGGGTCTGTACTGTGCTTCTCTTTGCAGGCCATGTGCTGTCATTGGTCTGTAGCTGGGTCTGTAGAGTTGAAGTGTACAGGCCATGTGTTGTCATTGGTCTGTAGCTGGGTCTGTACTGTGTTTCTCTTTGCAGGCCATGTGTTGTCATTGGTCTGTAGCTGGGTCTGTAGAGTTGAAGTGTACAGGCCATGTGTTGTCATTGGTCTGTAGCTGGGTCTGTAGAGTTGAAGTGTACAGGCCATGTGTTGTCATTGGTCTGTAGCTGGGTCTGTACTGTGTTTCTCTTTGCAGGCCATGTGTTGTCATTGGTCTGTAGCTGGGTATGTAGAGTTGAAGTGTACAGGCCATGTGTTGTCATTGGTCCGTAGCTGAGTCTGTGGAGTTGAAGTGTACAGGCCATGTGTTGTCATTGGTCTGTAGCTGGGTCTGTACTGTGTTTGTCTTTGCAGGCCATGTATTGTCATTGGTCTGTAGCTGGGTCTGTAGAGTTGAAGTGTACAGGCCATGTGTTGTCATTGGTCTGTAGCTGGGTCTGTAGAGTTGAAGTGTACAGGCCATGTGTTGTCATTGGTCTGTAGCTGGGTCTGTACTGTGTTTCTCTTTGCAGGTAATGTGTTGTCATTGGTCTGTAGCTGGGTCTGTACTGGGTTTCTCTTTGCAGGCCATGTGTTGTCATTGGTCTGTAGCTGGGTCTGTAGATTTGAAGTGTACAGGCCATGTGTTGTCATTGGTCTGTAGCTGGGTCTGTAGAGTTGAAGTATACAGGCCATGTGTTGTCATTGGTCTGTAGCTTGGTTGGTAATGTGTTTCGCTTTGCAGGCCATGTGTTGTCATTGGTCTGTAGCTGGGTCTGTACTGTGTTTCTCTTTGCAGGCCATGGGTTGTCATTGGTCTGTAGCTGGGTCTGTACTGTGTTTCTCTTTGCAGGCCATGTGTTGTCATTGGTCTGTAGCTGGGTCTGTAGAGTTGAAGTGTACAGGCCATGTGTTGTCATTGGTCTGTAGCTGGGTCTGTACTGTGTTTTTCTTTGCAGTCCTTGTGTTGTCATTGGTCTGTAGCTGGATCTGTAGAGTTGAAGTGTACAGGCCATGTGTTGTCATTGGTCTGTAGCTGGGTCTGTACTGTGTTTCTCTTTGCAGGCCATGTGTTGTCATTGGTCTGTAGCTGGGTCTGTAGAGTTGAAGTGTACAGGCCATGTGTTGTCATTGGTCTGTAGCTGGGTCTGTACTGTGTTTCTCTTTGCAGGCCATGTGTTGTCGTTGGTCTGTAGCTGGGTCTGTACTGTGTTTCTCTTTGCAGGCCATGTGTTGTCATTGTTCTGTAGCTGGGTCTGTAGAGTTGAAGTGTACAGGCCATGTGTTGTCATTGGTCTGTAGCTGGGCCTGTAGAGTTGAAGTGTACAGGCCATGTGTTGTCATTGGTCTGCAGCTGGGTCTGTAATGTGTTTCTCTTTGTAGGCCATGTGTTTTCATTGGTCTGTAGCTGGGTCTGTAGAGTTGAAGTGTACAGGCCATGTGTTGTCATTGGTCTGTAGCTGGGTCTGTAGAGTTGAAGTATACAGGCCATGTGTTGTCATTGGTCTGTAGCTTGGTCTGTAATGTGTTTCGCTTTGCAGGCCATGTGTTGTCATTGGTCTGTAGCTGGGTCTGTACTGTGTTTCTCTTTGCAGGCCATGTGTTGTCATTGGTCTGTAGCTGGGTCTGTACTGTGTTTCTCTTTGCAGGCCATGTGTTGTCATTGGTCTGTAGCTGGGTCTGTAGAGTTGAGGTGTACAGGCCATGTGTTGTCATTGGTCTGTAGCTGGGTCTGTACTGTGTTTCTCTTTGCAGGCCATGTGTTGTCATTGGTCTGTAGCTGGGTCTGTACTGTGTTTCTCTTTGCAGGCCATGTGTTGTCATTGGTCTGTAGCTGGGTCTGTACTGTGTTTTTCTTTGCAGGCCTTGTGTTGTCATTGGTCTGTAGCTGGATCTGTAGAGTTGAAGTGTACAGGCCATGTGTTGTCATTGGTCTGTAGCTGGGTCTGTACTGTGTTTCTCTTTGCAGGCCATGTGTTGTCATTGGTCTGTAGCTGGGTCTGTAGAGTTGAAGTGTACAGGCCATGTGTTGTCATTGGTCTGTAGCTGGGTCTGTACTGTGTTTCTCTTTGCAGGCCATGTGTTGTCATTGGTCTGTAGCTGGGTCTGTACTGTGTTTCTCTTTGCAGGCCATGTGTTGTCATTGGTCTGTAGCTGGGTCTGTAGAGTTGAAGTGTACAGGCCATGTGTTGTCATTGGTCTGTAGCGGGTCTGTACTGTGTTTCTCTTTGCAGGCCATGTGTTGTCATTGGTCTGTAGCTGGGTCTGCAGAGTTGAAGTGTACAGGCCATATGTTGTCATTGGTCTGTAGCTGGGTCTGTAGAGTTGAAGTGTACAGGCCATGTGTTGTCATTGGTCTGTAGCTGGGTATGTACTGTGTTTCTCTTTGCAGGCCATATGTTGTCATTGGTTTGTAGCTGGGTCTGTAGAGTTGAAGTGTACAGGCCATGTGTTGTCATTGGTCTGTAGCTGGGTCTACTGTGTTTCTCTTTGCAGGCCATGTGTTGTCATTGGTCTGTAGCTGGGTCTGTAGAGTAGAAGTGTACAGGCCATGTGTTGTCATTGGTCTGTAGCTGGTCTGTACTGTGTTTCTCTTTGCAGGCCATGTGTTGTCATTGGTCTGTAGCTGGGTCTGTACTGTGTTTCTCTTTGCAGGCCATGTGTTGTCATTGGTCTGTAGCTGGGTCTGTACTGTGTTTCTCTTTGCAGGCCATGTGTTGTCATTGGCATGTAGCTGGGTCTGTACTGTGTTTCTCTCTGCAGGCCATGTGTTGTCATTGGTCTGTAGCTGGGTCTGTACTGTGTTTCTCTCTGCAGGCCATGTGTTGTCATTGGTCTGTAGCTGGGTCTGTAGAATTGAAGTGTACAGGCCATGTGTTGTCATTGGTCTGTAGTTGGGTCTGTAGAGTTGAAGTGTACAGGCCATGTGTTGTCATTGGTCTGTAGCTGGATCTGTAGAGTTGAAGTGTACAGGCCATCTGTTGTCATTGGTCTGTAGCTGGGTCTGTACTGTGTTTCTCTTTGCAGGCCATGTGTTGTCATTGGTCTGTAGCTGGGTCTGTAGAGTTGAAGTGTACAGGCCATGTGTTGTCATTGGTCTGTAGCTAGGCCTGTACTGTGTTTCTCTTTGCAGGCCATGTGTTGTCATTGGTCTGTAGCTGGGTCTGTACTGTGTTTCTCTTTGCAGGCCATGTGTTGTCATTGGTCTGTAGCTGGGTCTGTACTGTGTTTCTCTTTGCAAGCCATGTGTTGTCATTGGTCTGTAGCTGGGTCTGTACTGTGTTTCTCTTTGCAGGCCATGTGTTGTCATTGGTCTGTAGCTGGGTCTGTACTGTGTTTCTCTTTGCAGGCCATGTGTTGTCATTGGTATGTAGCTGGGTCTGTACTGTGTTTCTCTCTGCAGGCCATGTGTTGTCATTGGTCTGTAGCTGGGTCTGTAGAATTGAAGTGTACAGGCCATGTGTTGTCATTGGTCTGTAGTTGGGTCTGTAGAGTTGAAGTGTACAGGCCATGTGTTGTCATTGGTCTGTAGCTGGATCTGTAGAGTTGAAGTGTACAGGCCATCTGTTGTCATTGGTCTGTAGCTGGGTCTGTAGAGTTGAAGTGTACAGGCCATGTGTTGTCATTGGTCTGTAGCTGGGTCTGTACTGTGTTTCTGTTTGCAGGCCATGTGTTGTCATTGGTTGGTAGCTGGGTCTGTACTGTGTTTCTGTTTGCAGGCCATGTGTTGTCATTGGTCTGTAGCTGGGTCTGTACTGTGTTTCTGTTTGCAGGCCATGTGTTGTCATTTGTCTGTAGCTGGGTCTGTAGAGTTGAAGTGTACAGGCCATGTGTTGTCATTGGTCTGTAGCTGGGTCTGTACTGTGTTTCTCTTTGCAGGCCATGTGTTGTCATTGGTCTGTAGCTGGGTCTGTACTGTGTTTCTGTTTGCAGGCCATGTATTGTCATTGGTCTGTAGCTGGGTCTGTAGAGTTGGAGTGTACAGGCCATATGTTGTCATTGGTCTGTAGCTGGGTCTGTACTGTGCTTCTCTTTGCAGGCCATGTGTTGTCATTGGTATGTAGCTGGGTCTGTACTGTGTTTCTCTTTGCAGGCCATGTGTTGTCATTGGTCTGTAGCTGGGTCTATAGAGTTGAAGTGTACAGGCCATGTGTTGTCATTGGTCTGTAGCTGGGTCTGTACTGTGTTTCTCTTTGCAGGCCATGTGTTGTCATTGGTCTGTAGCTGGGTCTGTACTGTGTTTCTCTTTGCAGGCCATGTGTTTTCATTGGTCTGTAGCTGGGTCTGTAGAGTTGAAGTGTACAGGCCATGTGTTTTCATTGGTCTGTAGCTGGGTCTGTAGAGTTGAAGTGTACAGGCCATGTGTTGTCATTGGTCTGTAGCTGGGTCTGTAGAGTTGAAGTGTACAGGCCATGTGTTGTCATTGGTCTGTAGCTGGGTCTGTAGAGTTGAAGTGTACAGGCCATGTGTTGTCATTGGTCTGTAGCTGGGTCTGTACTGTGTTTCTCTTTGCAGGCCATGTGTTGTCATTGGTCTGTAGCTGGGTCTGTAGAGTTGAAGTGAGCAGGCCATGTGTTGTCATTGGTCTGTAGCTGGGACTGTACTGTGTTTCTCTTTGCAGGCCATGTATTGTCATTGGTCTGTAGCTGGGTCTGTAGAGTTGAAGTGTACAGGCCATGTGTTGTCATTGGTCTGTAGCTTGGTCTGTACTGTGTTTCTCTTTGCAGGCCATGTGTTGTCATTGGTCTGTAGCTGGGTCTGTACTGGGTTTCTCTTTGCAGGGTATGTGTTGTCATTGGTCTGTAGCTGGGTCTGTAGATTTGAAGTGTACAGGCCATGTGTTGTCATTGGTCTGTAGCTGGGTCTGTAGAGTTGAAGTATACAGGCCATGTGTTGTCATTGGTCTGTAGCTTGGTCTGTAATGTGTTTCGCTTTGCAGGCCATGTGTTGTCATTGGTCTGTAGCTGGGTCTGTACTGTGTTTCTCTTTGCAGGCCATGTGTTGCCATTGGTCTGTAGCTGGGTCTGTACTGTGTTTCTCTTTGCAGGCCATGTGTTGTCATTGGTCTGTAGCTGGGTCTGTAGAGTTGAAGTGTACAGGCCATGTGTTGTCATAGGTCTGTAGCTGGGTCTGTACTGTGTTTTTCTTTGCAGGCCTTGTGTTGTCATTGGTCTGTAGCTGGGTCTGTAGAGTTGAAGTGTACAGGCCATGTGTTGTCATTGGTCTGTAGCTGGGTCTGTACTGTGTTTCTCTTTGCAGGCCATGTGTTGTCATTGGTCTGTAGCTGGGTCTGTACTGTGCTTCTCTTTGCAGGCCATGTGCTGTCATTGGTCTGTAGCTGGGTCTGTAGAGTTGAAGTGTACAGGCCATGTGTTGTCATTGGTCTGTAGCTGGGTCTGTAGAGTTGAAGTGTACAGGTCATGTGTTGTCATTGGTCTGTAGCTGGATCTGTAGAGTTGAAGTGTACAGGCCATGTGTTGTCATTGGTCTGTAGCTGGGTCTGTACTGTGTTTCTCTATGCAGGCCATGTTTTGTCATTGGTCTGTAGCTGGGTCTGTCGAGTTGAAGTGTACAGGCCATGTGTTGTCATTGGTCTGTAGCTGGGCCTGTACTGTGTTTCTCTTTGCAGGCCATGTGTTGTCATTGGTCTGTAGCTGGGTCTGTACTGTGTTTCTCTTTGCAGGCCATGTGTTGTCATTGGTCTGTAGCTGGGTCTGTACTGTGTTTCTCTTTGCAAGCCATGTGTTGTCATTGGTCTGTAGCTGGGTCTGTACTGTGTTTCTCTTTGCAGGCCATGTGTTGTCATTGGTCTGTAGCTGGGTCTGTAGAGTTGAAGTGTACAGGCCATGTGTTGTCATTGGTCTGTAGCTGGGTCTGTACTGTGTTTCTCTTTGCAGGCCATGTGTTGTCATTGGTCTGTAGCTGGGTCTGTAGAGTTGAAGTGTACAGGCCATGTGTTGTCATTGGTCTGTAGCTGGGTCTGTACTGTGTTTCTCTTTGCAGGCCATGTTTTGTCATTGGTCTGTAGCTGGGTCTGTACTGTGTTTCTCTTTGCAAGCCATGTGTTGTCATTGGTCTGTAGCTGGGTCTGTACTGTGTTTCTGTTTGCAGGCCATGTGTTGTCATTTGTCTGTAGCTGGGTCTGTAGAGTTGAAGTGTACAGGCCATGTGTTGTCATTGGTCTGTAGCTGGGTCTGTACTGTGTTTCTCTTTGCAGGCCATGTGTTGTCATTGGTCTGTAGCTGGGTCTGTACTGTGTTTCTGTTTGCAGGCCATGTATTGTCATTGGTCTGTAGCTGGGTCTGTACAGGCCATATGTTGTCATTGGTCTGTAGCTGGGTCTGTACTGTGTTTCTCTTTGCAGGCCATGTGTTGTCATTGGTATGTAGCTGGGTCTGTACTGTGTTTCTCTTTGCAGGCCATGTGTTGTCATTGGTCTGTAGCTGGGTCTGTAGAGTTGAAGTGTACAGGCCATGTGTTGTCATTGGTCTGTAGCTGGGTCTGTACTGTGTTTCTCTTTGCAGGCCATGTGTTGTCATTGGTCTGTAGCTGGGTCTGTAGAGTTGAAGTGTACAGGCCATGTGTTGTCATTGGTCTGTAGCTGGGTCTGTAGAGTTGAAGTGTACAGGCCATGTGTTGTCATTGGTCTGTAGCTGGGTCTGTACTGTGTTTCTCTTTGCAGGCCATGTGTTGTCATTGGTCTGTAGCTGGGTCTGTAGAGTTGAAGTGCGCAGGCCATGTGTTGTCATTGGTCTGTAGCTGGGTCTGTACTGTGTTTCTCTTTGCAGGCCATGTATTGTCATTGGTCTGTAGCTGGGTCTGTAGAGTTGAAGTGTACAGGCCATGTGTTGTCATTGGTCTGTAGCTGGGTCTGTACTGTGTTTCTCTTTGCAGGCCATGTGTTGTCATTGGTCTGTAGCTGGGTCTGTACTGGGTTTCTCTTTGCAGGCCATGTGTTGTCATTGGTCTGTAGCTGGGTCTGTAGATTTGAAGTGTACAGGCCATGTGTTGTCATTGGTCTGTAGCTGGGTCTGTAGAGTTGAAGTATACAGGCCATGTGTTGTCATTGGTCTGTAGCTTGGTCTGTAATGTGTTTCGCTTTGCAGGCCATGTGTTGTCATTGGTCTGTAGCTGGGTCTGTACTGTGTTTCTCTTTGCAGGCCATGTGTTGTCATTGGTCTGTAGCTGGGTCTGTACTGTGTTTCTCTTTGCAGGCCATGTGTTGTCATTGGTCTGTAGCTGGGTCTGTAGAGTTGAAGTGTACAGGCCATGTGTTGTCATTGGTCTGTAGCTGGGTCTGTACTGTGTTTTTCTTTGCAGGCCTTGTGTTGTCATTGGTCTGTAGCTGGATCTGTAGAGTTGAAGTGTACAGGCCATGTGTTGTCATTGGTCTGTAGCTGGGTCTGTACTGTGTTTCTCTTTGCAGGCCATGTGTTGTCATTGGTCTGTAGCTGGGTCTGTAGAGTTGAAGTGTACAGGCCATGTGTTGTCATTGGTCTGTAGCTGGGTCTGTACTGTGTTTCTCTTTGCAGGCCATGTGTTGTCATTGGTCTGTAGCTGGGTCTATACTGTGCTTCTCTTTGCAGGCCATGTGCTGTCATTGGTCTGTAGCTGGGTCTGTACTGTGTTTCTCTTTGCAGGCCATGTGCTGTCATTGGTCTGTAGTTGGGTCTATACTGTGTTTCTCTTTGCAGGCCATGTGTTGTCATTGGTATGTAGCTGGGTCTGTACTGTGTTTCTCTTTGCAGGCCATGTGTTGTCATTGGTCTGTAGCTGGGTCTGTAGAGTTGAAGTGTACAGGCCATGTGTTGTCATTGGTCTGTAGCTGGATCTGTAGAGTTGAAGTGTACAGGCCATGTGTTGTCATTGGTCTGTAGCTGGGTCTGTACTGTGTTTCTCTATGCAGGCCATGTTTTGTCATTGGTCTGTAGCTGGGTCTGTAGAGTTGAAGTGTACAGGCCATGTGTTGTCATTGGTCTGTAGCTGGGCCTGTACTGTGTTTCTCTTTGCAGGCCATGTGTTGTCATTGGTCTGTAGCTGGGTCTGTACTGTGTTTCTCTTTGCAGGCCATGTGTTGTCATTGGTCTGTAGCTGGGTCTGTACTGTGTTTCTCTTTGCAAGCCATGTGTTGTCATTGGTCTGTAGCTGGGTCTGTACTGTGTTTCTCTTTGCAGGCCATGTGTTGTCATTGGTCTGTAGCTGGGTCTGTAGAGTTGAAGTGTACAGGCCATGTGTTGTCATTGGTCTGTAGCTGGGTCTGTACTGTGTCTCTCTTTGCAGGCCATGTGTTGTCATTGGTCTGTAGCTGGGTCTGTAGAGTTGAAGTGTACAGGCCATGTGTTGTCATTGGTCTGTAGCTGGGTCTGTACTGTGTTTCTGTTTGCAGGCCATGTGTTGTCATTGGTCTGTAGCTGGGTCTGTACTGTGTTTCTGTTTGCAGGCCATTTGTTGTCATTGGTCTGTAGCTGGGTCTGTACTGTGTTTCGGTTTGCAGGCCATGTGTTGTCATTTGTCTGTAGCTGGGTCTGTAGAGTTGAAGTGTACAGGCCATGTGTTGTCATTGATCTGTAGCTGGGTCTGTACTGTGTTTCTGTTTGCAGGCCATGTGTTGTCATTGGTCTGTAGCTGGGTCTGTACTGTGTTTCTGTTTGCAGGCCATGTATTGTCATTGGTCTGTAGCTGGGTCTGTAGAGTTGAAGTGTACAGGCATGTGTTGTCATTGGTCTGTAGCTGGGTCTGTAGAGTTGAAGTGTACAGGCCATGTGTTGTCATTGGTCTGTAGCTGAGTCTGTACTGTGTTTGTCTTTGCAGGCCATGTGTTGTCATTGGTCTGTAGCTGGGTCTGTAGAGTTGAAGTGTACAGGCCATGTGTTGTCATTGGTCTGTAGCTGGGTCTGTACTGTGTTTGTCTTTGCAGGCCATGTATTGTCATTGGTCTGTAGCTGGGTCTGTAGAGTTGGAGTGCACAGGCCATGTGTTGTCATTGGTCTGTAGCTGGGTCTGTACTGTGTTTCTCTTTGCAGGCCATGTGTTGTCATTGGTATGTAGCTGGGTCTGTACTGTGTTTCTCTTTGCAGGCCATGTGTTGTCATTGGTCTGTAGCTGGGTCTGTAGAGTTGAAGTGTACAGGCCATGTGTTGTTATTGGTCTGTAGCTGGGTCTGTACTGTGTTTCTCTTTGCAGGCCATGTGTTGTCATTGGTCTGTAGCTGGGTCTGTAGAGTTGAAGTGTACAGGCCATGTGTTGTCATTGGTCTGTAGCTGGGTCTGTACTGTGCTTCTCTTTGCAGGCCATGTGCTGTCATTGGTCTGTAGCTGGGTCTGTACTGTGTTTCTGTTTGCAGGCCCTGTGTTGTCATTGGTCTGTAGCTGGGTCTGTACTGTGTTTCTGTTTGCAGGCCATGTATTGTCATTGGTCTGTAGCTGGGTCTGTAGAGTTGGAGTGTACAGGCCATGTGTTGTCATTGGTCTGTAGCTGGGTCTGTACTGTGTTTCTCTTTGCAGGCCATGTGTTGTCATTGGTATGTAGCTGGGTCTGTACTGTGTTTCTCTTTGCAGGCCATGTGTTGTCATTGGTCTGTAGCTGGGTCTGTAGAGTTGAAGTGTACAGGCCATGTGTTGTCATTGGTCTGTAGCTGGGTCTGTACTGTGTTTCTCTTTGCCGGCCATGTGTTGTCATTGGTCTGTAGCTGGGTCTGTAGAGTTGAAGTGTACAGGCCATGTGTTGTCATTGGCCTGTAGCTGGGTCTGTACTGTGCTTCTCTTTGCAGGCCATGTGCTGTCATTGGTCTGTAGCTGGGTCTGTAGAGTTGAAGTGTACAGGCCATGTGTTGTAATTGGTCTGTAGCTGGGTCTGTACTGTGTTTCTCTTTGCAGGCCATGTGTTGTCATTGGTCTGTAGCTGGGTCTGTAGAGTTGAAGTGTACAGGCCATGTGTTGTCATTGGTCTGTAGCTGGGTCTGTACTGTGTTTCTCTTTGCAGGCCATGTGTTGTCATTGGTCTGTAGCTGGGTCTGTAGAGTTGAAGTGTACAGGCCATGTGTTGTTATTGGTCCGTAGCTGAGTCTGTGGAGTTGAAGTGTACAGGCCATGTGTTGTCATTGGTCTGTAGCTGGGTCTGTACTGTGTTTGTCTTTGCAGGCCATGTATTGTCATTGGTCTGTAGCTGGGTCTGTAGAGTTGAAGTGTACAGGCCATGTGTTGTCATTGGTCTGTAGCTGGGTCTGTAGAGTTGAGGTGTACAGGCCATGTGTTGTCATTGGTCTGTAGCTGGGTCTGTACTGTGTTTCTCTTTGCAGGTAATGTGTTGTCATTGGTCTGTAGCTGGGTCTGTACTGGGTTTCTCTTTGCAGGCCATGTGTTGTCATTGGTCTGTAGCTGGGTCTGTAGATTTGAAGTGTACAGGCCATGTGTTGTCATTGGTCTGTAGCTGGGTCTGTAGAGTTGAAGTATACAGGCCATGTGTTGTCATTGGTCTGTAGCTTGGTTGGTAATGTGTTTCGCTTTGCAGGCCATGTGTTGTCATTGGTCTGTAGCTGGGTCTGTACTGTGTTTCTCTTTGCAGGCCATGGTTTGTCATTGGTCTGTAGCTGGGTCTGTACTGTGTTTCTCTTTGCAGGCCATGTGTTGTCATTGGTCTGTAGCTGGGTCTGTAGAGTTAAAGTGTACAGGCCATGTGTTGTCTTTGGTCTGTAGCTGGGTCTGTACTGTGTTTTTCTTTGCAGGCCTTGTGTTGTCATTGGTCTGTAGCTGGATCTGTAGAGTTGAAGTGTACAGGCCATGTGTTGTCATTGGTCTGTAGCTGGGTCTGTACTGTGTTTCTCTTTGCAGGCCATGTGTTGTCATTGGTCTGTAGCTGGGTCTGTAGAGTTGAAGTGTACAGGCCATGTGTTGTCATTGGTCTGTAGCTGGGTCTGTACTGTGTTTCTCTTTGCAGGCTATGTGTTGTCATTGGTCTGTAGCTGGGTCTGTACTGTGTTTCTCTTTGCAGGCCATGTGTTGTCATTGTTCTGTAGCTGGGTCTGTAGAGTTGAAGTGTACAGGCCATGTGTTGTCATTGGTCTGCAGCTGGGTCTGTAATGTGTTTCTCTTTGTAGGCCATGTGTTTTCATTGGTCTGTAGCTGGGTCTGTAGAGTTGAAGTGTACAGGCCATGTGTTGTCATTGGTCTGTAGCTGGGTCTGTAGAGTTGAAGTATACAGGCCATGTGTTGTCATTGATCTGTAGCTTGGTCTGTAATGTGTTTCGCTTTGCAGGCCATGTGTTGTCATTGGTCTGTAGCTGGGTCTGTACTGTGTTTCTCTTTGCAGGCCATGTGTTGTCATTGGTCTGTACCTGGGTCTGTACTGTGTTTCTCTTTGCAGGCCATGTGTTGTCATTGGTCTGTAGCTGGGTCTGTAGAGTTGAAGTGTACAGGCCATGTGTTGTCATTGGTCTGTAGCTGGGTCTGTACTGTGTTTTTCTTTGCAGGCCTTGTGTTGTCATTGGTCTGTAGCTGGATCTGTAGAGTTGAAGTGTACAGGCCATGTGTTGTCATTGGTCTGTAGCTGGGTCTGTACTGTGTTTCTCTTTGCAGGCCATGTGTTGTCATTGGTCTGTAGCTGGGTCTGTAGAGTTGAAGTGTACAGGCCATGTGTTGTCATTGGTCTGTAGCTGGGTCTGTACTGTGTTTCTCTTTGCAGGCCATGTGTTGTCATTGGTCTGTAGCTGGGTCTGTACTGTGTTTCTCTTTGCAGGCCATGTGTTGTCATTGGTCTGTAGCTGGGTCTGTAGAGTTGAAGTGTACAGGCCATGTGTTGTCATTGGTCTGTAGCGGGTCTGTACTGTGTTTCTCTTTGCAGGCCATGTGTTGTCATTGGTCTGTAGCTGGGTCTGCAGAGTTGAAGTGTACAGGCCATATGTTGTCATTGGTCTGTAGCTGGGTCTGTAGAGTTGAAGTGTACAGGCCATGTGTTGTCATTGGTCTGTAGCTGGGTCTGTACTGTGTTTCTCTTTGCAGGCCATATGTTGTCATTGGTTTGTAGCTGGGTCTGTAGAGTTGAAGTGTACAGGCCATGTGTTGTCATTGGTCTGTAGCTGGGTCTACTGTGTTTCTCTTTGCAGGCCATGTGTTGTCATTGGTCTGTAGCTGGGTCTGTAGAGTAGAAGTGTACAGGCCATGTGTTGTCATTGGTCTGTAGCTGGTCTGTACTGTGTTTCTCTTTGCAGGCCATGTGTTGTCATTGGTCTGTAGCTGGGTCTGTACTGTGTTTCTCTTTGCAGGCCATGTGTTGTCATTGGTCTGTAGCTGGGTCTGTACTGTGTTTCTCTTTGCAGGCCATGTGTTGTCATTGGCATGTAGCTGGGTCTGTACTGTGTTTCTCTTTGCAAGCCATGTGTTGTCATTGGTCTGTAGCTGGGTCTGTACTGTGTTTCTCTTTGCAGGCCATGTGTTGTCATTGGTCTGTAGCTGGGTCTGTAGAGTTGAAGTGTACAGGCCATGTGTTGTCATTGGTCTGTAGCTGGGTCTGTACTGTGTTTCTGTTTGCAGGCCATGTGTTGTCATTGGTCTGTAGCTGGGTCTGTAGAGTTGAAGTGTACAGGCCATGTGTTGTCATTGGTCTGTAGCTGGGTCTGTACTGTGTTTCTGTTTGCAGGCCATGTGTTGTCATTGGTCTGTAGCTGGGTCTGTACTGTGTTTCTGTTTGCAGGCCATGTGTTGTCATTTGTCTGTAGCTGGGTCTGTAGAGTTGAAGTGTACAGGCCATGTGTTGTCATTGATCTGTAGCTGGGTCTGTACTGTGTTTCTGTTTGCAGGCCATGTGTTGTCATTGGTCTGTAGCTGGGTCTGTACTGTGTTTCTGTTTGCAGGCCATGTATTGTCATTGGTCTGTAGCTGGGTCTGTAGAGTTGAAGTGTACAGGCATGTGTTGTCATTGGTCTGTAGCTGGGTCTGTACTGTGTTTCTGTTTGCAGGCCCTGTGTTGTCATTGGTCTGTAGCTGGGTCTGTACTGTGTTTCTGTTTGCAGGCCATGTATTGTCATTGGTCTGTAGCTGGGTCTGTAGAGTTGGAGTGTACAGGTCATGTGTTGTCATTGGTCTGTAGCTGGGTCTGTACTGTGTTTCTCTTTGCAGGCCATGTGTTGTCATTGGTCTGTAGCTGGGTCTGTAGAGTTGAAGTGTACAGGCCATGTGTTGTCATTGGTCTGTAGCTGGGTCTGTACTGTGTTTCTCTTTGCAGGCCATGTGTTGTCATTGGTCTGTAGCTGGGTCTGTAGAGTTGAAGTGTACAGGCCATGTGTTGTCATTGGCCTGTAGCTGGGTCTGTACTGTGCTTCTCTTTGCAGGCCATGTGCTGTCATTGGTCTGTAGCTGGGTCTGTAGAGTTGAAGTGTACAGGCCATGTGTTGTCATTGGTCTGTAGCTGGGTCTGTACTGTGTTTCTCTTTGCAGGCCATGTGTTGTCATTGGTCTGTAGCTGGGTCTGTAGAGTTGAAGTGTACAGGCCATGTGTTGTCATTGGTCTGTAGCTGGGTCTGTAGAGTTGAAGTGTACAGGCCATGTGTTGTCATTGGCCTGTAGCTGGGTCTGTACTGTGTTTCTCTTTGCAGGCCATGTGTTGTCATTGGTCTGTAGCTGGGTCTGTAGAGTTGAAGTGTACAGGCCATGTGTTGTCATTGGTCTGTAGCTGGGTCCGTACTGTGTTTCTCTTTGCAGGCTATGTGTTGTCATTGGTCTGTAGCTGGGTCTGTAGAGTTGAAGTGTACAGGCCATGTGTTGTCATTGGTCTGTACTGTGTTTCTCTTTGCAGGCCATGTGTTGTCATTGGTCTGTAGCTGGGTCTGTAGAGTTGAAGTGTACAGGCCATGTGTTGTCATTGGTCTGTAGCTGGGTCTGTACTGTGTTTCTCTTTGCAGGCCATGTGTTGTCATTGGTCTGTAGCTGGGTCTGTACTGGGTTTCTCTTTGCAGGCCATGTGTTGTCATTGGTCCGTAGCTGAGTCTGTGGAGTTGAAGTGTACAGGCCATGTGTTGTCATTGGTCTGTAGCTGGGTCTGTACTGTGTTTGTCTTTGCAGGCCATGTATTGTCATTGGTCTGTAGCTGGGTCTGTAGAGTTGAAGTGTACAGGCCATGTGTTGTCATTGGTCTGTAGCTGGGTCTGTAGAGTTGAAGTGTACAGGCCATGTGTTGTCATTGGTCTGTAGCTGGGTCTGTACTGTGTTTCTCTTTGCAGGTAATGTGTTGTCATTGGTCTGTAGCTGGGTCTGTACTGGGTTTCTCTTTGCAGGCCATGTGTTGTCATTGGTCTGTAGCTGGGTCTGTAGATTTGAAGTGTACAGGCCATGTGTTGTCATTGGTCTGTAGCTGGGTCTGTAGAGTTGAAGTATACAGGCCGTGTGTTGTCATTGGTCTGTAGCTTGGTTGGTAATGTGTTTCGCTTTGCAGGCCATGTGTTGTCATTGGTCTGTAGCTGGGTCTGTACTGTGTTTCTCTTTGCAGGCCATGGGTTGTCATTGGTCTGTAGCTGGGTCTGTACTGTGTTTCTCTTTGCAGGCCATGTGTTGTCATTGGTCTGTAGCTGGGTCTGTAGAGTTGAAGTGTACAGGCCATGTGTTGTCATTGGTCTGTAGCTGGGTCTGTACTGTGTTTTTCTTTGCAGGCCTTGTGTTGTAATGGGTCCATAGCTGGGTCTGTAGAGTTGAAGTGTACAGGCCATGTGTTGTCATTGGTCTGTAGCTGGGTCTGTACTGTGTTTCTCTTTGCAGGCCATGTGTTGTCGTTGGTCTGTAGCTGGGTCTGTACTGTGTTTCTCTTTGCAGGCCATGTGTTGTCATTGTTCTGTAGCTGGGTCTGTAGAGTTGAAGTGTACAGGCCATGTGTTGTCATTGGTCTGTAGCTGGGCCTGTAGAGTTGAAGTGTACAGGCCATGTGTTGTCATTGGTCTGCAGCTGGGTCTGTAATGTGTTTCTCTTTGTAGGCCATGTGTTTTCATTGGTCTGTAGCTGGGTCTGTAGAGTTGAAGTGTACAGGCCATGTGTTGTCATTGGTCTGTAGCTGGGTCTGTAGAGTTGAAGTATACAGGCCATGTGTTGTCATTGGTCTGTAGCTTGGTCTGTAATGTGTTTCGCTTTGCAGGCCATGTGTTGTCATTGGTCTGTAGCTGGGTCTGTACTGTGTTTCTCTTTGCAGGCCATGTGTTGTCATTGGTCTGTAGCTGGGTCTGTACTGTGTTTCTCTTTGCAGGCCATGTGTTGTCATTGGTCTGTAGCTGGGTCTGTAGAGTTGAAGTGTACAGGCCATGTGTTGTCATTGGTCTGTAGCTGGGTCTGTACTGTGTTTTTCTTTGCAGGCCTTGTGTTGTCATTGGTCTGTAGCTGGATCTGTAGAGTTGAAGTGTACAGGCCATGTGTTGTCATTGGTCTGTAGCTGGGTCTGTACTGTGTTTCTCTTTGCAGGCCATGTGTTGTCATTGGTCTGTAGCTGGGTCTGTAGAGTTGAAGTGTACAGGCCATGTGTTGTCATTGGTCTGTAGCTGGGTCTGTACTGTGTTTCTCTTTGCAGGCCATGTGTTGTCATTGGTCTGTAGCTGGGTCTGTACTGTGTTTCTCTTTGCAGGCCATGTGTTGTCATTGGTCTGTAGCTGGGTCTGTAGAGTTGAAGTGTACAGGCCATGTGTTGTCATTGGTCTGTAGCGGGTCTGTACTGTGTTTCTCTTTGCAGGCCATGTGTTGTCATTGGTCTGTAGCTGGGTCTGCAGAGTTGAAGTGTACAGGCCATATGTTGTCATTGGTCTGTAGCTGGGTCTGTAGAGTTGAAGTGTACAGGCCATGTGTTGTCATTGGTCTGTAGCTGGGTATGTACTGTGTTTCTCTTTGCAGGCCATATGTTGTCATTGGTTTGTAGCTGGGTCTGTAGAGTTGAAGTGTACAGGCCATGTGTTGTCATTGGTCTGTAGCTGGGTCTACTGTGTTTCTCTTTGCAGGCCATGTGTTGTCATTGGTCTGTAGCTGGGTCTGTAGAGTAGAAGTGTACAGGCCATGTGTTGTCATTGGTCTGTAGCTGGTCTGTACTGTGTTTCCCTTTGCAGGCCATGTGTTGTCATTGGTCTGTAGCTGGGTCTGTACTGTGTTTCTCTTTGCAGGCCATGTGTTGTCATTGGTCTGTAGCTGGGTCTGTACTGTGTTTCTCTTTGCAGGCCATGTGTTGTCATTGGTCTGTAGCTGGGTCTGTAGAGTTGAAGTGTACAGGCCATGTGTTGTCATTGGTCTGTAGCTGGGTCTGTACTGTGTTTCTCTTTGCAGGCCATGTGTTGTCATTGGTCTGTAGCTGGGTCTGTACTGGGTTTCTCTTTGCAGGCCATGTGTTGTCATTGGTCCGTAGCTGAGTCTGTGGAGTTGAAGTGTACAGGCCATGTGTTGTCATTGGTCTGTAGCTGGGTCTGTACTGTGTTTGTCTTTGCAGGCCATGTATTGTCATTGGTCTGTAGCTGGGTCTGTAGAGTTGAAGTGTACAGGCCATGTGTTGTCATTGGTCTGTAGCTGGGTCTGTAGAGTTGAAGTGTACAGGCCATGTGTTGTCATTGGTCTGTAGCTGGGTCTGTACTGTGTTTCTCTTTGCAGGTAATGTGTTGTCATTGGTCTGTAGCTGGGTCTGTACTGGGTTTCTCTTTGCAGGCCATGTGTTGTCATTGGTCTGTAGCTGGGTCTGTAGATTTGAAGTGTACAGGCCATGTGTTGTCATTGGTCTGTAGCTGGGTCTGTAGAGTTGAAGTATACAGGCCGTGTGTTGTCATTGGTCTGTAGCTTGGTTGGTAATGTGTTTCGCTTTGCAGGCCATGTGTTGTCATTGGTCTGTAGCTGGGTCTGTACTGTGTTTCTCTTTGCAGGCCATGGGTTGTCATTGGTCTGTAGCTGGGTCTGTACTGTGTTTCTCTTTGCAGGCCATGTGTTGTCATTGGTCTGTAGCTGGGTCTGTAGAGTTGAAGTGTACAGGCCATGTGTTGTCATTGGTCTGTAGCTGGGTCTGTACTGTGTTTTTCTTTGCAGGCCTTGTGTTGTCATTGGTCTGTAGCTGGATCTGTAGAGTTGAAGTGTACAGGCCATGTGTTGTCATTGGTCTGTAGCTGGGTCTGTACTGTGTTTCTCTTTGCAGGCCATGTGTTGTCATTGGTCTGTAGCTGGGTCTGTAGAGTTGAAGTGTACAGGCCATGTGTTGTCATTGGTCTGTAGCTGGGTCTGTACTGTGTTTCTCTTTGCAGGCCATGTGTTGTCGTTGGTCTGTAGCTGGGTCTGTACTGTGTTTCTCTTTGCAGGCCATGTGTTGTCATTGTTCTGTAGCTGGGTCTGTAGAGTTGAAGTGTACAGGCCATGTGTTGTCATTGGTCTGTAGCTGGGCCTGTAGAGTTGAAGTGTACAGGCCATGTGTTGTCATTGGTCTGCAGCTGGGTCTGTAATGTGTTTCTCTTTGTAGGCCATGTGTTTTCATTGGTCTGTAGCTGGGTCTGTAGAGTTGAAGTGTACAGGCCATGTGTTGTCATTGGTCTGTAGCTGGGTCTGTAGAGTTGAAGTATACAGGCCATGTGTTGTCATTGGTCTGTAGCTTGGTCTGTAATGTGTTTCGCTTTGCAGGCCATGTGTTGTCATTGGTCTGTAGCTGGGTCTGTACTGTGTTTCTCTTTGCAGGCCATGTGTTGTCATTGGTCTGTAGCTGGGTCTGTACTGTGTTTCTCTTTGCAGGCCATGTGTTGTCATTGGTCTGTAGCTGGGTCTGTAGAGTTGAAGTGTACAGGCCATGTGTTGTCATTGGTCTGTAGCTGGGTCTGTACTGTGTTTTTCTTTGCAGGCCTTGTGTTGTCATTGGTCTGTAGCTGGATCTGTAGAGTTGAAGTGTACAGGCCATGTGTTGTCATTGGTCTGTAGCTGGGTCTGTACTGTGTTTCTCTTTGCAGGCCATGTGTTGTCATTGGTCTGTAGCTGGGTCTGTAGAGTTGAAGTGTACAGGCCATGTGTTGTCATTGGTCTGTAGCTGGGTCTGTACTGTGTTTCTCTTTGCAGGCCATGTGTTGTCATTGGTCTGTAGCTGGGTCTGTACTGTGTTTCTCTTTGCAGGCCATGTGTTGTCATTGGTCTGTAGCTGGGTCTGTAGAGTTGAAGTGTACAGGCCATGTGTTGTCATTGGTCTGTAGCGGGTCTGTACTGTGTTTCTCTTTGCAGGCCATGTGTTGTCATTGGTCTGTAGCTGGGTCTGCAGAGTTGAAGTGTACAGGCCATATGTTGTCATTGGTCTGTAGCTGGGTCTGTAGAGTTGAAGTGTACAGGCCATGTGTTGTCATTGGTCTGTAGCTGGGTATGTACTGTGTTTCTCTTTGCAGGCCATATGTTGTCATTGGTTTGTAGCTGGGTCTGTAGAGTTGAAGTGTACAGGCCATGTGTTGTCATTGGTCTGTAGCTGGGTCTACTGTGTTTCTCTTTGCAGGCCATGTGTTGTCATTGGTCTGTAGCTGGGTCTGTAGAGTAGAAGTGTACAGGCCATGTGTTGTCATTGGTCTGTAGCTGGTCTGTACTGTGTTTCCCTTTGCAGGCCATGTGTTGTCATTGGTCTGTAGCTGGGTCTGTACTGTGTTTCTCTTTGCAGGCCATGTGTTGTCATTGGTCTGTAGCTGGGTCTGTACTGTGTTTCTCTTTGCAGGCCATGTGTTGTCATTGGCATGTAGCTGGGTCTGTACTGTGTTTCTCTCTGCAGGCCATGTGTTGTCATTGGTCTGTAGCTGGGTCTGTAGAGTTGAAGTGTACAGGCCATGTGTTGTCATTGGTCTGTAGCTGGATCTGTAGAGTTGAAGTGTACAGGCCATGTGTTGTCATTGGTCTGTAGCTGGGTCTGTACTGTGTTTCTCTTTGCAGGCCATGTGTTGTCATTGGTCTGTAGCTGGGTCTGTAGAGTTGAAGTGTACAGGCCATGTGTTGTCATTGGTCTGTAGCTGGGACTGTACTGTGTTTCTCTTTGCAGGCCATGTGTTGTCATTGGTCTGTAGCTGGGTCTGTACTGTGTTTCTCTTTGCAGGCCATGTGTTGTCATTGGTCTGTAGCTGGGTCTGTACTGTGTTTCTCTTTGCTAGCCATGTGTTGTCATTGGTCTGTAGCTGGGTCTGTACTGTGTTTCTCTTTGCAGGCCATGTGTTGTCATTGGTCTGTATCTGGGTCTGTAGAGTTGAAGTGTACAGGCCATGTGTTGTCATTGGTCTGTAGCTGGGTCTGTACTGTGTTTCTCTTTGCAGGCCATGTGTTGTCATTGGTCTGTAGCTGGGTCTGTACTGTGTTTCTCTTTGCAGGCCATGTGTTGTCATTGGTCTGTAGCTGGGTCTGTAGAGTTGAAGTGTACAGGCCATGTGTTGTCATTGGTCTGTAGCGGGTCTGTACTGTGTTTCTCTTTGCAGGCCATGTGTTGTCATTGGTCTGTAGCTGGGTCTGCAGAGTTGAAGTGTACAGGCCATATGTTGTCATTGGTCTGTAGCTGGGTCTGTAGAGTTGAAGTGTACAGGCCATGTGTTGTAATTGGTCTGTAGCTGGGTCTGTACTGTGTTTCTCTTTGCAGGCCATATGTTGTCATTGGTTTGTAGCTGGGTCTGTAGAGTTGAAGTGTACAGGCCATGTGTTGTCATTGGTCTGTAGCTGGGTCTACTGTGTTTCTCTTTGCAGGCCATGTGTTGTCATTGGTCTGTAGCTGGGTCTGTAGAGTAGAAGTGTACAGGCCATGTGTTGTCATTGGTCTGTAGCTGGTCTGTACTGTGTTTCTCTTTGCAGGCCATGTGTTGTCATTGGTCTGTAGCTGGGTCTGTACTGTGTTTCTCTTTGCAGGCATTGTGTTGTCATTGGTCTGTAGCTGGGTCTGTACTGTGTTTCTCTTTGCAGGCCATGTGTTGTCATTGGCATGTAGCTGGGTCTGTACTTGTTTCTCTCTGCAGGCCATGTGTTGTCATTGGTCTGTAGCTGGGTCTGTAGAGTTGAAGTGTACAGGCCATGTGTTGTCATTGGTCTGTAGCTGGATCTGTAGAGTTGAAGTGTACAGGCCATGTGTTGTCATTGGTCTGTAGCTGGGTCTGTACTGTGTTTCTCTTTGCAGGCCATGTGTTGTCATTGGTCTGTAGCTGGGTCTGTAGAGTTGAAGTGTACAGGCCATGTGTTGTCATTGGTCTGTAGCTGGGCCTGTACTGTGTTTCTCTTTGCAGGCAATGTGTTGTCATTGGTCTGTAGCTGGGTCTGTACTGTGTTTCTCTTTGCAGGCCATGTGTTGTCATTGGTCTGTAGCTGGGTCTGTACTGTGTTTCTCTTTGCAAGCCATGTGTTGTCATTGGTCTGTAGCTGGGTCTGTACTGTGTTTCTCTTTGCAGGCCATGTGTTGTCATTGGTCTGTAGCTGGGTCTGTAGAGTTGAAGTGTACAGGCCATGTGTTGTCATTGGTCTGTAGCTGGGTCTGTACTGTGTTTCTCTTTGCAGGCCATGTGTTGTCATTGGTCTGTAGCTGGGTCTGTAGAGTTAAAGTGTACAGGCCATGTGTTGTAATTGGTCTGTAGCTGGGTCTGTACTGTGTTTCTGTTTGCAGGCCATGTGTTGTCATTGGTCTGTAGCTGGGTCTGTACTGTGTTTCTGTTTGCAGGCCATGTGTTGTCATTGGTCTGTAGCTGGGTCTGTACTGTGTTTCTGTTTGCAGGCCATGTGTTGTCATTTGTCTGTAGCTGGGTCTGTAGAGTTGAAGTGTACAGGCCATGTGTTGTCATTGGTCTGTAGCTGGGTCTGTACTGTGTTTCTGTTTGCAGGCCATGTGTTGTCATCGGTCTGTAGCTGGGTCTGTACTGTGTTTCTCTTTGCAGGTCATGTGTTGTCATTGGTCTGTAGCTGGGTCTGTAGAGTTAAAGTGTACAGGCCATGTGTTGTCATTGGTCTGTAGCTGAGTCTGTAGAGTTGAAGTGTACAGGCCATGTGTTGTCATTGGTCTGTAGCTGGGTCTGTACTGTGTTTCTCTTTGCAGGCCATGTATTGTCATTGGTCTGTAGCTGGGTCTGTAGAGTTGAAGTGTACAGGCCATGTGTTGTCATTGGTCTGTAGCTGGGTCTGTACGGTGTTTCTCTTTGCAGGCCATGTGTTGTCATTGGTCTGTAGCTGGGTCTGTACTGTGTTTCTCTTTGCAGGCCATGTGTTGTCATTGGTCTGTAGCTGGGTCTGTACTGTGTTTCTGTTTGCAGGCCATGTGTTGTCATTGGTCTGTAGCTGGGTCTGTCCTGTGTTTCTCTTTGCAGGCCATGTGTTGTCATTGGTCTGTAGCTGGGTCTGTAGAGTTGAATTGTACAGGCCATGTGTTGTCATTGGTCTGTAGCTGGGTCTGTACTGTGTTTCTCTTTGCAGGGCATGTGTTTTCATTGGTCTGTAGCTGGGTCTGTAGAGTTGAAGTGTACAGGCCATGTGTTGTCATTGGTCTGTATCTGGGTCTGTACTGTGTTTCTCTTTGCAGGCCATGTGTTGTAATGGGTCCATAGCTGGGTCTGTTGAGTTGAAGTGTACAGGCATGTGTTGTCATTGGTCTGTAGCTGGGTCTGTAGAGTTGAAGTGTACAGGCCATGCGTTGTCATTGGTCTGTAGCTGAGTCTGTACTGTGTTTGTCTTTGCAGGCCATGTGTGTCAGATATGATCAAGCACTCTTACCTGAGCTGAACACCAACCTTACCTGTAAGGTGCTTGATCGGTTTTGCAGAGACGCTATGGACCAATCCCCCAAAACCCTACCTTTTCAGCCAGTGATTCTTATTAACACACTAGGATGATGGGTAGCAGTCAGGGAGAGAGGCCGGATCTGACGCTACTTGTTGTCTAGTAGTCGACCTGAAAATATATACAAGAACATATATTTTAGCAAGAATCCTAAGCACTTTAATCTCCTATTCTACTCCTCTAACTCTTCCTTGACTTTTGAGGAAGCAGTCTCCTACCTGCGAACTACTCGATAAGTCTTCGCGTCCAGGATGTCGTCGTCGTGGTGTGCGCAAGGGTTGAGGTTTTCAGTAGAAGGTGGTTGACTTGTCCGCCCCCAGATTAGGTTTTGAAAATGCTATGGAGAGAAACAACACTTATTTGCACTTTCCTTAAACCTTTTCTTTTATCTGTAAAATGCCTTAGAATAAATTCTACTCACTTCCTTTCCCTGCTTGGTAGGTTTAAACACGACTTTTTCCGTAAAGATTAATAGTTTAGTTCACTATTAAAACCATTGAGATTCCGGCTGAAACTTCAGAAAATTCTGTGAGGATAAATATTATCTATACATTTGTTTTAACATGTACCACCTAGGTTTTCAAACATTATAAACATTAATGTTCGAGTTAGTCTTTGACTTGCTTCACAAAAGAATACCTTGAAAATAACCATATACATTCAAGTTCTAATTAGTCTTTGACTTGTGGTTCACAAAAGAATATGCTGGAAAACACCATTAAATATTATTTGCCAATGTCCAAAACAAAGTCTCTTGAATCCTAAAACAAAGTCTCTTGAATCCTAGCGTTGGGCGCCTTGACGAGAAAAATGTACTTAGCTTTTTATTCTGAGGTATCCGATAATTCCTGGAGGTTGGCTGACTCTGACTCGGGCCTTCGACGATGTACGCGAGCTCTCGAACGCAGGTGTTGCTTCCACGATGCTCCGAAGACCAAGCGTCTTCTGGAACCCTGGGTGTGGCTTTTATAGTCTAGCCACACCCTGGGACGTCGGGGAATGGCAGCGTGCCACGCCCAAACCTGCCGAGCACTCCGAGAACGGAGCACCGAATCATTTTGCATCGCGCACCAAAAAGATGCGTGTCATTTTTAAAGCGCGTCTTTTTTTCCTTTTCTTTGCTGCAATACAAGCGCGTCTTTTTCCCTGGGATTTGACAACATGGAATACCACATGAAAAACGTATAAGAGCTTGAAACATGCATAAAAACGTGAACAGTGAACCTTTACCAATGACATATTGATAACCATAATGACATAGTTCACAGTAACCGGTTTTCCTTACATACTAACCCCCTTTCTTCCTTTTAGGTACAGGAGTGCAGGTTGCACGGGATAGGGGTGGGTTTTCTCGAAGGGTGTTCTAGGCTCGTCATGGGCTTGGAAAGACAGTGTCATGACAGTACCCTCCCCGTAGAATCCCCCCTAATACCATTGGGATTGGCTTTGGTTTGTCTGGGAAACGATTATGGAAAGTCTTTAAGACTTTGGGAGAGTTTTTTAAGTTTTCTAGGGGCTCCCAAGAGCGATCCTCTGGACCATAGCCCTTCCAGTCCACCAAGTAAAACAATTTACCTTTCCTTCTCTTGGAATCTAAGACTGCCTTTACCTCATATTCTAAATCACCCTCTACATCGATTGCAGGTGGCTGAATAAGCTTCCGAGTGTCAGGATCATAAGGTTTCAGTAGTGAGACGTGAAACACTGGGTGGATACGATAAGAATCAGGTAGTTTCAATTTCATGCTGACAGGATTAACAATCTTTTCTATTGGAAAAGGTCCTATGAATCGAGGACGAAATGTTTTATGATTTTTTAATCTTAGATTTTTTGTGGCCAGCCACACTTCGTCACCCACTGAATATTCAGGCTGTTTTGACCGATGTTTATCAGCAAATTTCTTTTGTACTTCTTTTGCATGCACTAGCTGCTGCTGAGCTTCTTGTTGAATCGAGACCAGATTATTTACCAAATCAGTGACTGCTGGCATATCATCAGAAACCTTTTTATCTATACCTAGCATATCCTTAGGATGAAAACCATGGACACAGAAAAAGGGTGACATACCAGTTGAAGAATTGTTTGAATTATTATAAGCGAATTCAGCGGCCCAAATAATATCTGACCATTCCTGATCATGGGTGGTTAGTAAACAGCGTAGAAACTGTTCCACTGTCTGATTTGTGCGTTCAGTTAGTCCATCAGTTTGCGGATGATAACTGGATGACATGCGCATTTCCATCTTTAGTGATTTCCCTAGACCTTGCCAAAAATGTGACACAAACTGTGAACCCCTATCTGATAATACCACAGATGGGATTCCGTGTAACCTAACAATCTGTGTGACAAAAATGTGTGCTAACTCCAAGGCAGATGGAAGCTTTTTTAAAGGGATGAAATGAGCATATCTAGAAAAGTGGTCCACTATTGTAAGAATGGTGGTAAACCCTGAAGTGGTGCGAGGCAATTCTACAATGAAATCTAAAGATACCGTATGCCAAGGCTGAGGAGGAACTGGCAAAGGCATAAGAAGACCAGATGGAGATTTATGAACCGCCTTATTCCTGCTACAGACAGTGCATGTTTGTACATATTTCTGAATGTCCTTTAACATGCTCTGCCACCAAAAGTGTCTTTTTATGAGTTGATACATCTTGGTAACCCCTGGATGAATTGACAGCATAGAATCATGGTAATTTTGCATTACTTTTTCTTGTAAATTTGCATTGGGAACAAAAACTTGGTCATTCATAAACAACAAATTATCTTTCCATTGCAACAAAGGAAAACGCTTATTCCATTCAGCAGTTGTATGATCTTGTAAGGCTTTCTCAATATCAGGTAAAACGTCTGAGTTAACAAGACCAATCTGAAACCTATCCTCTGAAATTATAGGGTGTAACTTTTCCTTTTGTAGATTCAGGTCATCACTTAAACCGATTCTAGATAAAGCATCAGCTTTGTTGTTTTCTTTTCCTGGTCGATAGGTTATGATGAAATCATAATCATTAAAAAACAAAGTCCAACGCAGTTGGCGAGGAGTCAAAGCTTTAGCGGATCTGAGGGTTTGTAGATTCCTGTGATCTGTATATATGGTTATTGGATGTCGAGCCCCTAGCAAGTAGTGTCGCCATTCTTTGAACACAGCTTTTATAGCCAATAACTCTCGATCTGCAATTGCGTAATTCTGTTCAGGAGGGGTTAACTTTCTAGAATAGTATGCAATGGGGTGTAGTTGTCCAGTTTTAATACTTCTCTGAGATAAAATCCCTCCTATGGCAAATTGTGAAGCATCAGCTTCTACTATGAACGGCTGGGAGGGGTCAGGGTGCTTTAACACTGGGGCTGTCACAAATAGATCTTTAAGATCTTGAAAAGCCTGTTCACTTTCTGAAGTCCAATCAAATTTTGTGTTCTTGCGTAACAATTTTGTGATAGGCGTAACTTTTTGAGAAAAATCCTTAATAAATCGCCTATAGAAATTCGCAAAACCCAGAAAACTCTGTATCTGCTTTACTGAAGAGGGACTGGGCCATTCAATTATTGCCTTGACTTTCTTTGGGTCCATTTCAATTCCAGCTGGACTAAGGATATACCCCAGGAAGTCCACTGTGGTCACGTGGAACAAACTTTTTTCAAGTTTGACAAACAAAGAATTTTGTAAAAGCTGTTGAAGAATGGCTCGTACTTGCTTTACATGCTCAGTTTTGTTTTTTGAATAAATTAGGATATCATCAATGTAGACAATACAGCAAATATCCAAAAAATCTCTCAGCACCTCATTTATAAAAAACTGGAACGCCGCTGGTGCATTGCAAAGTCCGAAGGGCATCACCTGGTATTCATATAAACCAAATTTAGTTCTGAAGGCTGTTTTCCATTCATCGCCCTCTCGAACTCGCACCAAATGATATGCGCCTCGCAGATCCAGTTTCGTATAAATGGTGGCATCTTTGATCTGATCAAGTAAGGTCGGAATCAAAGGTAAGGGATATCGATTCTTTACCGTCACATTGTTGATGGCTCGATAGTCGATGCAGGTGCGCAATTCTCCTCCCTTTTTTGGGATAAAGAAGAGAGGAGAAGAGACCGGAGACTTAGAATGTCGGATGAACCCATTGGCCAAGTACTCATCCAAATAATTACGTAGATGTTCATTTTCTTTCTCTGTTAAAGCGTAAATACGACTACAGGGCAAGGATGCCCCTGGGACCAGATCTATTTGACAGTCAAAGTCTCTATGAGGAGGCAATGTCTCTGCCTTTTTCTTGTCAAATACATCCAACAAGTCTTGATATTCTTCAGGTACCCCAGCAACCACTAGAACACTCTTGGATCTTTTTGGAAAGTCATATCCTTGGATTAACAATTCCGAACCTGGGAATTGTTTGAAACACTTAGCATGACAGTAATCGGACTTGAATAAAATACTCCTGTTAGTCCAATCTATATAAGGATTATGTAAAACTAGCCATGGAATCCCCAGAATCAAACCGAATTGAGGTGCATCAATTATGTCAAAAGTTATTTCCTCTGTGTGTTTTTCTGCACAAGTCATGTTTAAAATTTCAGTATGGTATTGTATGAGTCCTGAAGTGAGTTCCTTTCCGTCCACAGCCCTAACTACTTCTGGTGAATCCTTAACTATTTGTTCTAGACCTAACTTCTGAAATAATTTAGTGTCAATGAAATTTCCAGTTGCTCCGGAATCAATTAAGGCATCTATGGACCAGGACCGTTCCTTATTCAGTTGAGACTGAAGAAGAATACGCATACTCAGGTGACAATGAGAGGCAGTTGGAGTTAAGGAGGCCAAAGTGATAGACGGACTCGGTAGATTGACCTCTGTATCTACCGAGAGAGCTAGTTTTCCGACTGTTGTATTGTTGCAACTTCAGGCATTTTGGTCTTAGGCCTTACAGGACGTGTGGGACAATCTTTTATAAAATGCCCGGTTTTCCCACAGTACATACATTGGTTCAGTTTTCGGCGCTTCTCTCTCTCATCCTTAGTGAGGGGTCCTCTAACTGTGCCTTTTTGCATTGGCTCAACTGGATCAAGTTTAGAAGGGGAAGACTCTGCTCTTACATTCCCTTTTTCTTTAAAGATCATCATTCTAAAGTCTGTTTTCCCCCTCTCGCCTTTCCTTTCAGAAATTCTGTGATTTAATTTAACAACCAGATCTATGAATTCCTCGCAATCTGTAGGTGGATCTAAAATTTGTGTTATCATATCCTTTAAATCATCACGTAACCCACGATAAAACAATGAAACTCTTTTCTCCTCAGGCCACTCTGCTTCAATAACCAGCCTGTTAAAGATTGAAATATAATGTAGAAGATCTGAAGACCCCTGCTTTAAATTCAGCAGTTCATGATCTGCAGATTGCACAAATACATGTTTTGCAAACAATTTCTTCATTGCTCTTTTAAATCTTCTAAAATCAGTTAACATGGGATCATTCCTTTCTACATAAGGTACGGACCATAATGCAGCATCTCCGCCCAAATAGGACAAGATGAATGCCACCTTAGAAGAGTCATCGGGAAATGCTGTAGGTTTCGCCACAAAATGTAACTGACACTGATTTAAGAAAATGGTGAACTTGTTACAATCCCCATAGAACCTCTCAGGTGGTGCTAATGGTATAGAAACTGGAGTAACCACCTGAATTTGAGGATTACCTGACGTATTAGAATTAGCTTCCCCACTATACAGAGTATGCATGGTTGGCTGAAAGATTGGTGGTTTCATATAAGATTTTTTATCTGAAGTAAAGGTCCAGGTCTGAGGACTTGGTGTAATTTTATTCTGAATAGCCGTTAAATCCTTCCTTAATTCTACATTTTCTGCCCTGATTTCTAATAGTACTGTAGCTAAATCCTGCAACGTGATTTGAGGAGATTCATCCATAGCGTCTGGGCAAAACTTTGCCGTGGGCTTGGTCTTCTGTCAGATATGATCAAGCACTCTTACCTGAGCTGAACACCAACCTTACCTGTAAGGTGCTTGATCGGTTTTGCAGAGACGCTATGGACCAATCCCCCAAAACCCTACCTTTTCAGCCAGTGATTCTTATTAACACACTAGGATGATGGGTAGCAGTCAGGGAGAGAGGCCGGATCTGACGCTACTTGTTGTCTAGTAGTCGACCTGAAAATATATACAAGAACATATATTTTAGCAAGAATCCTAAGCACTTTAATCTCCTATTCTACTCCTCTAACTCTTCCTTGACTTTTGAGGAAGCAGTCTCCTACCTGCGAACTACTCGATAAGTCTTCGCGTCCAGGATGTCGTCGTCGTGGTGTGCGCAAGGGTTGAGGTTTTCAGTAGAAGGTGGTTGACTTGTCCGCCCCCAGATTAGGTTTTGAAAATGCTATGGAGAGAAACAACACTTATTTGCACTTTCCTTAAACCTTTTCTTTTATCTGTAAAATGCCTTAGAATAAATTCTACTCACTTCCTTTCCCTGCTTGGTAGGTTTAAACACGACTTTTTCCGTAAAGATTAATAGTTTAGTTCACTATTAAAACCATTGAGATTCCGGCTGAAACTTCAGAAAATTCTGTGAGGATAAATATTATCTATACATTTGTTTTAACATGTACCACCTAGGTTTTCAAACATTATAAACATTAATGTTCGAGTTAGTCTTTGACTTGCTTCACAAAAGAATACCTTGAAAATAACCATATACATTCAAGTTCTAATTAGTCTTTGACTTGTGGTTCACAAAAGAATATGCTGGAAAACACCATTAAATATTATTTGCCAATGTCCAAAACAAAGTCTCTTGAATCCTAAAACAAAGTCTCTTGAATCCTAGCGTTGGGCGCCTTGACGAGAAAAATGTACTTAGCTTTTTATTCTGAGGTATCCGATAATTCCTGGAGGTTGGCTGACTCTGACTCGGGCCTTCGACGATGTACGCGAGCTCTCGAACGCAGGTGTTGCTTCCACGATGCTCCGAAGACCAAGCGTCTTCTGGAACCCTGGGTGTGGCTTTTATAGTCTAGCCACACCCTGGGACGTCGGGGAATGGCAGCGTGCCACGCCCAAACCTGCCGAGCACTCCGAGAACGGAGCACCGAATCATTTTGCATCGCGCACCAAAAAGATGCGTGTCATTTTTAAAGCGCGTCTTTTTTTCCTTTTCTTTGCTGCAATACAAGCGCGTCTTTTTCCCTGGGATTTGACAACATGGAATACCACATGAAAAACGTATAAGAGCTTGAAACATGCATAAAAACGTGAACAGTGAACCTTTACCAATGACATATTGATAACCATAATGACATAGTTCACAGTAACCGGTTTTCCTTACATACTAACCCCCTTTCTTCCTTTTAGGTACAGGAGTGCAGGTTGCACGGGATAGGGGTGGGTTTTCTCGAAGGGTGTTCTAGGCTCGTCATGGGCTTGGAAAGACAGTGTCATGACAATGTGTTGTCATTGGTCTGTAGCTGGGTCTGTAGAGTTGAAGTGTACAGGCCATGTGTTGTCATTGGTCTGTAGCTGGGTCTGTAGAGTTGAAGTGTACAGGCCATGTGTTGTCATTGGTCTGTAGCTGGGTCTGTACTGTGTTTCTCTTTGCAGGCCATGTGTTGTCATTGGTCTGTAGCTGGGTCTGTAGAGCTGAAGTGTACAGGCCATGTGTTGTCATTGGTCTGTAGCTGGGTCTGTAGAGTTGAAGTGTACAGGCCATGTGTTGTCATTGGTCTGTAGCTGGGTCTGTACTGTGTTTCTGTTTGCAGGCCATGTGTTGTCATTGGTCTGTAGCTGGGTCTGTACTGTGTTTCTGTTTGCAGGCCATGTGTTGTCATTTGTCTGTAGCTGGGTCTGTAGAGTTGAAGTGTACAGGCCATGTGTAGTCATTGGTCTGTAGCTGGGTCTGTACTGTGTTTCTGTTTGCAGGCCATGTGTTGTCATCGGTCTGTAGCTGGGTCTGTACTGTGTTTC